>NC_056729.1:1640830562-1641145562 GCF_019279795.1 Protopterus annectens | reverse complement strand
ATATATATATATGTGTAGATATATATATATATATATATATATATATATATATATATATATATATATGTGTGTGTGTTTTTATATATATATATATATATATATATATATATATATATATATATATATATATACACATATCTATGTACACACACACACACACACACACACTAGGCATGTTTTGCACATATACAACATATGCTCGTGGATATCTTTGACTTATCTAGCTGTGATCTGTTAAGAAAAGGAGATTACCGACTACAAAAACATACATGTGTGGGATACCATAACAAATGGCAAGTAATGTAAAAATATATAGCTCTACGTAAAATGTTATCACAATTACATATCACTTTTTTGTTTCTCCCCAGTGAAAAAGCTTCTATCTGTGAGTTGTGTGACTTTGTTTCCCAGGCATATTCTCATAGGAAGTCAGATAAAGTTGATTCTTTGAGTAGTTAAAAGAAGTATCTTTGTTACGCTGTGGCTGCTACTTCCCTCTTTCAATGATTGCTATCAGTTTAAGAGCACAGTTTACAAAATGGAAACTAAGATGAGGTAGATTCTGCCAGAGATAGAAATGTCACATATACTTTCCATGGAAGATATTTCTCAGAAATCAAGAAATTTGATACAGATGTAAAATAAGCCAAGCAATTAATTCTGGAAGAAAGCATGTAAGTGATGCATTCTTTCTGATCTTTTATTTTTTGTAACCATGAAAATGAAAAGAAGAAGTATGAAAACATGATATAACTTAAATACTATTTCAGTTTGCATGGCTTTGTAGTAAAACCAGTACCGTCAGATGTAAATTTATGTCAGTTCTCAACACAGTTCTGTTTCTTAGTATACTGTAACTCCCTATGTACAAAAAGCAGCAATTAATGCCTTTAAATACATGTTACAAAATGGTTCAGAAATGTTGCTCCTTACTAACCTCTGGGCTTCACAAAAATTAAAACATGAACAATGTTATAACAAAGTTACTAAACTGGCAGCAAATATACCCCTTTCAGAACCCACCGCTGTACAACACTAAAAAATGGTTAGAACTGGCTGATCAGCTAGCATACACACAGCTTCGTACCACCTATAAAATTATCCAACATCCATCTGCCTGTCTAGCACTAAAAAAACATTCTGTACAAGTAGGTTCCCAGTCTGTCACTGCGATCCAGTGACCAAAACCTGCTGTCTGTCTATAAACCTAGCAAATGTGCTGGGCATTGTCTGTAGTCCTACAAGGTTGCTAAGGCCTGGAACTTCATAGCTGTAGCCATCAGGTCAATACCCCCCTCCCATCTTTCAAAACCACTGTGAAAGACTTCCTAGCTAAAATATGTCTCTGTTCTTGCTCAAAACCAGGATAAACTATTTCACTAAATGTAAACAAGTACATTTTCATCCCTTATACCTACTTACTCTCCCTTTTATGCTTACTCCCTTACTGCTATCAAATTCTCTTCCCTGACTGTCTCTCTAAATATACCATAACCCCATTTTCCCACACTTCATATTGTAGTCCTTGTTTGTATTAGACAAACTTACCTTTAATTTCTCTGCAAACTGTCTAAAATTCTCTAAATATTAAATGATTGTCATATAACTTGTATTGATTTTTAACCAATGTTTTTATATTATGAATAATTTGTTATAATTATTTAAATTGCAGATGTTTTTGTTTTATTTTTTCAAGATTGTAAAACTATTGTTCTTAGAAAGTTTTGTAATAATTTGGAGTTTTTCCTCTCCAGGCCTCCGCTAAAAATGGGCTTCTACCCACTCGGACTTGCCCAGTAATCAAATGTCAGTAAATAAATGCTCTCTGACTGGTTTATCTTCCTTTAGCCATGTCTCTGCCTTGCATATCATACAACTCTCCTTCTATAATGTAATACAAAAATAACATGGCTCATTTACAGTACTGATTCAAAATCTCGGAGAAGCACTATAAAATGTCATTTCCCAGAGCCTAAGCAAGGCACTTATCTTGCAGTAAATATATTCCAACATCCAGAGAAGTTCACAGATTGCAAACACGGTTTCTGCCTTTGCTTTCATTAAAAATCTACAGCTGAGACCAATAATTAAAACTTATTCAATAACAACTACAAAAAAGGTAATCCATTACTGATTTTGTAATTACTCTGTACTATTTCATTTCTGCACAGCCATTAGTGAGCATGGCAAGTGTGCCCAACTGTTTTTATTTGTGGCAGTCAGAAGGTCTCCTTGTAAGTTTATGTTCTGATTCAGGCAGAATCTTACTTCTTGCCAGACACATATTATAATTCATTCCCTGGCCATGTCAGAGGCATTTGGTAGAGTTTACCTGCAAACCATGGTGGTGGTGCTGCAGTAGCATTGTCGCCTCACAATCAGACACTGTCCGGTTCGATTCTCAGCTAGAGCGTCTTCTGTGTGGAGACATGTGTGAATGGGCATACCTTCGTTGAAGGTTGTGCGTCAGGGCTGGTAACTTGGCACGTAAAAATCAACTACCAATCATTAGCAGACCGGAATTCCGCTGTGGTGACCCTTAACTGGGAAAAGCCGAAAGACACAACAACATTGAAAGGTAAATAATCCATAATTAGCAATATGCTTTTCCCACACACAAAAAAAATGGGGGAGGCAGATCCTGTATAGCTACTGCCTGCTAATACCCCTTGGCCATAATAAAAGTCAAAGTAAGGAAATGTAAAAAAAATGACAACATAACTGCCTTAACAGTTTCAAAACCTGTATATAATAAATGTGTATTTTGAAGTTACCCTGAGATACACTGATCCCAGCTCAAGTATCAATAGAGGTAGGGAGTGTTGGTAAAGACCTCAAAAGGAGGTTCAGATCACAGCTTAACACCAAAAAACAGCCTTAGACATCCATCCTTTCAAAATTAAGAGGACTCAGTATTCTCAACCTGACATTTCTTTTAGGTTGCCATGTTGCCCTGCACCATCTATATGTAATATTATATCATTAACACTGAGGACATAGCACCTCAGAGAAGGTTGGAGTTTGTTGAAAGAGAATTTCAAGAGACTTTAAATTTTGATTCAAATATTTTAACAAAGTGAAATTTGAGTCATAATGCAACAGGGCTCTTGTGGCAAACCCCTGGACAGATGTAAAAAGCCTGTACCAAATACACCATAATATAACTTCTAGAACATGCCTTTAGTCTGAGCTGCTAATTTCAGCAAATCAGTTATAATCTGAGGAGATAATGCTTTCTCCTTTATTAAACTGAACAGTTTATGTGTGTCCACTTGGTTTTGATGTCTGTTTCTTTGCTTGCAAATGTTTAATGTTGAAAAGTTTGTTTTGTTTATTTTTATTTTAATCAAAAATGTTCTGCTTAATAATTAGAATGTGCTAAAGAAGAATTTCCTTCCAGGTATGCAATGACAAAGTGGCACCACAATTTATCTTAACAGCACCTAAACTCCTCCTGGCTCTGTTCTTGTTATCCTGTAAATAATGTAAATAAATCCCATCTGCATTTATAAATATATACTGCTTTTCATCAATCCTACACAAATGAAATTTGTATATTGCTGGATATGTAAATCCATCCATCCATCCATCCATCCATCCATCCATCCATCCATCCATCCATCCATCCATCCATCCATCCACAATCCCTTTGCCCGTTTTACACATGGGGTTGGAGTGTCACTTAAACAGTGACAATCAACTAGAGCCAAGGTCCACACCACCAGGTGGCTAGCCCTGCTGTGGCGTGCTGTACATTTAAATGCCACCTGTTTTTTATTATTATATAACACTCCTACACAAATCAAATTGTACCAATCTCTGTCTTTATTGATTTATCCATTTCCTTGATTCTTATTTCTACTGTTAAGAAACTGAAACTATTTTCTCTGTAAATTTTTTGTAATTTTTTTTACCTTTAATGGAGCTTTCCTCCACTAAACATGGACCTGAGTGCCCAGTTGGATTATCCTGGTAAACAAAAGGAAACAGAAAATAAATAAATCTTATGCAAAATGTCACCTTAGCTGGGTCAGGTGACTGTACTACATTGCAAAATCAGTTATGTGTCACCTCTACTGGTAATTGTAAAGGTGTGAGGCTACACACCAGGGATTTCTCATCTACTAGCCTTAAAAGAAACTGTATAAAAAAATCACAAATACTGCAATCTCGACTGATGTGTTAATTTTCTTAAACTGTCTGTATCTTTGGCAATAATTATGTCACTAAAAGCTCAGCAGGTTTTATGCACCCTCATCTTTCTGAATCTAGTTCTGTTCTGTCAACAGCAATTATTTGTTTGTTAATCAGGTAAGTGAACTCATCCATCATGGTCCACTTTCAGCCACAAATTTACAATACAACCAAAAGGTCTAGCTCAACCTATATGTTTTTTGGTGGAAACTGTAATTATGCAGAGAAAATGGCTCCCTATTGAAATGTAAGTACTTGAAATTCCAAGTGCTGAAAAGTTGAAAAAAAAGGCCAAAAATACAGGAGATAAGAGAATCTCAAAAATCGTACTTCCTCTTAAAATTTATTTTTGCATAAGAAGCAAGGCCCCCTGCAACCCCATACTCCCATACTTATATACACCAACTCTGAGATTTCCATACCTTGGAGAAAAGAGAATATTCTAAAAAATGGCATCTCAGAATTAGTATATGTAAATCCATCTTTCAGCTATTCAGTCTCCATTTTTCAGGACTTGTTTAGCAGGTCCCAACATTTCAAATGACTACTGGACAAAATCTGTACCCACAGTGGAAGACCATGTCAGGATGAAACCCTGAACCTATGAAGCCGAAACCTTATCTACATCAGGTAATGTTCTTTTTGTACCTTTTTAATATAATCTGTGTTACTTTTTAATTAGGTCTGTAGACATCAAAAATGAGATTATTTCATTTATGTATTTATTTATTTATTTACATCTGTTTGTTAGGAAATTCCATCTGGGCAATGGAAGGCTCCTTTTCAGTGGAGGCCCAGGAACAAAATCTCCAAAAAGTACGATTTCAAAAGCCATAACACTTTTCCAAGTGACAGTTACACAGAAATAACAGCATAACAATCTGAATATATAGAAAATACAACTGTGAAATACATAAACACTTTATTTAACTGTGATAATAAACAGTATTTGCAATTGTGGTAATAAAGCAAACATTGAGCTATTACACAGAAACACAAGCAGGACTTAGCTGAAATAGGAAAATGTGGCAAGAGAAATAAAAGCAATTGAAAATGTGTGATAAGGTAACATGGCTATTGAGACTATATAGAGTATCATATGCATGGCATCATCTGAAAGCTGATAGCGGGACGTACAGGGTAGGTAGTCCGTTACAACAGAAGAGTATGTAAGACTGAGTCGTGACTAAATAAGGGAGAGACTTTTCTGGTGCTAGTTAAATTTGTGAATTCACCAGAGGTGGAGGGTGGTATAATGGTTAAGGTGCTTACCTTAGAAACATAAGGTGCAGAGTTTGATTCTCACATGGGATAATTTGCTAGGCTTAAAATGGTCCATGAGAGCAGTTAGCCTAGTAATAATCAATGAATAAGTAATGACTAATAGTCTTTAGTTTGGCTTTGAAGGATTTGTGTTACTCTATCTAACTGTCGACAAATACTGTCCCAAAGTTTGGCAATTTAGATGAAATACAGAGCATTACAACATGAATTTTATGATCTTAGCATAGTGGCAGGTCACTTATGTTTGGACTACAGACATCTGACATTATCGGAAGCAAAAGTTTGTTACAGCAATTCTGTTTGTCAGATTAGGCCTTCATTTGATTTTATTCCACATCTGGGACCAAAGGCAAAACAAATGCATGTGACATTGCGGTGGAAGACAGACCACCCAGCCTGATCGAGTTCCAGATTAAGAGTTGGGGTCTCAAACATAAATATTTTAAAGTGTAAAGTTTCATAGAAAAATACTGATCTCCTTGATTGTACCACATCCTTTGAAGTACTTAAAGTTTGAAGATGTTGTTGAAACATGAATGCTAAATTAGCAAGACTTCAAAAAATGTAGGAGGGGAAATTTTACAACCACATGAAAAAAACTGTACCGCTGAGCCCTTGTTTTGTTTTCCTTTGTAAAAATCAGACTTTTGTATAAATGACGTTTAAGAAAAAAATACGAGGCGCAACTGAAACTTACTATTTTTAAGTTATGTTAAAAATGTCCTTATCATTTTAGCCCACAAATGGCATAACATGACATTCATGGTTTCTGAGACTATATTTTATACTTGCTAAGAAATTGCTTAACAGATTTCGGAATTTCAGTTTGACGTCTACCACCATTTTTCACACTTTCAATGATCTTAAGCAAAAATATGCCTGACTACTAGACATAATCACTTCAGTTTATGCAGTCTGAAGATAGTAGCTATGCCGATAGGTCTAACCAAGGCCTGTATTTTTGGTCCCAGTAGAGGGGTTAAGAATTGAAATTATATTAATACTTGTTCGGAAGAAGTCACACTTAACAAATATGCATTCATATTCACCTATACATGAATTGAGACAATGAACAGTTTTATTTATTTGTTAGCCAGGTAGCTAGAGTGGTACAAGGACCCTTTACAGCCATCACAAGAGCCAACTTAATACCAAAAACGTGTATTTGCTGAGCAGGCAGTCCCACTATACACATGGCCCATTGGAAGGAGCGATGTCTGGGTAAGTGACTTGCTCAAGGTCACACACTAAGCAAATGAGAACAGACAGAATCAAACGCTGTAGCAGGCAAACTACAGGTCATAGGTCAGAGCCTTAATCTCTGCACCACCTGCGAGACAACAAGATGAGCTCATCATTTTCAGAACGATGAACAAATAGTTTAAGAAAGCATATACATTATAACAATGTACAGAACAATGAAAGTATACAGAAAAAATGAATGCAAAACAAACGTGTTTTTACACTGCATTACTTTTCATACAGTTTATATTTTGCAAGCTTTGCATGCTGCAATATATTCTACAGAGGGGAACTATAAATTGAATCTTAGCTGATAACCTTTTTACACTAAACACTTTTTACAATATATACTTCCTTGCGATGCCTTCCATATGCATTAAAAATTATGTCAGGTAAACTGGTCTTGAAGTTACACTATACTCCATGCATGTGGGGGGGGGGGTTACACTATACTCCATGCATGTGTGGGGAGGTTACACTATACTCCATGCATGTGTGGGGGTTACACTATACTCCATGCATGTGTGGGGGGGAGGTTACACTATACTCCATGCATGTGGGGAGGGGTTACACTATACTCTATGCATGTGTGGGGAGGTTACACTTTACTCCATGCATGTGTGGGGGGGGTTACACTATACTCCCTGCATGTGGGGGAAGGTTACACTATACTACATGCATGTGGGGGGGGGGAGTTACACTATACTCCATGCATGTGTGGGGGGGAGGTTTCACTATACTCCATGCATGTGTGTGTGTGTGTGTGTGTGGGGGGGGGGATTACACTATACTCCGTGCATGTGTGGGGGGGAGGTTACACTATACTCCATGCATGTGTGGGAGGGAGGTTACACTATACTCCATGTATGTGTGGGGGAAGGTTACACTATACTCCATGCATGTGTGGGGGGAGGTTACACTATACTTCATACATGTGGGGGGGAGGTTACACTATACTCCATGCATGTGTGGTGGGGGGGGTACACTATACTCCATGCATGTGTGGGGGGAGGACAGACTATACTCCATGCATGTGTGGGGGGGGGTTACACTTTACTCCATGCATATGTTGGGGAGGGGTTACACTATACTCCATGCATGTGTGTGGGGGAGGTTACACTATACTCCAGTTATGCACGTGGAATCTGTTTACTGGTGATGGAACGGTAGAAGTGCTAATCGTGATATTACGCCTTTTTATGAAGTACATTGGGCTCTTTTTATAACAGCACAGGTATAATTCTTAACATCTTATTCTGAAATGTAGTTATTGTGATGACAGGTATAAGAACAGCTATGGAAATCCCTCAAAGTATTACCCCATAAATGTCTGGGGGGTTAGAACCTCAAAAGATTCTTTGAAGATCAACAAAGTTTCAGCTGTCAGACCCACCCAATGCAGTTTATCATGGGTTTCCTGGTTAAGAATTCACAGTAGTACAAGCTAAGCCAATGGGATGGCAACTTACATGGTGTGCAAAACTCACCCTGTAATAATAATGCGGCCTTTATGGACTGCATTAAGCTAAAAAATGTACTAGGCACTACTGCAGCCTGTATGTCATTTTTGATTTTGTAGGAGCTTCTCTACTCTTTCTGAGTGTGTGTGTGTGTGTGTGTGTGTGTGTGTGTGTGTGTGTGTGTGTGTGTGTGTGTGTGTGTCGAGAAGTAAATTAATTACAAAGAAAAAAGCCAGTACAGCTGATCAAAAATCAGCTGATTGCATATTACTGGCTTTTTCTGTGTAAGGTCATGGAACAGTGAGGAGTGGAGAATTTGCCCTTTCCCCTACTGCAATGTGACCTGAGAGTCGATATATAAAATTTGTGGGAGGTGGCTTTTGAGTTTTAAGCACTTTTTCTTAATGTTTTAAGACTCAGTGTAGTAAGTATTAGGCCATGTGTCATATACGTATGTATGTATGTATGTATGTATATGGTTTCACTTTACAATCCCGAAATACTGAAATATCGAAATTCGGTATCTGGTGACTGTAAAGCCAAAAACTTCAAAACCCGAAACCCCAAAAGCGCAAAATTTAAAATCGCGACTGCACACATACACACTCCACACACAAACAATCACACATACACCTTCCCCCCTTCACTACAAACCAACACAACAAAACAAACACATGCACGGATCCTACATATAAGCAGGGGGGCAAGCCCCCCTGCACCCCCCAAGTGAGAGGCTGTGCCCTCCCCATACCCTCCTTACTTATATATACTAACTCTGAGGATGCACTAAAACCATAAACACACAAAAAACACCACTACACATTCTACACTCCCCCTCCACAACACACATCACATAAGTACAAATACCACCACTCTCAACACTTACACACTCACAATCTCACCTACCTACCCCAACCCACAAATCAAAACTCCAAGCACACTCACACACACTCAAATCCCTACCTAAAACCCCTACTAAAACATTACTTATCTGAATCTCCAGCTACATCCACATACCAGACCACACATTATGAACACAGGGAATCCCACATCACGTACATGCCTCCACAACCCCAGATTCGACATTTCTGCATTCGGCATTGTGCACTTTCATGCAAGTGCAGTTTCAACACATTGTCCCACTGTACTCATCCCTCATTAGGCCCATTATAGAGTATAATGCCACGTTTGGTATGTACCTCACAAGATATCTGCAACAGCTGGAAAGGCCACAGAAATACCTCACTAAAAGAATCACAGGCCTAAAGCAGATGCCATATGCTGACCATCTAAAAAGCCTCCAGCTATACTCTGTGGCATATCGTCTACTCAGAGGTGATCTCTGCTTAACACACAAGGCCATGTCAAACCCTGAGCTGTTGGACATGCTCCACTTAAAGAAATCCCAATCCCTCAGAGCCACACGCTCCAGGGATCTAAACCTTGTCATCACAATGAACAAAACATGCTGGAGGGATAGGTTCCTGACCCAGAGACTCCCCATACTCTGGAATATACCACCCATACATGTCAAGCAGAGTGCCTCCTTGGCCCTCTTCAAAAGGAACCTTGATGATTGGATGGGAGATAGGAAATTCACCCCGGGGATCATGTCAGTCACCCTGCTAGACAAGCGTCCAGGGAAGTAAATATTGTGGGAAGAAATATCCAGGGAATTGTTAGGGTTAGGCTTGTATAGGCCCTAGGGCCGATAGCCTAGTACCAACCTATGAACCTATGAACAAACAGTAGGAGGTCTAGCACAGATCCTTGTGGAAGACCACTGGTAACAAGTCTGATGTTGACTGCATGCATTCTGTCGATGAGCCAGTTGGCTTCCCATCTAATCTCATGTGGGTTAATCCCCAGCTGGGTAGGTTTCATTAAATATGGCTGAATGGAGGATTGTATCAAAGGTCTTGGCTAAGCTGATATAGGCAGTATGTACTGTTCCTTGCAGCAGCTTGAGGCAGTTGTATTTATTTTCCATTTTGGATCCTGGTCATTGCATTCATTGGAGAGACAGTATTTTGGTGTGTTTTTTGTTGTGGTTCCTAGTATGTACTGTTTTGCCTTTATCCAGGGCTTTGGTGATATTCTCAAAGAAGTTCAGCAGGTTTAACAGTCATGACCTGCCCTTAACAAAGCCAGACTGGGTCAGGTCAAGAGTTTGAAGATCTCTTTCTTCCTTGTTGATAAAGTCCATGATGATTCTCTCCATGGCCTTACAGATAAGGCTGGTTAGGATTATGGGCCTATAGTTCCTAGGGTCAGTTTTAGGAACTTTTAGTGCAAGGGGATTACAGTTGCTGTTTTCCACTCTGTTGGGACAAAGCCAGTACTTAGACTGTAGTTGAAGAGAGTGTCCAGTGGTTCCATTAATTCCTGTTTTAGACCATTTAGTAAGCAGGTTGGGATGTTGTCAGGTCCCCATAGAGGCTGTGTTTTTGGCCTTGGAGCATGCGGTTATGACCTGCTCTTTGGAGATACTAGGTAGAGGACTGGTGACAGGTATGCTTTGGGGTATGATTGGTGAGAATAAGGGGGTGAAGTTTTTGCCAAACCTGTCTGCTAGCAGGTTGGCAATGTCCTCAGATTCAGTATGAGGGGTACCGACCATCTCTAATATGGCACAAAGCTGGGCCTTCCCTTTTAGATTTTGGATGTAGCTAAAGAATGCCTTGTGATTATCTTTAGCTATGGATGCTAGATTAGCTTCATAATTGGCTTTAGAGGACTTTACAAGATATCTAATTTGCTTGTTCAAGCTGTGGAGGGTGTCCTTCCTCTGCTGAGTCAGTTCCCTCTTGTTCCCTCTTGTTCTTAGATGTTAGTTTCTTCCTCTTGTTGTATAACATATTCATGCTTGATGTCCACCAGGGTGGCTTGTTTTTTTTTGTGAGGACCTTGTTTTGATCTGTTCAGGTATGGCTGAGTCTATACATTTGTATAGGTGTTTATACAGGGCATCTATGTACACCTCAGTATAGGAGTAATTGCTGTCAATGGTGGTAGGGGGGAGCTAAAACTGTTTGGGGCCAGGTATGACTGATTTATGATTGGACTTTACCAGGAAGGGCCCCACACATGGGGTGGTGTAGCGATCCCCCATGTTGGTGAGTACTAGGTCAAGGATTTTAGAGTCCCTTGTGGGGGTGCAGACTATCTGTTCCAGAGCATTTGTGTTAACAATGTCCAGGAACCTTAGGGCGAGCATGTTTGTGCTAATATATGTTTCCCAATTGATGGGATGTAGTTAAAGTCACCCATGACCAGGGTGTTTTTCTGTATTGTGAGTGACTCAAGTAGGTCCAATTAGGTAGTGTGGTTTTCCTGGTTCATGATGGGGGGCTTTTAGCTAACAATGACATGGGGGGACTCTAGGGAGTCATACTGTTTAAAAAATCTTGAGATGTAGTTGTCTTTGATGAAGATGGATACACCTCTTCCTTTGGTTCTTTCACATTCATTTTGCAATCTGAATGTGCAGAAGGCATTGTAGCCTTGCATGGCTGGGGTACTCTCTACAGCCTTGAACCATGTCTCTGTGACTGCACAGACATCGGCATCTTGCAAAGTAAGGAGTGCTTCCAGAGAGTGCAGTTTCTGATTTAGACTCGTAGCATTAAGCAGCATAACTTTGCTAGGGGATATTTTTACAGCAGGAATTTTATTCTTATGACATTGTCTAAAAAAGGCACTATGGGGTGGCAAGTAGTTTTGCCAGTAACCAGAAGTCAAGAGGTGACAGATGAAGACTATCACTGGCAAAGCAGAGTGGTCTGTCTACCATATCCTCCCAGGCTGACAAATACTGGATCCTCCTCAACCAGACACCAGAAGCTGAAGGAATTGTTGAAGTCAGTCATTTTTTGTTTGTATTTTGGCATCATCCTGTGTGAGGGTAGGATACTGCTTAGGGCTTGGGATACACCTGTCTGGGACACAGAAAGTTCCAGCATCTTTCTCTCTTTTCATATAGTCCAGAGAGGTACGTCTCAAGTCATTCACTCCAAGGACTATGACAAGAGTCAAAGTGAATTGTTGTTGAGTGATTTCAGTGCATGCGTGATTTGTTGGATTCTGGCACCTGATAGGCAGCTGACTATGACATTCTCCTTGTCCAGCCTGGTGAGTGGGACATCTGTGGGTCTCACTATGGAGTCACCTTTTTTAACATTTGTTAACCAAGAGAGGACTGAATTAATGAGGATTGCTGATTACCACCTTTTGTTCAAAATTTAGTAAGAACTGGCAGAAGGTTTTATCTAACCCATTCCTATATGATAAAGAGGTTCTATCTTAGACAAGTTAAGTCATGAGCCTGCAAACTTCTTTATACAAGTAAGTACATTTTAAACCTTTTAAAATCATTACATGTAGCTTTATTTCCTGTAACTTAACTTTGTCAACCATATACAAGTATAGAAGGAAAATATGATTTACTACGTGAAGACTCAAAGGATCATGTAAAGGGTAATTATAAAACATCCAATTTGGGAATTAAACAAGTGATGATTTATCATCTTGTTGTTTGACAGAATGTCATCTTCTGAATTAACGTAGAAGCAATTTAAATAGAAAAATTTCAAAGAGGAGTAGAGCCACATCTTAGTATATGAATCAAGCTAATTAATAGATTAATGCATAAAAATCACATATACTATCATTCTATAATCGTTTAAATAAGAGAAACTAATATAGCAATAACCCACGCCTGGTTGTGGGTAATGCTGGATTTACCCACGGTTGGCGTGGTTTGGTCCTGAGGGTGAAGCCCGAGGGACCAAACAAAGCCAACCGTGGGTAAATACAGCATTACCCACACCCAGAAGTGGGTTATTGCTATTATACCATGACATTATTTAAGAAAAGAAACTATTACTTTTCTTAAATAATGGCATAGTATAATGCCTGTTTACTGCCCTTCCGCAGATGTCTGGCATCCGTGGCAGTTCTGATGTACTGTGCGCCTGTGCAGTACATCAGAGCTGTGGGCAAAAGCAATGGAGAAAGCAAGATCTCCGTTGCTTTTTTTTACTGTTTTTGCTATGTTAAATGGGTTTAACATAGCGAGACAGTTTTAAAATAAGCAACGGAGATGTCCGTTGCTTATTTTAAAACTGTCTCGCTATGTTAAACCCATTTAACATAGCGAAACAGTAAAAAAAGCAACGGAGATCTTGCTTTCTCCGTTGCTTTTTTTTTAAAACCTGTCTCGCTATGTTAAATGGGTTTAGCATAGTGAGACAGCTTTAAAATAAGCAACGGATATCTCCGTTGCTTATTTTAAAGCTGTCTCGCTATGTTAAACCCATTTAACATAGTGAGACAGTGTTTTAAAAGTAGAGTTATACTAATGGAAAAAAGTCCGGGCGACCGGACCTTTTTCCATTAGTATAACTCGATTTACAATGTGCACGCTGGCCAATCAGCGTGCACATTTTGGGGGGGTCATGGTATAATACTGAATATCTTACAGATCATTAAAATAGTGATGATTTAACAACTACTTTTTATGTCCAACATTAATCAGCACATTCCTAATACAACAGTTATGCCATAAAGCTTGTTATCACCAAATCAACCTTCCTAAATAACATTGAAAGAAGTTCGGAATTCTAGGAATTTTGGGAATTCTGACTGCTCAGACGATTTTTTGTTCCATTCCTTTTCCCTTCCATCTTATCAACAATGAGGAAAAACAGGCAACATCAGCTATTTCTTTTGTAAAAATATAAATGGTTTTAAAATATAACATTTCAAGGATATAGCTAACCCATATGAGTACTCAAATTCAATTTAAATCAAGAATAAGCAGGACTGTTTACACCAATATAGTTTCTAGACCTTTAAAGTTAACTACTAATAGTCAGGGATTTAAAAGAATATGATTAGTGACATCGTTTTTCAAGCTAACCCAAACCATAAAATCATGCCACATATGAAACAAGCAAGAATATCCATTTCTGTATTGGATACATAATACTGTCATATAGTGCTCATGGTATTCCTAAATAGAATTTAACTGAGGCCATAAGCATGAATTGTAACATATGTTAAAGGTTAACTTCTTTAGACCAGGAAATTGGTTATCCTATCTCTGTAGGACATATTAATGTATACTGTAGGTACACTCTGCATTAGACGGAGCTACAGGAAGTAACTTGGAAATCATTGGCACAGAGAGGATATTGTACTTCATGAAATTCTGCCAGTGTCACGAAAACTGAGACCCCTGTGCAACTTAGCTTCACACCGACAGTACCACAGGCTAGAAATTTTACATTGTTTTCGTAACAAACCATAATACAATAAAATATGAAAACGGAATGTGTTAAATTAGGCTGGAAACATTTAAATGGAACCAGAAAGCATATTGTATGTTCCGGTAAGGTAAACCAACCTATAGAACTTGTGAAATATTTATTTTCTTGTAATTTCTGATTTTATTCAATCGGAGATTTACCGAAGCACTTGGTAAAGATCTGTTTAGCTTCTTTAGATGAGGACATTGTGTATTTAATTTCTTTGTGGTAGAAAGATAAATTGTTTGAAAAGTGCATCTGGAATCTTATGTTATGCTTGATAAGGTCTGTACAGAAAGGAGAAAGTTTACGGTGTGTCTCTTTTATTTCTTGAGGGAAGTCTTGTGAGATAGAAATATTGTATGTATTCCAAATGAAGTGCTTTTGTTTTTTATAAGTAAATACAATGTTTTGTACATCTTGGAAGTTGAGTAATTTAGCATAAATGGGTCTCAGAGATGTAGAGTCTTGCTTCTTATATAACGCACGTTGTGCTCTTTCAACTATACAGTCAGCTTGTAACTCACTTGTCTGAAGTAGTGAACTAAATATTTGTTTTAAAGTGGGGATTAGCTGATTCTGTTAAATTTTTTTCAGGCAGACCTCTGATGATCAGGTTATTTCTTCTATTTCTTGCATCCAAATCTAGTAATTTGGCTTGGATGTCAGAGATTGTCTTGTCTTTTAGACTAGAAACAAGTGGCAATTCTCGAGTCACTAATAAAAATGTATAGAATGCCTAGGACCACGGCAAAACTCCTTCAAAATGTTATAACCAGGTACTCCACAAGGAAACAGAGTGATAATTAACGCTTTTTAACACTTTTATTCCACAATACAATAAATCACACGTGTTTTCGTCCTACACAAAGGACTTCTTCAGCTACTTGTATTTCGGACTTCAACTGCACAATTTCCAGTTTGTTAGACTTTGATCTTTCTTCCACCAAGTCCAATTTTTCTGCAATTTTGTTGATTGTGCCCCCAAAAGAGTTTAGATGTTCTGAGAAGGTTTGAATTGTATTTTGCAATGGAAGGAGAGCGCTTTTCAGGTCTTCCATGTAAATAGTGCTCTCGGCCCTCTGTTTAGTGCCGTCTTTTATTTGGTCGTGTTGCTGCTTAACTGTTCTCTGTCTTTTAATAGTTATTTCCTTTCCAGGAGGTTCTATTGCTGACAACTTTGTTTTAGATGTTTGAATATCCATGCCTTGTATTTCCTTAGGCATTTTACTACCACAGACTTTTTAGATTTATATTGTGAATGCTGATTGTTATCCAAGGTGCAGAAGCCTCCAGGCCTCTAAAATCCACGTGTAGAATGAAGCTGCAAGCTGATAAAGAATAAAGCTATTTAAAACTGCTACTTATGAAGTTTTGTGTACCTCAAACGATAAATCTTCAGTTTTTAGATGCTCCACTATTCAACTTGAAGCTTTTATCAAGCAAAAGTTATGCAAATAAGTTAGACTGAGAAAGTTGTAACAGAGCTCTGTGGAGAGGGTGCTATTCAAACGACCACCATCTTGGAATCCAAATTTTCTGATTTTATTGTAGCAAGTTTCAAGCTTGGATAGATCAGTTTTACTTAGGTTAGTGAGGATAGGAGGGGCATATAGTAGGATGGAGAAAAGATGAATATGGGCTACATCCTGTCTAGTGTTATTATTAAGGAAAATAAAATAAATAACAAATAATTGATTTCTGGGACTTGCATCCTTATATTCTATCCATAGGTCAGTACCATCAGGGTCCCAAGTTTTCTTTTGCAGAATAAGTCTGGTATGTATCTTACAGCAGTTCACTATAACTAATTCAGTGTACCATTAGAATGGCTTAGAAAAAGCTCTCACTCACTGAAACATATCATCCATACAAGCTATTTCATAGTGTTTACAAAAGAGAAAGCCAAAACCTCCTTTATCTTAGGAAACAAACAATGTTCTCCTATGTATATATGGACCTCCCAAGGTCCACACAAAGGCTGCAATAATGCTCTGAAATTAGAGTAGATGACTTGGGGAAGGTGTCTCAAAACAAAAATAAACGTTGGGAGGATCAGAGTTATGAAAAATTTAATTCTGTTCAGAAAATGGATCAACTGCTTATTATAGGTAGCCATGGTTCCCTTAGCTTGATGGATAACAGGATTTAAGTTAACATTTACTAATTTCTACTAGAAGGAGAAAGTTTGTTAAGTGGGTTAAATCTTTATAAGTATATGGAGTGAGAGGCACGCCAAGAGATTTTTGCAGGTCAACTGTAAGACAAGTAAACTTTGCAAACTGATTAAGGGAAGAGAGCATAGACTTGATTTTCTCCTTAGGATTCACTAACCACAGCAGAGTGTGTGGCACAGTGGTGCAGCGGTTCATGTTGTCGCCTCACAAGAGCAGGTTCTCTGGTTTGATTCTCGGCTCGGGTGCCTCCTGTGCAGAGTTTGCATGTTCTCCCTACATTCGTGTGGGTTTCCTCTGGATATTCGGTTTCCTCCCACAATCCAAATATATGAGTCTGGAGCGTTTCTCCCCGGGCCTCCACTGAAAATAGGCTCTGTCCTAGTCAGACTTTCCCGGTCAACAAATGTTAAATAAATAAATTATCTGTGAACCAGTAGGACAGTTCTAGTTGCTGATTCGCAATCTGCAAGGGCTCATATCCCACACATTTTCTCAGCGAAAAATCTGCCACGAGGGCCACCAAAATAAATATAAATGGGAATACTGGACAGGATTGTGGATATCCCTCTGTAACACAAAACTCTCGGAGAAAACATTGTTTGAAAAAAGTGGATACTCTTGGATTGAGACATGAAATCTGGTGCAAAGGAATGAAATTATATGGGAACTCCAACTCGTCCATAACCTCCTAAAGAAATGACCACTCACTGTGTTGAATGCTTTGCTGAAGTTAACAAGTAGTTCTGTCCAATTCTGATTAGTAGAAACTGCCAGTGTCTGGTGTCTGTATATTTAGCCATAATCTAAGTGCAGGCTACCTTTTCTTACTTTGATAAACCCATGGTGGTTTGATGGAATTACCTATAAAAAAACTGGTTCAAGTCTAGTGGCTAGTATCTTGGAAAAAATGTCGATTTAGGCCTGCAAGAAAGAGATAGGTCTATAGCTCCTGAAATTATATGAATCTCTTTTGGGTTTAGGTAACATAATAACATTGGCTAAGTCATATTTAGAAGGAAAGGCACCGTGGGTAATTACCCCTTTATAAAACATCTTTAACCTCTGTATTAGGTAATGCTTATTGTAGACTCCATAAAAATCCATGCTTGGTGCTTTATGTGAGGTAAGTAATCAGTAGCCTTGAAAATCTTGTTGGTTGGTGAAGGCTGCATCAATGTTTGCTTTTGTTCTTGTGAAAGTTGTAGCAATTCTAAACCCTCAAGAAAATCAGAAATAGAAACCAAGTCTTGACTCATTCTTGACCTGGTAGAGCACACATATTACCCAGCAAGCATGCTATTGATTTCAATCACGTCACTCGTGACATCCCTATCCTTATCTTTTAAAGCCAAAAGGGAGCCCTCTCTATATGTTTCTTTAAATCCATGAGCCAATCATTTCTGAGATGAAAGCCCCTTGGCCCAGAAGAACAATTTTAGATTCTTCCACTTTCCCTGTTATTTCAGTAGTAGTCATTGCCTGTAAATTAGTTTATCTTTCTAATACTATTGATCAGGAGTTTGTCTTCATAGTTCCCATCTTTAAATCTCATTTTCAGGTAGGCTAATTTGATCTCTTTATTTCCCGAGTTCTCTGCTACACTTCTTAACCTCCTTCCCGTTTAGCCTTATGAAGAATTACTTCATTCAGTCTTGAAATAGTCCCATTGAACTACAGGCTTGCCTTCCGCTGTAACAGCTTTCCCCTATGACCATTAATCCATTTCTGTATTTCATGTTAATGTATATTGTGTTGAAAAAGCAAGTATCAAACTTACAAAAAAAGTACTTTTAAATAAGTGGGGAAAAACAACTTCCATTGTAACATAGAGTGATCTAACATGGGTGCTAAGGGAATACTAATGTAATCCATCCTAACTGGAAAGCTTCTAGGAACAAACTAATAACCTGCCCTACTCACTGAACTTTGACTCTGATGGAAAAAAAAAGTAAACTTCCCTTCAGCCGGATAGAGCCAATGATACTGATCCACCAAATTAAATCCTTCCCGCCATGCTTCTGGATCTCAAACCACGGGGGGCTCTCAAACTGTCCCATGGAATTCTGCTTGTAAACAGGTCAAGTACAACATTAAAAATCATCCCAGGATTAAAATAAAATCTCCATCTTTAACTCGTTCTTGAACTGCCAAGGATTTAAGGATATCGTCCACATTTGGCCGAAAGTAATTCCTGAGTACCATGATCCCTTGTAATGATTGTACATATAGAATAATTCAGCTTCCCTCTTTATCCCATCTAAACTGAGACACTAATCAAGGAAACATGCTCTGAAATAAAATGTCTACCCCCCATTGCGCAGTAGAAGCAGAACTAAAACATCATGTATGTCTCCATTTATTTGACAAACACTGCTTATATTTCCTTTTAAGTGTGGTTTCCTGAAAAAAATAAACACTAACTTTCAAATCCTTTAGCCTGGAAATTACAATAGCTCTGTTAGTTGATATAGACATCTGCTTGACATTCCATAAGACAAACATAGTCTTTGAATGAAGGTCACATGCTTTGTGATGATTCCTCCTGTCTGTCTGATTAAGGTTTTCATTGTCAACTCTACTGCAGTTACTGTCACCATCCCATTTATCTGAAATGATGAGTTATAGCCCCCCCCCCCAAAAAAACAGGCCAAATACAGTCTAAACACGTTATAGCAACAGACATCCCACAGGAGCAATTAAAAAATAACAATAACTGGAAAAATTGCTCTAAGTATAACTGGTCTAATAAAGCCAAGCCTCTTAACAGTAAAAGATAGTACTTGTAGCAATACGATCATGAGAAGGCCTGTACAGTAATGCCAGAGTCTAACAAGATAATAAAGACCAAACCAAAGTAAAAAAAAAAACTCTTTTGCGACTGCAAAAAAAAAAAAAAAAAGAAAAGAAAAGAAAAAAACACAACCTAGTAAGAACCCCTCCACTCACCATGATGACTTGAGTGTAGGGTATATGTAGACAGAACCCTGGCATCTGTGCGACCTGGACAGTGAGACAAAGGAAAAAGGAAACATACACACCGAAATTGTGGTTCACCTTAAGTATCCCCATTTCCTGAAATGAAAGTATTTTCATAATGTTTAAAGAGGCTGTGTGTGTGACTGTTTTTGCTTTAAGAATGTCTGACATATCCTTCCTTACTTCAGTCCTTGTGGTGCTGAGAGCTTTTGGACTTGAATTTTAAAAAATACCCCAGACAACACAACACATACAAAATCGCAAGCATATAAAAAAATCACTGGTTAAATGTTCAATAAGAAAATAAACATTTTCAAAACTTAACCACAACATGCCTACAACTGTTTTACCCCCCCCAAAAAAAAAAAACATGCAGAGATGTAAAGCTTGACAGACCTGAGTTATATGAAAGAAGAAAGGCCAACATTTCATATATGATTATTGCCAAAGACTTATCAGATCAATGGCAAACATAAACAGCTTGGTGCACATTTATCAATCATTTTATATATTACCATTAATTATGGTGTAAAAGCATGCATCAAGGTTCTGTATAGTGAGCCAATAGTGTCCTGAAGGCATACATCCTCAGTTAGGAAATGGTACAAGCACAAAGGACAAAACATGATAACACAAAGTTAAACGAAAACAAACATGTACAAAAAGGTAACCCCAAGCTTATGTTCATGTTTGATCAATAGTCTGGTTCTGTGCTTCTTAAACATATTCTGCCCAACTGGATTCTAAAGTGCTAATCTCTGCCAGTTCACAGTATGGACCAAAGTCATCCATCTGCTCTTATGACTGGTCATCCCCAGCAAGTGATTCATATCGATTATGAGTTGGTACTGTATTCATAAACACACTCTGCATCATTGATTGTGAGAGGAATTTTTTAGAGGAGGTAACACTTTGCCCTTATAAAGCTTCATTACTCTTTTTATGCTGAGGTACTTTGGTTGGAGATTTGATTTGCAGAATATTAGAGGGTGTGAGTGGACCCCTGTCTAGCAGGGTGACTGATGTGATCCCCGGGGTGAATTTCCTTTCTCCCTTCCAAACATCAAGGTTCCTTTTGAAGAGGGTAAAAGAGGCACTCTGTTTGAAATGTATGGGCAATCTATTCCAGAGTCTGGGGAGTCTCTGGGTCAGGAACCTATCCCTCCAGCATGTTTTGTTTATTGTGATGACAAGGTTTAGATCCCTGGAGCGTGTGGCTCTGATGGATTGGGATTTCTTTAAGTGTAGTATGTCCAACAGCTCTGGGTTTGACATGGCCTTGTATGTTAAGCAGAGATCGCCTCTGAGTAGGTGATAAGCGACAGAGTCTAAATTGATAATAAAATGTTTAGGCATGTTGCTTGACCTTTTCTCATATGTAATTCTTTGAGTACTCTATGACTGGATTGCTCTTCTCTGTTAAGAACTTCTTTATTGCCTGTTTTCCAAAATTCACTGGATCTCTTCTTTCTAGAAATTCTGGTAGCCTAGTAATCTGAATGCTGTTGCATCTAACCCTATTTTCTATGTCATATACCTTAACTGCAAGTGCCTGGGTTATGCTCTGTAAATCTTGAATGGCCTAAGGATGCATAACAGCAGTTGCTCTCTGTTCCAGAAGACCACTTTGCTACTGGGCCAGAGCCTGTTGAGAATCGTTCAGCTGCATTTCATGACTTGCCGCTCTACATTTTATGTGTTGGATGTCTGTGACCATGTGACCATTAATTCCATGAGTTAGATAGATGACCTGTCTACTGTGGTTTAAAAATTATCTGTCCCTCCGGAAACAAGCTGGTAAATGGCATAACTCTCTCTCCCCTCTCCTCCCAGTGGGACAAGGTGTTCTACAAGGATCCATTCTTGGTCCCTTACTATTTTCCATCTTTACCAATAACTTCCCCTTGGCTACCCAACAAACTAGTATAGTACAGTATGCTGATGACACAACCCTTATTTGCTTAGCCCCCTCTCTACAATTACTCCATGATAGAACCCAGGAAGCCTTCACTACTATAGAAAAATGGCTAAATTCCTCCCAACTCATACTAAACTTATCTAAGACCTAACTCATGATCTTCCACCCATCCAAAACTTTCACCCCTACCTCGCCATTCTCAATAACATCCTCTAACAATACCCTTATCACACCAGTAACCCAAGCCAAGCTACTAGGTATAACTATTGACCAAAACATAAAATTCGACAAACATATAGCACTAACATTTGCCAAAGTTCATAAAAAACTAGGGTCACTCTACCACTGCAAGAGTTTCCTCACACAGGAATCCCGAATCACTATCTCTGTTACCCATCTACTCTCCACCTTACTATACGCTTCCCCAGTTCTAACTACCCTAAACAAATCTGACCTTCTGAAACTATCTACCTGCTACAATAAAATGTCAAAATTTGCAACCAGTGCTAAGTTTAGTTCTCATCACTGCCTCTCCCTAAGACAACTAGGATGGTTAGAGCTCCCTAACCTACTAAAATACAATCAATTTCTCCTGACCCATCAACTGATATACCAACCAAATAAAATACCTGCCCTCTCTGGTCTGCTCACCTTCCATAATACTGCGCGTCAACTAAGATCTTCCAATACCACCCTAGTGACTGTTACCAGTTGCTTACATAGCTCAGGCCAACCTCTTTATTTCTATGCAGTTGCTAAGGCCTGGAACTCTCTACCCACTGGCATTAGATGTCTAAATAGTAAACATACTTTCAAATCCCTACTAAAAGCTCTCCTATTCAAAACTTGGATATGTTCCTGTACAGAACCAGACTAATTTCACCTGTTCCTGACTTTCAACATCCCTAGATCACAGGTGTACTGTGTAGTTTCACTTAGTGCATAGTACTGTGAACCAGGTGTTTAGACCACCTTTGTAGTTATGATTTCTAGTTTATGACCCTGTTTGTCTATAGAAACTTCTTTTTGAATTTATGTTCAAGCAATTCTATATTTGTTGTATAATATCTTGTTTAATTGTTTCTCAATATTCTAACCACTGTATGCAGCATCTTATTTTTACTCCCTTTATATGTTCTATGCTCTTTGTACAAAATAGCTATGTTTATATATATTTTTTTATTATTTTTATTATTTTTTTTATAATTTGTTACTATGTAATTGGAGCTTTTCTCCCTAGGCCTCCGTTGAAAATGGTCACCTTGTGTCCAATCGGACTAACCCAGTAAACAAATGGAAAATAAATAAAATTAAAAAAAATGAGTTCCACTAAGGAGGCAAGTGTGAGTCTGATACCAACGATATCTTCAGAGCTGCCTGGCATCATTTGGTGCAATTAGAGGGGTTTTCCAGGTACCAGGTTACCATAGTTAATAACTTTGCAGCTGATTAAAGCAAAAAAAAAAAAAAAAAACAATACAACTAATAGCTAATAAATAGGAATAGGTTTATAGAGTTTACATTAAGCAAAAATATCATATTTGTGGGAACATGGGTGAAATTCTTGGCTAGGCTTATAAGGGCCACTGGACCAATAGCCTAATATCATCCTATGAACCTATGAACCTATATTTCATTTTTTTGTGATAAAACATCCAGCCATACTGTTCAGATTTTGTCAGACTGTCCAGATTTCTACATCATATTTCTGGTCTGTTCCTCATAAAATGTGTTTTTGGCAAATTAATGGCAATTGAATTCAATAAATATTGGCATATATTTGGCTTCCATATTTCATATCTTCTAGAAAATGTATAATAGGACAAAACCTATTTATTTTAGCAAATTTCTATGTTTATAAGAACAATATTTAACATTTGTCCCTATTTTTGCACCTCTGTCTCCCATTAATGTCCAGATTTGTTGTGCTAAGAGGTTGAGAGATATGTATCCAGCAATGACAGCTTAATTGCTCAAAGCACCTTCTTCATGTGTGCTCTTCACATAAATGTGTATGTGTGCTTTTCTGAGTGTGTGCATGTGCATGTGTGGGTGTTTGTGAGTGTGCATGTCTGCCTCAGAATCCTCAGTATGTACTCCAGCTATGCGATGAACAGGCATATTTTACTACACCACTTTTTACCTCCATGGCCAGTTACTGATGAGAAATAAATAGGTGTGCATTGTGAAGAAATGTGTGTGTGTGTGTGTGTGTGTGTGTGTGTGTGTGTGTGTGTGTGTGTGTGTGTGGATACCAGGGTATGTGTGCCTCTACATATCAATTTCTGTGTTCACTTTAAGCATTATACATTCAATGTAATTCTTATACGAGTTGAATAGTCATTTGCTTTTCCTAATCTCTCCTGTTCTACACTGTTGCAGAGCACAAAATATATAATTAGTTGTGGTTGTTTATAACATCAAAGTAATATTTGATGCCATATATCAAATTAATCCGTAATAGTCGATATGGTCTTATTAAAGGAATAAGAAAATACCAACAACTTTGTCCATGACTTCAGGGCACTAACTTCAACAGTCATAGAAATATTGCTCTTTTTTTTATTCTGTTATTTTTATATAAAATACATATTTATTTAAAAGTTAATATGTAACTTATTAAACAGTTTTCAGTGCATTCTGCTAGCAGTGGTACAGTTTCTTAAGATATTTCCTTTATTTTAATTGCAGGGTTTTATTCGACATGCACCACACACTGTGATAAGTGCAAGACATCAGAATGTGAACCTTGTACAGTATGTCGGAAAGGTATGTTTGATAAAAGGGAATTTGATACATTGTATACATTTATTCACAACCAGTAAATACTCCTGCTGTACTCTGTATGAATGGATATCACAGTTCCAGTGCTTACATTAATGAATCACACTCGATAACAAACAGTGGTGATTTAGATAATTCTATAAAGTGCTAAACTGTTCAAATTACTGTTTAAGAATGTGTCATTTTTACTAGAAATTTCAACAGGCAGACGCAGTCATTTTACTGTTAAGGATGACTGATGATTGGATTATTTACTTAGAAATCACTCAGGTCAGGAAATTCTGCAGATGGTGCAAACAGATAGGGATCTCAGATGCAGAAATGACCACCAGACAGGGTAAGTCACAATTAACATGTCAGTAGTGATGTCATAAATACTTCACCCATCGATGCGTAAGGTTAAAACAGGAGCGTAACCTAGGAAAATGTTAGGAGGTGGTCTTGAAGGGTGGATGTAGGAGCTATAGGGCAGAAGCAAAACTGCTATCACTAAAGCGACAGATACCTGAGTAAAGCACGCAAGCAAAGTGTTGGAAAAATACACTGGTTCTCAAATGATCTGGAAGTTTGAAGAGAACTGAAGTAAAAAGTAATGTAGGCAGACAATGTGAGACGGAGAAAAACATGAGTGATAATACAGAAAGAAGCAGGTAAGGTAATCAGATTAGCAAATTATCAAAGAGAGAAGGGCATTTTAGGCCATAGTCATGAGGAAAACAGAACCTGGCGATAAGTACAGCAGTGAGTAGAGAAAAAAAGGAAGTATAACGCTCGACCTTTTTTTTGCAAGAAATCTGGACAACACCTGAAATAATGAGGGACAAAGGCCCAAACTTAGGACAGATTTTACAAATTCTTCTCATAATCTTAGAAAGTTTGCAAAATAGCAGGATTTCTGTTAGAATGTGTTTTCTAAAGGATATGAAGTCTGAAACTCAGATTTGTGTTATTATTTAGTGATGTGGGTCCTCAGCGACTTGCCAGAAATCCACAGATTTTTTTGACAAGCAGACCAAAAATATAAGGCAAGAATATGGACATTCTGTAAAAATCTGGAGCATTGAGAAGTATGAAAGAAAAGCAAAATAACTTGGAAGAAATAGCAAAGATGTTGAATTTCTGAACAGATATTTTTGCTTCTGAACTTACAGTGAATGGCTTTGTCCAAACATTTAATTTTTAATAGCCAAGCACAGAGGCTTTAAGGCATGGTTTAACTATTGAAGCTTGTCACCATCTGTGCACAAAATACAATATTGCATAATACTGAGGAAAGGGTAGAACTACTGTACCTTGGTATTCTTTGTGTGTGCTGCTAAAAGCACATCTTAAGCAGTCGGTCTATGATGTGCATGTTATTTGATCACTTGGATTTAAATAACATGCACTCAATAAAAGTGCAATTTAACCACAACACTGGTAACCATAGATGTGTGTGTGTGTGTGTGTGTGTGTGTGTGTGTGTGTGTGTGTGTGTGTGTGTGTGTGTGTGTGTGTGTGTGTGTGTGTATGTATTTGGGTGAATGTTGGGGATGGAGAGGGTTTGTGATGTGGAAGTGTTTGTTTATTTTACAATAACAGAGATTTACTTTTCTTGAGAGACATCTATTTTTTCAATTTGGAACAGCCACGGAGTTTCTATATTTAGACTGAGCATTGTAAGGCACAAAATACTTATTTTTGTAGCATCCTTGGGGGTATAGTTTTCAATATTACTTTTAAGAGTGTTCAGTTGTTTGTGGGTTTTTGGAGCCATTTTTGGGTAGCTCTTACTATGTGTGGGCACAGAACTCAATCACCTACATGCATGGCTTATACACCTTGCACTTCCTCTTATGACATGTAACCTCAAGATTGCCAAAGTTCAGTGGTAGATATAAAGACCAAAACAATGCAAATTTCACTAAAGAATCATCCAGTTAATAAGCTTTTATTTTATTTATTAATTAATTTTTATGAGCTAAATGGATTGACTATGATGGCCCATTTTAACTATGACCTAGTTTTACTTTCTTTATTTATATTTATGTGTTGATCAGATAAGATCCACTCGACCAAAGTGCCACATTCTGTTGATGATCATGCAGCACTTATGGTTAGGTGACTTGCTCAAATTCTGACAACTGACAAACCAGGAATGAGGAATGAAACCCAGAACTGCATAAGGAAATCCATTACAAGATCATAGCCATAATCCCTTGTACTGAATTAGCAAATGATGTATAAAATGACAGTGGTAAGAGCAATACAATATATACAAAACGGATTAATCTGAGAGATTGTTTTAATAATGTGTGACGACCATGCACTGGCCCAGCAATCAAGGAGCCTCAATCCTCACCACTAACACCAGGGAGGTCGTCTCCTAGAAGAGGAGAGGATAACTAATATACACAGTAAAGTACAATTTCCCTTAAGTGCACACAGAGATCACAGTCAGTCTGGGGCTGGTTGCTCCCTTGCTCTCCTGGTCCCCAATAATTCAACAAAACCAAGAAGCAGTGGTCTATGGTACATTATAAAGTGCAGAGTTAATACTGAGCTTAGGTTTCACTCATTTAATGAATACGCAAACTCGTTATAGCAAGATGTTTTTCAGTATTGAAAGGAATTTGCTAGCTCTTGTAGGAACCTGATTAGGGGAAGAAGAGAAGCAAACATTTGAGGGGCAAATACCAAAAATGGCTTTTAGACCAGGTAAGTTATTCTATTACTGAGCAATAAACTTAACAGATAGACAGTCAGGAGGCAGACAGACAGACAGATTGATAAACAGAACTTTAGATAGATGGAAAGATGGATGGATGGATGGATGGATGGATGGAAAGATGGTTTGATGGATATATATATATATATATATATATATATATATATATATATATATATATATATATATATATATATAGTGTGTGTGTGTGTGTGTACACAGGTAAACAAATGCATTTAATACATCTGGTTGAGTGATTCATGGGACAATGTGGTATGCCAATTTATAGTTTAGTGTACATGTTTTATAAGGTAGTTATTTAAATTGCACACAGAATGAAGAAGTATCCCAAGGAAGGAGCAAGAACAGTTTTTTTGTATAAAACACAGCAGAATTCCATGCTAGCAAGTCACAGTTGCCTTGTTTAGACATATATTTCTGCAATCCAGTGTTCATACATGACACACAAATTCTAGCTTTGCTCCAAGTGATCTCTGCTGTTCTGCTATGTATCTGAGTTTGATAACTCTGCAAGATCCTACAGATACAAGGCCATAAACAATGCAGACAAAAAGCTTTTATCTGCAGTGCACTATGAGCCAAAGATAATTACAAACAACATAAATCATGTGTTCTCACAATTGCAAAATTCAGTATAGTTATTTTGCAAACCATCATGCTAACCAGCTAGCAGTCCTGCTCCCAAATGACCCGTTCACTCTCCTCTTCTACAGAGGTTACAGCACCTCATAGTTTAGTACTATGCTAACTGCCCTTGCAGGCTATCTTAAGCCTAGCCAATTACCCCCTGTAAGACTCAAACCCTGTATCTTGTGTCTGTAAGGCAAACACCTTAACCATTATCCCACCCTCTGACCATAAGTGCCACATCACTCTATGAGGGAGCTTTCCTTTCCCGAGGAAATACCTTTTTTATAACCATAGCTTGTTATGTAGGATATATGAAGTGAGACTCAGTTACAAAATGGTTGCCATAAACTGTTAAAAAACATTTTTTTGCATGTGTCTAGTGCCCGTAGTGGTCAGAAGTTTGCCATGCAGGCTGTAGTGCATGGCATGCAGGTCTTTGCTAACACTGTACACAATGCTTCCACTTTCACATCAATACTGCTGGCTACTGTGTCATGTTGCAATGGAGACTTGCAGTTATGGGAGCCTTTAACTCTAAACATCGACAAGTTATAGCTAGCATGGAAGAACTCTCCCCCAGATGACATCAGTGACCAGGTGTTGGCCAGTCTCTTTCCTTTCCCTCACATAGGTTCTACAAGGCCTAGGCCTACTGCTTGACAGCCAATTGGTGCTTTAGTCTGGGCATCACTCCTATATGTCATGGAACCAGTTCAAAAGTAAGTGCAGTTATAACAGTGAAATATCTGACTTATAAGGTACCAGTAAAAACAGTATCATAAATAGCAGAGACATATAAGTCATATAGGAACATTTATATTCAGACATTTATAGTTTAAAAATGGTCGACTTCTTAGCAGCGTGCTGGCCTAGTGAGCTATTTTCTATAATTGTCAGGTGGCCACAGTACAGCAACGGAAGTTAAGTAGGTGTCAGTATGACATGGGCCTTTCCTTGAAACACATTCTGGTGGCATATGTCTAAATTAGGATGACAGCAATCCATAATTCGAGGCTAGCATTCCTGAGTACATCATCATAGTGTGTAGTATAATTTCATGTTTTCACCCTAATATGATTAGACTTTTCCACCAGCTGTGTGCATCAGTGTTCCTGAATTCTTTGAATTACTAATATCAGACATACATTCCTCTATTAGAATTACTTGTATAAGGCATACATTCTTTTACATTGTGTGCATTGTATGAATGATGCCTAATTTGACGTGACAATTTTCTGAGTACAGGATGGCAGTAAAAGAATCAACACAGTCCTGAAGTGGTTAAAGTTTTCTAAGTATAAAATAAATGCATTATTTATACAGTAATTTCTCCCTGTTTTTAAGGATTACGTCTAGTGCTATCAGCACTAGACGTCCTATAAGGAAACAGTTCTAGTACTTAGTAATGATGGCCATCCCTCCTGGCATGTCTAAAGGTCAGTTTCCTGTGCTTTCTCCTATGAACCTGGTGAACTTGGGAATTTTGAGGCAGTGTAGCAACTGCCTCATGTACGCAGACAACTCTCTCCTCTTACCTCCTAACACTCATACTTGTGAGAGATGCACTTATATCTCCAAACTGGAAGCCATCTCTCCTCTTACCTCCTAACACTCATATTTGTGAGAGATGCACTTATATCTCCAAACTGGAAGCCATGCACTCTCCAACCAACATCAGAATACCTGGTCAAGAGGAGAAGGTCAACACCTGCACAACACCACATGGAACACATTGCCCTCCAGAACACCCACCATCACAGCCCTCACATAAAAACACAAACCACACACCCATCTTTGTCAAGGCTCTCAATAGAAATCTACCTAAACAGCAAAGACCTCCAAGGCAGAAATGAACTCGACCAACACAACACAGCACAAACCACAAGACACACAGCTCACCTACACAGTGTGCCCCTCAACTTAAACCCCTAGTACAATAATCATAAGTGACTCAGTAGTGAGGCACACTGATGTCCCACTCACTAGGTTGAATAAGGAGATGGTAACAGTCAGTTGTCTATCAGGTGCCAGAATCCGACATATAACACATGCACTCAGGTCACTCCACAACAAGTACAAGTATGACTCTGTCATTGTCCATGTGGGTGTGAATGACCTGAGATGCACTTCCCCTGGACTACATATAAAAAGACATTGTGGAGTTCTTGGATTATGTGGCCCAGGCAGGTATGACCCTAGCCCTGAGCAGCATTCTACTATTGCCCAGAATGAAACCACCATACAAACAGAAAATGATTGACTTCAACAATTGGCTAAGTTTCTGGTGTCATTCTAAGGAGATCCAGTATTTGTCTGCATAGGATGACATGATTGACAAACCTCGATGTTTTGCCAGAGATGGCCTGCATCTGTCACCCCTGGGTTTCTGGGTACTGGCTAAGGCTCTTGCCAACCCTATAGTGCCTTTTTTAGGTGGTGTTCCAAAGAGCAAATTACCACCATAACAGCTATAAATAAATGCAATCTGGGGGTCATGCTGCTCAATGCTAGAAGTCTAAATCTCAAGATGCAGTCACTCGAAGCACTCCTCAAAATGGAGAACATCGACATTTGTGCTGTAACGGAGGCCTTGTTTAAAGCAGCAGAAATCACCCCTGTGCTACCAGGCTATCATTCCACACCTTTTGGCCCCAGAACATGGACCGAGGTTCCAAAGGCAGTGGTGTCTCCATATTCATAAAGGATATGCACACCTCCAGACTAGTAGCCCAGCATAATGCACCTGAGATACTCCAGGTACAACTAACATTGGTCATAGCCTGCTATAGGTCCCCAACCATGTCCCAAGACTCATACTCCACATTCCTAAGCACCCTGGAAACTATTACGATCCAACCCAGCACTCTCATACTAGATGACTTCAACCACCCCTCTATCAACTGTGAAAACTATTCATGCACCAATGAACTGGCCCAACGCTTCCTAGAATTCATCATTTCCAGTGCCCTGGACCAGCTCATTCCTACCCCCACTAGAGGAAGCAACATCCTTGACCTGGTTATTACTAACATGGGCAACTGTTGCTCTACACCAATAGTCAATTCCTCCCTGTTTAGATCCGACCACAAACTAATCACCATGGAAATCTACATCTCATCCCCCCCCCCCCCATAAAGGTATCCACCATGAAAAACTTCTCCAAAGCTAACTTTGGACTCCTAAAAACAGAGGTGGCTAACTTCACATAACCCATGCCAATGGAAAATAGATGCATGACTGCCAAATCATACATCAATGCACTGTACAAACACGTACATAAATGCATGGAACTAGCTATACCCAACAGAACCAAGACACTCTCCTCCAAAAAAAGGAAGCCAGTCTGGTGGTCCCCTGCCATTAATAAACTCTACAACAGAAGGAAGAAACTGTTGCAGAAAAAGGTGAAGTCCCAGACTGGAAAAATTCCCTTATTAGCCTCAACAAAAAGTTGAGATCCCTCATCAAAACCTTCAAAGCCAGCTATGAAGGCAGAATTGCATCAGACACTAAAAACAATCACAAAGCCTTCTATAGTTATATCAAGAATCTCCATGACAAAACACAGATTTGCTCTGAGTTACTGCACAATGGTACCTCCTATACTGAGCCAAGAGATATTGCCAACATACAGGCTGACAGATTCAGTGCCCACTTTACCCCTCTCTCCCCCCTAAAGGACCAATCTCATAGCAGAAGAATGCCAGACACCCAGTATTACTGCTGCACAGCTTAAAACAGCACTGTCCAAAACCAAAAATACAGCTTCCATGGGACCAACCAATATCTCTGGCTGTGTTGTACATGAATAACAAAGTGAACTGGCACCACATCTGTGTGCCCTGTTCAGTCACAGCTTCACCTCAGACTTTGTCCCTACCGAATGGGGGACTCCTACAATCATCCCTCTCCATAAAGGAGGAGTGACTATAGACCCTGGAAATTAGCACTCCATTAGCCTGACAAGTCTGTTATGTAAGGCTATGGAGCGCATCATCATGGACATAATTAACAAGGATAAAGGGAATCTTCAAACTCTAGCTCTCAGGCAATTTGGTTTTGTGAAAGGTAGATCATGCATGCTCAACCTGGTTGACTTCTTTGAGTCAGTCACCAGAGCAGTGGATGAAGGTAAGGCAGTTCATACAGCCTACTTTGATCTGGCCAAGGCCTTTGATACCATTCCTCACTCAGGAATTATTGATAAACTCAGCAAACTAGGCATCAATCCCTATATCATTAGGTGGGTTACAAATTGGCTCACAGATAGAACCCACAGTGTAAAAGTAGCAGACTCCAAGTCATACTGCTGACCAGTCACGAGTAGAGCCCCACAGGGATCGGTCCTGGGTCCTCTCCTGTTTGGCATCTACTTCTCAGAAGTCCAGGCCAACACCAAGGGACTCTAGATGACCAAGTTCACAGATGACTGCAAGCTGGGAGCCATTATTAACTCCCCAAGTGATGTAGACATCCCAGAGAAAGGCCTCACTGAGACCAATGACTGGTGTTGAAACCATGGCCTTAAGCTTAATGCTAAAAAATGCGTTATCCCCTTTGGGAAAAGCTCAGTTCCCACTAATTACCACATTGATGGGAGTCCACTGAACACTGAAGGCATTATAAGAGATCTGGGGACACAGGTTGACAACAACCTCTCCTTCGACGACCACATTGCCACTGTAGGCAGAAAGTCCTTCTATGTGGCACATCTCATTACCAAGGGTTTTGCATCCATGAAGAAAGAGGTCATTATCTCTGTCTACTCTTCCCTCATTAGGCTAATCATTGAGTATAATGCCCCATTTGGCATGTACCTTACTAGACACATGCAACAGCTTGAAAGGCCACAAAAGTACCTCACAAAGAGAATACTAGGCCATAAACACGTCATATGTGGACAGACTCAAAAAACTCCAGCTATTCTCTGTCTCATGTCGTCTACTAAGAGGCGATCTCTGCTTGACTTACAAAGCCATGTCTGACCCAGCTCTGTTAGAAATGCTACATGTAAAGAAATCCCAATCCCTCCACACCACATGCTCCAGAGACCTCAACCTCATTACCACAATCAACAGAACATGCTGGAGGGACAGGTTCATAAGCCAGAGACTGTCCATGGTCTGGAATAGACGTCCCATACATGTCAAGCAGAGCACCTCACTGACCCTCTTTAAGAGAAATCTTGATTAGTGGATGGGAAATAGAAAGTTCACCCCGGGGATCACTCCAGTGGCTCTACTTGATAGAGGCACTGGGAACTAACGTCGGGTGGCATGATGCCAGGGCACATCTATGGGATAGGCTTGTAAAGGCTCCAGGGCCATTAGCCTAGTACACACCTATGAACCTATACATGTCAAGCAGAGCAACTCACAAGCCCTCTTCAAGAGAAATTTTGATGAGTGGATGGGAAATAGAAAGTTCACCCCGGGGATCACTCCAGTGGCTCTACTTGATAGAGTCACTGGGAACTAACAACGACCAACACAATGCCAAGGCACTTCTATGGGCTCAGCTTGTAAAGGCCCCAAGGCTATTAGCCTAGTACACACCTATGAACCTATGAATCTATTAACCATGGCAGTCTTTTGGTCACCCCTTACAACAACTCAGTAACTTATATGGTGGGAGTCTTAGAGCGTACTTCACTCTTGAGCCGCAGTTCTTACTGAGTAATACATCTGTGGGTCCCATGCCAGCTGCTGCTATTATGAGACATGTTGCTATGTTACCCAGATCTACATAACCACATTTATATTTTCCCTTTTCACCATGAGCCCTATCATGGCAGTGGGAGCAGGGACTTTTAGACTTGTCAAAGCCTTTCTAAGCATTCCTCAGAAGTAAGTGATGCATTATGGTTAAGTATATTCATGGTAACAGAAGTATTCCTCAAAGGTTTAGAAAGGATATATTTATGCATCCCAAATAAGATCGAAATTGCATGCTTGCTAGGCTGATATTAGTGATATAAAATAATAAAGTACTAACACTTTTTAATGAAAGAACTGTAGAATTTTTTTAATCCAGTGACTTCCAAAAATTGATATAGTACAAAAGTTAGGGGAGGCAGAAGGAAGCAAATTCTCTGACAGGATATGCAGACAAGCTGATTAGGGTGGAGAAGTGAATGCAACCTCCTTAAACTTATGTAAGGGTTCTGAGATTAGGAATGCAAGTTGGATCATAATATGAATTACAGTGTAATGAATCCATACAGAAGAAGAGAGATGGTGTTATTACTATGTCTATGGTGGGTAAATACCACAGGTGTAGGTCTTCTTCTTCTTTCGGCTTTTCCCGGTTAGGGATTGCCACAGCAGATCACCTGTCTGCTCATGATTGGCAGTGGAGTTTTATGGTGCCGAGTTGCCAGCCCGGCGCCCAACCTTCCACAGAAGGCACACACATGCACACACTTATGCCTGGGGCTAATTTAGAGTGTCCAATCCACCTACAGCATGTCTTTGGGATGTGGGAGGAAACCGGAGCACCCAGAGGAAACCCACACAACCACAGGGAGGACATGCAGACTCCACACAGAAGGCACCCCAGCTGAGAATCGAACCAGAGAACCTGTTGCTGTGAGGAGGCAATGCTAACTGCTGCACCACCACAGCCGCCCAAAAATACCACAGGTGTAGGTACCATGCTTTATCTTCAAAGCTACAATTCAAAAAATGCTCCAGGCAAAAGAAAGACAGCACTGTTGAAGACAGCAGAGCAAGAGATTGGCATAAAAGGAGGGAGAGATTGACATAATGGTTAAGTTCTTTACCTCACAGATACAATACATGGGGTTTGATCTGATGTCTGGTTATTAGTAAGGCTTGTAATACTCTGCAGGCTAATACCTTAATATCTACTTATGTGGTTGGACATTGGCATTATGGTTAAGGCGTTGACCTTACAAAGTACAGGGTTTGATTCTCATTTATGGGGAAAATTGGCTAGACTTAAAATGGCCCACATAGTATCTCATGCATTTGGCAGCTAGCGTAGTACTTACATATGAACTTGTGAACATAGGTTCTTCATAAGATGGCCAGTTTTAAAAAATGACTAAGCATAATATCCATAACTTAAAAATGTGTTAAAATCTTTCCTAATTGTACAGTTTACCTGTAAATGCCTCTTTGTTGCTAACTTACATTGGATCATAGTAACGATCCTAGGCAACAGATCACGGGCACCATGAGAGGCACGGACATATAGGCCTTTAAGTAGAGATACTCAAACGTTTTGTCACCCTTTATAAGCATTTAATAGTGCTCACCTCCAAAATCAGACATGGATGTACATGATAACTATAGTGTACATTTGTGTCAACCCATCCATTCATCAAGTTTATTTGTAAACATATGCAAGCAGTAATTTGCTTGACCTGTAGTGGCAACTTATTCAGTAGGCTGAAAATACATTGAGGTTGGGACAAATCATTCCAGCAAGTCATGTTTATTTGATGCTATATTTTAGTTCACCTATACAGGTGTTTGCAGAGCCATTGGTTTTGCAAGGAATTAGGAAGTCAAATAGGTCTGGGTCTTTTATGGCTCGTTAAGTGAGACCCCCGTCACCTTGGAATAGCCCATCCCAGTGATTGCTCAAAATGGTAAACTTGCTTCATATCTTTTCCCTCAAATGTTTCTATAAGTTGCCACAAGGCAGTTTATACTACATTAAGTGCTGTTCTCATTAATATATAGTGAATCACCTTTTTTTCCATACTGAATCGTCTGGGTGTTCTTTTCTGTTACTTGAATCCTTTCATGAATGTTTTCACCTGGAAATGGACTTCTATTGTAAATCTCTTCTGAAGCTGTAGTAGCTGTCATCAGCTATAATATGTCTGTATTTTTACACATATATTTATGAAACCAGGCCATGTCTAAAAATGCATCCTAGCAGACTAACAACCAGCTTGTCAAAAAAATTCTGAAAGGTTAGGACTGCACTATGGGTAGCTTATATAAAATGGTAAACAAGGATTTGAGTGAAACATTCAAATGCCTTCTTTTTTTGGCTGCTCCTGTTAGGGGTCACCACAGCAGATCAACTGTTTCCATTTCTTCCTGTCCTCTCCATCTTGCTCTGTCACACCAACCAACTGCATGTCCTCTCTCACCACATCCATAAACCTTATCTTAGGCATCCCTCTTTTCCTGTTACCTGGTAGCTTCATCCTTAGCATCTTTTTCCCAATTTACTCAGCATCCCTCCTCAGCACATGTCCAAACCAACGTAATCTTGCCTCTCTGGCTTTGTCTCCAAACCTTCTAACTTGGGCTGACCCTCTAATATACGTATTCCTAATCCTGTCTGTCCTCGTCACACCCAGAGCAAATCTTACCATCTTCAGCTCTGCCACGTTAAGCTCTAACTCCTGCCTTTTTGTCAATGCCACTGTCTCCAACCCATATAACATAGCTGGTCTCACTACCCTCTTGTAGACCTTCCCTTTCACTCTTACTGGTATTCATCTGTCACAAATCACTCCTGACACTCTTCTCCACCCACTCCATCCTGCCTGTACTCTCTTCTTCACCTCTCTTCCACACTCACCATTACTCTGAACTGTTGATCCCAAGTACTTAAACTCATCCACCTTTGCCACCTCTACTCCCTGCATCCTCACCATTCCTCTATCCTCCCTCTCATTCACACACATATATTCTATCTTAGTCCTACTGACCTTCATTCCTCTTCTCTCTAGAGCATATCTCCATCTCTCCAGGGTCTCCTCCACCTGGTCCGTACTATCATTACAGATCACAATGTCATCTGCAAACATCACAGTCCATGGGCACTCCTGTCTGATCTCATCTGTCAACCTGTCCATTACCATTGCAAATAAGAAAGGGCTTAGACCTGATCCTTGATGTAATCCCACCTCCACCTTAAACGCATCCGTCACTCCCACCTCAGACCTCACCACTGTCACACTACCTTCGTACATATCCTGTACCACTCTTACATACTTCTCTGACACTCCCGACTTCCTCATACAATACCAAAACTCCTCTCTAGCCACCCTGTCATATGCTTTCTCTAAATCCACAAAGACACAATGCAACTCCTTCTGACCTTCTCTGTACTTCTCCATCAACACTCTCAGAGCAAACATCGCATCTGTAGTGCTCTTTCCTGGCATGAAACCATACTGCTGATCACTAATCATCACCTCCCTTCTTAACCTAGCTTCCACTACTCTTTCCCATAACTTCATGCTGTGACTGATCAATTTAATCCCTCTGTAGTTACTACAGCTCTGCACATCATCCTTATTCTTAAAAATCGGTACCAAAACACTTTTTCTCCATTCCTCAAGCATCCTCTCACTTTCCAAGATTTCATTAAACAATCTAGTTAAAAACTCCACTGCCATTTCACCTAAACACCTCCATGCTTCCACAGGTATGTCATCTGGACCAACAGCCTTTCCGTTCTTCATCCTCTTCATACCTATCCTTACTTCCTCCTTGCTAATCCACTGCACTTCATGATTTACTATCCGCACATCATCCAACCTTCTCTCCCTCTCATTCTCTTCATTCATAAACTCCTCAAAGTACTCTTTCCATCTGGTCAACACACTCTCCTCGCTTGTGAGTACATTTCCCTCATTATCCTTTATCACCCTTACCTGCTGCACATCTTTACTAGCTCGGTCCCTCTGTCTAGCCAGTCGGTACAGGTCCTTTTCTCCCTCCTTAGTGTCCAACCTTTTATACAACTCTTCATATGCCTTATCCTTAGCCTTTGCCACCTCTCTCTTTGCCATGCACCTCATCTCCTTATACTCTTGTCTACTTTCTTCATCTCTCTGACAATCCCACTTCTTCTTCACCAATCTCTTCCTCTGTATACTCTCCTGTACTTCTTCATTCCACCACCAGGTCTTCTTGTCCTCCTTCCTCTTTCCAGATGTCACACCAAGCACCCTTCTAGCCATCTCTCTTACTAGCTCTGCTGTAGTTACCCAGCTATTCGGTAACTCTTCACTGCCACCCAGTGCCTGTCTTAACTCTTCCCTGAACATAATCACAATTACCCTTTTTCAATTTCCACCATTTGATCCTCAGTGCTGCCCTCACACTCATCCTCCTCTTCTTGATCACCAGCGTCATCCTACAAACCACCATCCTATGCTGCCTAACTACACTTTCCCCTGCCACCACTTTACAGTCTCAAATCACCTTCAGGCTGGCCCTTCTACATAAGATATAATCCACCTGTGGGCATCTTCCTCCGTTCTTGTATGTCACCCTATGCTCCTCCTTCTTGTTAAAATACGTATTCATCGCAGCCATGTCCATCCCTTTCGCAAAATCCACTACCATCTGACCTTCTGCATTCCTTTGTTTAACACCATACCTACCCATCACTTCCTCATCCCCTCTGTTCCCTTCACTAACATGCCTATTGAAATATGCTCCAATCACCAGTCTTTTACCCTTGGGTACAGTTATCACCATTTCATCCAGCTCACTCCAAAATTTTTCTTTCTCATCCATCACACACCCAACTTGTGGAGCATACACACTAACAACATTCATCATTATACCATCAATTTCCAGCTTCATAAACATCACTCTATTCGACACTCTTTTCACCTCCAAAACACTCTTAGCATACTGTTCCTTCAGGATATGCCTACGCTATTTCTCCTCCCATCCACACCATGATAAAACATCTTGAAACCGCCTTAAATGCCTAAACATTACAAATAAGATTTGCAATTGAAGTCTGTTAAAATAGTTTTCTAGCATGTTTAGTTATGCTCAGTGTCTGCAGGATGGGATAAGGATGTTTAGAAAAATTGTTCTTTGTGGAACAAGGTAGATTTCAGGGGTGAGGCCTCTTGTGGAAGTGAAGATGATATCTGTAATGGAATTTTACATATTATGAAAAATAAAGGGCCTGTCTGCATGAAAGTAATGCATAGTCTTAATTTTGTACTAAAAAGGTACAATTTATTTGTTTCACTCCAGTTTCATGTAATCTGTTATCCCATTTCCCTACTAACACTGTCCACTCATGGAAACGTCTTCGTTTGGCTCAGTGTGCTTGTCATGGAAAGAAGTGAGATAAACAGGGAGAGACGGCGCATAGAATGCAGGAGTGATGAAAGGATAAAGGAAAAAAGAAAACAGGGTGTGTACTTCAGGTAGACACAGAAACCAGGAAAACACATATTCCAAAGGCATAGAGAATTAAGGTCCTGTTAACAAGTTGTTTCCTGTGGTCCAGTGGTCCAGAGTTGGTTTCCTCTCAGCCCCTTTGGCCTAACTGTGTAACTCTGAGCAAGTCAGTTAACCAGAAAGTATTTCTGAGCTTGGTCTGAAAAAGATTCATGCAGAGCAGTGCTCTATCCTGGTCAACAAATTGAAATAAAATAATATTAAAGCCATTTGTCATCATGTTCAGTATCTCTTTTTTTACTTATGTTGCCATTTTGTCACAGTTGTTATTTGTATGCACGCTGGTGATTGTCATACGTAAACAACACATTTTAAGACATAAGGATGCAGTCTGTCCATCATCAGTAATTACTTGAACCAACACAGAGGCTAGTAGGAAAACAAAACAGCTGGAAAAGGCACTTTATTTTGTATAAGTTGCATTATATTTTATATGTGTATGTATTTAAACAGAGATTCATTTGTTCTCTTATTTGTAGACAAAGGCAGCAAAGTAGTTAAAGAATGTTCACTATCCCATGACAGGGAGTGTGACTGTATTGCAAACGCAAATGGTGTAACTGACAACAAGAATATATGCGCTTGTAAAGAAGGCATGGAACTCCATAACGAAGGTATGTTACGTTTTTCTGGCGTTATGTAATCAAGGTGTGCTATTCATGTTATGTTTTCCTGGAAGTACATAATCAAGGTGTGTTGTTTGCATTATATGGTATTGCGTTACTCAGAGGTTCAGAGATTAGTACTAGACTAACTGCCCTTGTGGGCCATTTTAAGCCTAGCCAATTACCCTCTGTGAGAATCAAACCCTGCACCTTGTGTCTGTAAGGTAAACACCTTAACCATTATGCCAGCTTCCTACCTCATTTTTCATATTTTGCTGGAACTAAATAATCAAGGTGTGATACTTACATTATATTTTGCTTGGAACTATGGAATAAGAGTATGTTAGGAATCGGGGTATGTTAATAATTTTTCATATTTTGCTCTAATGCAATATACCAAAAACATAATAATTTCTGTTTGCAGTTTGTTTTTTTGGTATGCCTGATGTATTTAAGCTAACACTGCCACATTTTTCCTTCTGCCAACAATTGGCACCTCTGTCCTATCACTTCTAACTTGGTCAAAAACTTTAAACGTGTCAGAACCCATATTTGGTCTTATGTGTCATTCTAAATCTTACAATAGATGGCAAGTTTTGTTCAGCTGTGAGCCAACTGTGTTATTGCCTTACAATTATGCAAGGTGATAACTGAAGAAATATTAATGACTTCTTCACTTAATTCAGAGAATGTTAAAACAGATTCAAGGCCAAGTTGCACTGCAATGAAATGATAACTGAAAACTGTTTCAAACTAGCAAAGGTCCAGCCTTCAAACATCTTAGTTGTGGATCAGGTAAATGAAGATCTTTGGATCTTGATGGCAGTTAAGGCAGTGAACAGCAATAACAATATGAATGCTGGTAAAGTAGCAGTTAGTAAATTGCAAGAATATCAAAGAAGAAGCAACTGGAACAACATACTATAAAATTTATTCACAAAAGAGCAAAGCTTTCAGGTTAAGCAACCCTTCCTCAAAGCAAAATAAAACAATCAATTACATCCACATTTAAATACAAATCTAAGATGATTATTCAACTAATCAGTCAGTAGTTAAGCACAGCCAATAAAATAGTTTCAATTACAATGCTTGAAGCATAGCTAAAATAAAACTGTTTTAAAAGTATGTAAATACAAATATATATATATATATATATATATATATATATATATATATATATATATATATATATATATATATATATATAAAACAAAGTCTACTTTAAATGGATCATTCTGTCTTTAAGAACAGGTTTTAAAGTAATCATCTTGTTAATAGCAAAATCCACTCATATTCTTTCAGTTCAACTTTATTGTTCATGTCACCCCCTCTTATATTTTTATGAATAACAGTCAGGACTCTAAATGTAATACTATGTTTGGAATCAGTCTCATTAACATGTTTTGCCAGTGAATTTGTTAGGTTATTCCTTCTCATATCTGATTTGTGCTCTATTATTCTGCTCCTAAAAACTCTGGTGGATTTGCCTACATAAAAACTGGGGCAGATTTGGCAAGTTATGTGGTGAAGTAGCCATAGAAAATTTGGGAGGGCGGTCATGATAAACTGAAAGAATTTGTTTATGAATAATAGTCCTAACTTTCTACAATTTTCTATGAGTACTTCACCACATAACATTAAATTTTTAGATGTAGAGTTGATTAAGAATGGAGATGAGCGAGACACATCAGTATATAGAAAAGTGGTACATAAAATAAATATCTCCACTATTCAAGTATGCATGCACCCCATATTTTCAGAGGAATTATTAAGGGGGAATTTAAATGTATAATTGTATCTGCAAGTTAAATACAAGTACAGAAAAGTGTATTCAACAGATGGATGCTGTAACAGATTAATTGAAAGAGAGAGGCTATGATGAGAAATTATTATATAGCATAAGGGAAAATGTTATAAACATAAGAGATGCAGAAATTGCACCCTACTTTAGTGATAAGAAAACTAGTAATGTGAGTAGCAGACAAATAATGAATGAGAATACACTGCACTATCCCACTACATATAGTAGCTGTACTGATGGTGTGAAAAGAACAATCACAAGAAACTGGGGTACTCTGAGAAGTGCTCCACAATTACTGCATATTTTTCCTGATAAACCAAGATTTTCTTATTGCAACTGTATGAACTTAAAATAACTTTCATGTTACAAAGACATAAAATGTGGAAATAATATTAAATCTATTAAAAAACAGGCTACTTTCCCTTGTTATAATTGTAGCTGTTGCTCCTCTATTAATAGTTATTGTAACTTTATACAGCCTGTTACTGGGAAATCCTATGTCTTTAAATGTTCTGCTACATGCAACACCCCAGGATAGTGCTTTTAACAACTTCTCAAATCTGCCCCAGTTTTTATGTAGACAAATCCACCAGACGCCTTAGGAACAGAATAATAGAGCACAGATCAGATATGAGAAAGAATAACCTAACAAATTCACTGGCAAAACATGTTAATGAGACTGATTCCAAACATAGTTTTACATTTAGAGTCCTGACTGTTATTCATAAAAATATGAGGGGGTGACATGAACAATAAACTTGAGCTGAAAGAATACGAGTAGATTTTGCTATTAACAAGATTATTACTTTAAAACCTGTTCTTAAAGGCAGAATGATTCATTTAAAGTAGACTTTGTTTTATATGTACAAAATAAGAAGTGTGAAATTAATTTACTACATGTATATATATATATATATTTGTATTTGCATTTGCATACTTTTAAAACGGTTTTATTTTAGCTATGCTTCAAGCATTGTAATTAAAACTTTTTGATTGTCTGTGCTGAATTGACTGATTAGTTGAATCTTCTTCTTCGTTCGGTTTTTCCCGGTTAGGGGTCACCACAGTGGATCACCTGTCCACTCATGATTGGCAGTGGAGTTTTACGGTGTTGAGTTGCCAGCCCAGCACCCAACCTTCCACAGAATAATCATCTTAAATTTGTATTTAAATGTGGATGTAATTGATTGTTTTATCTTGCACTGAGGAAGGGTTGCTTAACCTGAAAGCTTTGCTCTTTTGTGAATAAATTTTATAGCACGTTGGTCCAGTTGCTTCATCTTTGATGTTAAAGCAGTGAAGGCAGCAAACAGCAGCCATCGTAGACTTGCCTGGGTGATAGTATCTCAGCTTTCATGTTTGTGTGGCTACTGCTTGTGCTTTAATGTCCAGTTATTAAAGGAAGTATACTGTAGACTTCTACCATGGGAAGAAATATGTCCACGGCCCCTCCAAGTCCCATAGTGACAGGCTAAAAGAAAAAGAAAGGAAAGTACAGTTGTGTAAACTTACCATAAATGTAGATGTTCGAGTGTATTCACTGTTGCAGTCATCACCAGTGGGTTATCCCCTGCTGTGGTAGCCCTTGGCCAGCCCGAATACCAGAGTCAATGTTTTTCTCCGTCAGCTGCTGTCGCCTGTAGACTGATGTCAGGTCATCAGTGCTATAAAGCAAGGCAGCTGACACCATTACATCAGTTTTTCTTGCCTAACCAGCCAGGAGCCCCAGGAAAAGTGGCAAAGCGGTCCTGGTGGTAAACAACCACCCCATGAAGCTCATGTCTCCCTAATGAAAGATGATATAAGGGGGAAGGAGGGAGGAAAACCAAGACTGCAACAGTGAATACACTCAAACATCTACATTTATGGTAAGTGTACACAACTGTACTATGTTCTTTGCATTTCACTGTTGCAGTCATCACCTGTGGGAGGATTCCCAAAGCTGAAGAGAGGGGTGGCAGGATTAGTTAGAGACCTAGGCATGGGTAAGGAGGCCCTGCAGTACTGCAGAGGCAAACCCTGCACTAGCCTTAGAGAAAAGAGGAAGGTGGTAATGCTTTCTATAACTATGGACCGAGGTCCAGGTGGCAGCTTCCAAGATGTCCCTGGTGGGAACGCCTCTGAGGAATGCTGTGGAAGTGTCGGCTGCCCTAGTGGAATGGATACAAATAGACTTAAGGGGGAGGTTTCTCATAAAATCTGTAACATAAATTGATACAGTGTGATATCCATTTAGAGATAGTCTGCTTGAAAATGGGCTTCCCCTCTGCCCCTAGGCCAAAACTGACAAGAAGTTGGTCCATTTTTCTGAAGGGTTTAGTATGGTCCAGGTAGTGTCTGAGCTGCCTGTGCACGTCCAGAGAGTGCAGGATTCTTTCCCCTTGTTTTGAGGGTTAGAGAAGTAGGTAGGCAGATGAATGGCTTGGTTGAGAGTCACATTAGATATCACCTTGGGCATAAAGGAGGGGTTAGTCCTAAGGGGAAACCCTGTCTGCATGGAAAATGATGAAGGGTTCAATGGCCATCGGTGCCTGAAGTTCAGAAACCCTTCTGGCTGAGGTGATAGCTAGCAAAAAAGCAGTCTTCAAGGAGAGGAATTTCAGTTCTGCTGAAGCAGCAGGTTCGAAGGGTGGTAAGGCTAGTTTTTCCAAAACATAATTAAAATCCCAAGCTGGCATGGGAAGCCTTCTGGGAGGTCTGATATTAAAAGCCCCTCTGATAAATTGTTTAATCAAAGGGTGAGAGAACAGGGGCTGGTCTGTATTAAACTGAGCTGAAATGGCTGAGGCATGGATTTTAACAGAAGAGGAGGAGAGGCCACTATTAAGTAATTCCACTAGATAGTCCAGGATAAGAGGTTCAGAAGGTTGTGAGGAACTGGTCCCTCTGGATTGGCACCAGGAGCAGAATCTTTTCCATTTCCCTGCATAAGATCGCCTGGTGCTGGGCCTTCTGGCCTCTGTGATAATATCTACGACCTGCTTGCTTAGCAGAAGCCCTTCCCTTACTTTCGGAGTATCAGCCATGCTGACAGCTTGAGAGTCTGCAGATCTGGGTGCAGCATCCCCCCCCCTGCTTGAGTCAAGAGGTTTGGGATCTGGGGGAGCTGCCTGGGAGGATGTGATGTCAGGCTGCGCAGCAAGGGGTACCAATATTGCCTGGGCCAATCTAGAGCAATGAGGATGGCCTTGGGCCCCTCCTCCCTTATCTTGATAAGTACCTTGGGAATGAGAGACAGAGGGGGGGAAGCATACACAAAGGGGGAGTTCCATGGGAAAGTCAAGGCATCCACCTTCCGTGCCAGGTGGTGATATTCCCTGGTGCAAAATATTTTTAGCTGATGGTTGAAGTGCGAAGCAAAGAAATCCACCTCCGGATTTCCAAACACTTGAGTGACTTGCGCAAAGATCTTTTTGTGGAGCTGCCATTCATGGGGGTCCATTGAGTGTCTGCTTAAGTGGTCTGCCAAGGTGTTGTTGATCCCTGGTAGGTGTTGGGCTATTAGGTGTAATCCCATGGAGGAGGCAGTCAGCCAGAGGTTCATGGCTAGTCTGCACAGAGGGTAAGATTGGGTCCCTCCCTGTTTGTTAATGTACCACATTACTGTGGTGTTGTCTGTTTTGATAAGGAGAACTCCTGGCCTGAGATGGGGCTGAAAGGATGTCAGAGCCTTTTGTGCTGCAATCATTTCCCTTCTGGTTGGTATGTAAGGGAAGGTGTTAGGCATCCCAAAGACCTTGGGTACACCTGCCTGGTAGGTGGGTGCCCAAAGCGATGTCTGAGGCATCAGTGGTGATGGTCTACCTGGTGGGGCGGTGGATGAAGGGGAGACCATGGTTCCTGGCACAACCTCCTGCCCACAAGAGCAACTCAGCCTTTATACAGGGGATCAGAGGGAGAGAGGTCTCTAGAGGCTGAGTGCTGACACCAAAGGTTCCTTAGATACCACTGAAGTTTCCTCATGTGTAGCCTGGCCAGAGGAATCAGAAGGATACAAGAAACCATTTACTCCAAGGCTTGCACTAACTTCCTTGCTGTGAGGTGCCTTTTGGACTCCAGCTGAGTAAAGTAGAGAGGCAGGTTGCTCTGCTTTTCCTTACTCTCTGCCTGGATGAGGCAGTCATCCAGATAAGGATAAATCTCTTTATTTTTCTGTCTGCAAACTGCTATGGCCAGGGATAAACATTTGGTGAAATCCCTGGGAGTAGTAGATAAGTCAAAGGGAAGAGCAGAGAACCGAAAGTCCTGTGAGCCTGTTCTGAAACGCAGGAATTTCTGCAGAACTCCCTTATGGGGATATGGAGGCATGCATCTTTTAGGTCCAGGGTCACTAACCAGGCATTTTTTATCAGCATAGCCAGCAGCTGCTGCAGGGTTAGCATTTTGAATTTGGGGACCACCAGGGATGTGTTCAGAAGGGACAGATCCAGGATGAGGTGCCAATTGCCTTCCTTTCTGGGAACAAGGAAAAGCCTGGAATAAAAGTCTTTGCCTGCTTGATCTGTGGGGACAGGTTCTAATGTCCTCTGGGCTATGAGAATTTGGACTTGCTTCAGTGCCTTTGCCCACTGATTGAGAGTTATGTGTGGGTACCTTCTGGGAACTGGGAGTTCATTGAAAGTGAATTTGTATCCCTGGAAAATGATCTTTAAGACCCATTGGTCCTTGGTTGCAGACAGACGATTTTCTTTGCAGAGGGACAGCCTTCCTCTGAGCTTTTGGGTAAAAGGAGGGTGGGGGGGTAGGGAGTCATTGGGAGTTTTTGCTATAGAGGAATGGCTTAGAACTCCCTGCCTTAGAGGCGGATGTGGTCCACTGCTTGGTTCTCTGTTGTCCCTGCTGTAAGGACCTAGGTGGCCTGCCCCTGCGAGGCTTAGCTTGCCCCTGTCTGCTAGGGGCAGGAAAGGATCAGTGCTTAGAGGGAAAGTTCTTGCTGAATCTAGGAGGTTGAACCTGAAAGAAATATTTTACTGTTTGCATAGATTTTGCATTGTCTTCCATTTTTTAAGCACCTCTTCTGCTTTTTCTCAAAACAAGCAGTCTTTATCCAAAGGTGCTTCAATTAATTTAGACTTGACATGATCAGGTAGAGGTTGTTCTTTCAACCATGCATGTCTCCTAATGACAGATCCAGACACTGCTGCCCTGCTAGAGGCCTCTAGTGCATAATATCCACAGTGTAAAGAGTGCCTTGCCACTTGACACATAGAGTGCAGTAAATCTGCTCACTCCTTAGAATTGGTAAGTCAGAAAAAGTAGAAATCTTTTGCTTTAATAGTTCCAAAGTGTGCTGTTGATATTTTAACATATGGAGCTGACAATTTAGAGCTTTGATGGCTAAGGTTGCAGAGGTGTAAACTTTTTTACCCCATTGTCCAAAGCTCTGGCATCCTTATCAGAAAGAGTAGGGTTCTTTGCAGAACTAGCCCTGGCTCCCTTGGGGCCCTGTGTAATGACCTCCGGGTCTGCAGCAGGATTTCTGTGCAGGTATTTGTGAGTGTCTGCTACTCTCTAATGCCTGTCTGGCTTACTGGGAGCAGGGGGAAGGTTGTCCAGGGCTAAACTGGATTCATGGAAAACATCATCCACCACTTCTAAAATAGGGAGGATGGCAGGGGGTCTGTGCTGGGGTAGGTCTAGAAATTCTCTTAGCATTTTCTTAGACTGAGGGAAATCCTGAGATTCCCATTGGAAATGTTCCCTGAGGGTGTGGAGGGTTTCCCCAAATGAGAGTTCTTCTGGTGGGGAGGCAGAAGGGATGGATTCCTCTGCATCTGAATCCTTATAAGCAGTAAGAGGTTGTTCAGCCTCTTCAAAATCAGAATAATCTGATTGCTCAGAATCTTGCTCTGTCAATAGTTCAGGAGAAGGGTGTCTTTTCCTTTTTAGAAGTTGTGGCTTGACTGCCCCTGATAAGGTAAATAATATCCTCCACCATCTTAAGCATCTGGCCCTGGGGTTGAGGGGCAGGAGTAGGATGGTGGCTAGAGGTAGATTTTCTAGGGGTGGCCTGGCTTCTAGGCTTAAGAGAAGTCAATGGACTGAGAGGAACGGTAGTCGGGTATGAAGATGTCAGTTTCTGACTGGAATCGGTAGTGCGAAAGACCTCCTCAGAAGCCGGTGCCTGCGTAGCAGCTCCAGACCCAACCGAGGCAGAGACAGCCAAAGGCTCTGAAGACAAAGAAGATTTCTGCAGCATACCAGACTCTGAAAGTGTCTTGCTAGAGGACTGCGTAGCAATCACATTGGGCATCAGGGGCTGCGAAAGCACCTCACTGAATTCCGGAGAACTGACGACCTGCTTAGCAGAAGAGTCATTGGAAGGCTTAGCCTTGTGAGGTCTGTCTCTATCTTTATCCCTATGCTTTTTAGGAGGCTCTATGGATTGTTGGCTGACTGATGCCATATCAGAAGATGGAGGATGAAAACATCTGTGTACAAAAAGAGCTCTATGATGAATGCTTCTCATGGTAAAGAGGGCACAGTACCAGCAACGGGTGATGTTGTGGTCTGGGCCTAAACAAGTGATGTAGTATGAATGGAAGTCTTGGTGTGGGATCTGCTTTCCACAGGCAAGACAATTGTTAACTTTTTCAGACATCAGTTAGTGCAAGAAAAAGAGATCCCCAGTGGGGTACTTAGCTTTAGATGTTTTCAGCTGTGATCCGAACTCTGGTAGCCACCGACCGGCACACTTGCGAACTGCTTCTGCTACGGGCTCCATGGCAAGAAAGACTGATGTAATGGCATCAGCTGCCTTGCTTTATAGCATTGACGACCTGACGTCAGTCTACAGGTGACAGCAGCTGACGTAGAAAAACATTGACTCTGGTATTTGGGCCAGCGAAGGGCTACCACAGCAGGGATAACCCACAGGTGATGACTGCAACAGTGAAACACAAAGAACATCAATGAATCCTGTATTCTTTAGTCATAAAACTATGTGCAGGTACAGTGAGATGGTAAGCTGGCATTCTCACTGAGTCATGGGTGCATTTCTGTAACTGTTATTGTCACTGAACAATCCTATTTAAGATCCAGAAGAAATACTACGCTAAAAACCACGTGGAGTAATATGTGGTTTGTTTGTTCTACTCTGACTCTCTTGTCCTTCACAGTCAAATCAGGACATAAAACAAGCATATTATCCATAAGAACCAAAGAGAACTTTGGCTGCAATAAATCCATTTTGAGAAACATCACAAATAGTGACTACCCAAAAATAACCAAGGACATGCACAAACTGGGACTTTAAGAAAACTCACTAGAAGAACAAATGATAACTTTGAACTATTTTAAAAATACTTTTAATGACTACATCACTAGCCGGATTTATTGCAAGTAAGCATGTCTTGGTAAGTCACAGTGCAAATCATTTTAGCTAAAACATCATACCCTGACAATCAGAAAAAATGCCATATATTTCAAATTCTTTTATTTATTTATTTATTTTATTTTTGCATGGAGCAAACCTTCTTACACCACATATGTAAGGACTCTGCCCTCACTCCCCAGAATGTACACATTGTGAAAATCCAGTGAAAAAAGGAAAAGGTAGAAGTATCTGATTTCTCTGATCAAATACAAAAAGCATATTACCTGTGACAACCCTGTCGACAATCATAAAATCTTATCTTCACCAGGAATATTTTGTAGCATGATAATATGCTACAAAGATAAAATTAGTGTCCCCCAGTAATTATATACTACAAATACAGAGGGAATTCAAGAACAAACCACAATGCTGGAACCATAAAATAAGCAAACTGTGCAAAAAAAAAAATATATATATATATATACACACACACACACACACACACACGTGTGTGTGTGTGTTTATATACTTCCATAGTAACGCATTTCCATTGACCATTAACAAAACAAGGCATAATTTTGCAGAAAAAGAGATTTCAAAAACAGTCCAGGTTGGGAGGATAGCCTAATGGTTAAGGTGTTTGCCTTGAGTCTCATAAGGGATAATTGGCTAAGCTTCCAATGGCTCACAAGGGCAGTTAGCATAGTATGAACCTATAATAGCCACTACAAGGTTCAGCTCACTATAACCACTGATATGTGTGAGGAGTTTTACAGCATCATTAGAAAAATTAAGGGTGGATCCGAAAAGTATAGTGCCCTTGAGATCAAAGCGATAGTAAAGTCTCTGCCCCCGCCCCCCCCCATATCTTCATCACCCTTGCAAGTAAATTTATCTCATGTTTTGAAAACTCAGTAAGTAGAATATCTCTGCTCCTCCTCCCAGGTCCGTAGGTAGTTAGTAAGCATGTGGTCTAAAAGAGCATTGAGGAGCCTATAGCCCATAATTGCAAATGTCCCAGAACACTGTCTGGTAATCATAGAGTAGACAAATGGAGGCTGAGTGAACCAAACCCGGGAATGCAGGAAGTAACTCAGTAACAGCTCATAGCCTTAATCCTCTGCACTTATTGCCTTACCTTTCCCCAGGAATCTCACTTTAGAAATGAATTAGGTCACCACATGGATGTGGGTAAATTCCAACAAGGGGCAACTGTACTCAGTCTTGAGACCTGCTAAGCCATAGGCTTGTATAAACACATCAGTAAAGTAAGCGGTGAAGCTTCAGCTATCTCCCAGTCTGTGAAGTTGGGATTCAGTTCACCAGCTACTGGGTTGTATAATTAATAACATGTTAATATCTTACCAGATTTTTTTGTAAGTGTATTGTGTTTTCCTGGAGATGTGAAAATAGTGTATTTTAAAGATTGTGTTAGCATCTGTAGCTGATATGACCTACCACTTCTTTTTTTTTTGACATACCTATACTACAAGTTTGTACTTCTCCAGAACTTTATTTTAAGTACCCAGATACTCTGAAAGTGACAGATTAAATCTACAACAATATGTATAGAAGACATACTATTAAAGATATTCATGAAAATGATTTTTATGGGATGTCAGCCACCCCTGGTAACTATCTTATTGACAACATATCCCTAACAGTCGGCCCTGAAATCAGGGACTTGGGGACACACGTGAACAGTAATCTAAGCTTTGACCATCATATCTCTATGGCAGTGAGGAAATCATTCTATGTTGCCCAGCTTATAAATAAAGGTATGTTATCTAGGTCAAACAAGGTCATTGTTCCACTGTATTTGGCATTTATCAAAGCAATCATTGAGTACAATGCCAACTTTGGTATGTACCTAACTAGGCACATCCAACAATTGTCATGTCCACAGAGATTCCTCACTAAAAGAATACAGGGCATAAATAACATGTCGTATGAAGACCACCTCAAATCCCTGTTCCTGTATTCCGTCTCCTACAGGAGATCTATGCCTGGCATACAAGGCATTGGCCATCCCCGCCCTGATGGATCTCATGTATGTCTGCATAAGAAGCAGCACTAGAATTACCCGATCTAAAGACTTAAACCTTGTCTGTGATATAAATAGCACCTGCAGGAGAGACAGGTATGTATCCCAGAGACTACCCCATCTCTGGAACAGGCTCCCCATCCATGTGAAATTGACTTCCTAACTAACCTTATTCAAGTGCAGCCAGGACAACTGGCCAATTGGATGGGAATAGAAAATTCCTCTCTGGTTTGGCACCTATATCTCTAATCGACACAGTCAGCCTGTAAATGGTTTATCTCACAGGCCCCTGCTTGTAAATGTTTCCTCTCCCAAGCCCCTGCTTACACTTATCAAGAATATCAGAACTTGTCAGAGATTTGGGATGCATAGCTAGGCTTAAAAAGGCCCTTGTGGTCATTAGCCTAGTACGCACCTATGAACCTATAGGCATGTGAAATACAACAGTGCATTGTCAGTGTGCGGTGAGGTGAGAAGAATCTCCTATCACAACTGAGGTGGGGGTCAGTAAATACTGCAGGGGCTGACTTTTGTAAGGCAGAGCATTTGTATAGGTCTGAGTTTTGGATATCATTCCACAAAGTGAAGATGGCTGAATGCACATTGACTCAGTCTGACATTATCCCAGATAAGGAGACACGTTTATTAGTAGAGAGCCACTCAATAGGTTGGTCATATCCAGCAGTTCTACAGATTGTTGTGGGTACAGAGATAAGATAAATAAGAGTGGTCAAAATGCCTCAATTACTCAGTTAACCAAGGAGTGTTATCATCACTTCACCACTCATTAGGACAAACACAGAGATGCTGGAGAGAGATCGGTGAAGAATATCTACCAGCGAAGACTTGACATTCTGCGGTTAGTTAATAAATCCAATGTAAATGTAATTGTCAGTAAATTCAGCAAGTTTACAGCAATGGATTTCCATTCTTTGACTGAACTAGCTGCGTATAATCTATAGTAGCATCGATTCAACCACCTTTTGGTATACATTATAATAGGAAGTAGATGTGGTCTCTGTATACTTACATACCATAAATAGTATATATCATAATAGGAAGTAGATGTGGTCGCTGTATACTTACATACCATAAATAGTATATATCATAATAGGAAGTAGATGTGGTCTCTGTATAATGCATACCATAAATAGTATATATCATAATAGGAAGTAGATGTGGTCTCTGTATACTTACATACCATAAATAGTATATATCATAATAGGAAGTAGATGTGGTCTCTGTATACTTACATACCATAAATAGTATATATCATAATAGGAAGTAGATGTGGTCTCTGTATACTTACATACCATAAATAGTATATATCATAATAGGAAGTAGATGTGGTCTCTGTATACTTACATACCATAAATAGTATATATCATAATAGGAAGTAGATGTGGTCTCTGTATACTTACATACCATACATAGTATATATCATATAGGAAGTAGATGTGGTCGCTGTATACCTACATACCATAAATACTATATATCATAATAGGAAGTAGATGTGGTCTCTGTATACTTACATATCATAAATAGTATATATCATAATAGGAAGTAGATGTGGTCGCTGTATACTTACATACCATAAATAGTATATATCATAATAGGAAGTAGATGTGGTCTCTGTATACTTACATACCATAAATAGTATATATCATAATAGGAAGTAGATGTGGTCTCTGTATACTTACATACCATAAATAGTATATATCATAATAGGAAGTAGATGTGGTCTCTGTATACTTACATACCATACATAGTATATATCATATAGGAAGTAGATGTGGTCGCTGTATACCTACATACCATAAATAGTATATATCATAATAGGAAGTAGATGTGGTCTCTGTATACTTACATATCATAAATAGTATATATCATAATAGGAAGTAGATGTGGTCGCTGTATACTTACATACCATAAATAGTATATATCATAATAGGAAGTAGATGTGGTCTCTGTATACTTGCATACCATAAATAGTATATATCATATAGGAAGTAGATGTGGCCCCTGTATACTTACATACCATAAATAGTATATATCATAATAGGAAGTAGATGTGGTCTCTGTATACTTACATACCATAAATAGTATATATCATAATAGGAAGTAGATGTGGTCGCTGTATACTTACATACCATAATTAGTATATATCATAATAGGAAGTAGATGTGGTCGCTGTATACTTACATACCATAAATAGTATATATCATAATAGGAAGTAGATGTGGTCTCTATATACGTACATACCATAAATAGTATATATATCACAATAGGAAGTAGATGTGGTCTCTGTATACTTACATACCATAAATAGTATATATCATAATAGGAAGTAGATGTGGTCTCTGTATACTTAATATCATAAATAGTATATATCATAATAGAAAGTAGATGTGGTCTCTGTATACTTACATATCATAAATAGTATATATCATAATAGGAAGTAGATGTGGTCGCTGTATACTTACATACCATAAATAGTATATATCATAATAGGAAGTAGATGTGGTCGCTGTATACTTACATACCATAAATAGTATATATCATAATAGGATGTAGATGTGGTCTCTGTATACTTACATACCATAAATAGTATATATCATAATAGGAAGTAGATGTGGTCTCTGTATACTTACATACCATAAATAGTATATATCATAATAGGAAGTAGATGTGGTCTCTGTACACTTACATACCATAAATAGTATATATCATAATAGGAAGTAGATGTGGTCTCTCTATACTTACATATCATAAATAGTCATAAAAGGCTCTGTCAAAACATACCATATGTGTGTCATATCCCTGGAGACATTGGTGAACCCGTGTACTATTTGTGATATGATGTTAATAGCACGTCAGTCAGTAGTAAAAGTACTGTGAGATATGAAGCATGTGAATCTTAGTGATTTAACCACTGGTTAGTTTTTAGATGGGGATGTCATGCAGTCATTTTTTATTCATTTGATGACCAGATAAGCCCACTGGATATAAGCACCCAGTTTCAGGGGCAACCTGGTAGCACTGCCTGCTTAAGGTACTTGCTCAGACTCACCCAGTGGGTAAAGAGAGGTGGAGGGAATTAACCCCTTTACCATGAGCATAAGGAGCATCTCCTTAACAGCTCAGAGCCTTAATCATTTATGCTAACTGACACACGTTACACAGACAGAACCTGGGATTGTGGCATGATTGACGTTGCTGCATCTCAGGGCCCGGTTGTTCATTTTGGTTCACATCTAGCCTGCTATCTTCATGGAATCAGTGCATCCTTCCTGTACTCCCTTGGATTTTCACCAGGTAGTCTGGTTTCTCCACAGATCTTACAAATATGTTACCAGTAACACAGTCATCTCCCAACTACCTACAAGTGCACATGCTGTGTGGAAGTGAATGCATGTGTGGGCTTGCTGCAGTAGGCTGGCAACCTGTCCAGAATTAGTTTGACTGCCTTGCAGCCACTGAGTGTTGGGGTAAAGGTTGTCATCCCTATGACCCTGAAGTGGATTAGGCAGACAATCAGAGACTGAATCGATAAATGAGAAAGGAATGCAACAGTATTAACTTGTTTTGAATAATGTTATGAAGTAAGAGAATTTTGGAAAAACGAAAGCATAACATGAAGGACTAAACCCAGAACTAGTAATGAAGTATGTATTGCTTGGATTTCATGTCACTGGTTGTCATAACAACCAGCCATTTATTATAGAAATTAAATTTTATTTTACATAACAAAAATGTATGCACTGTATGCACTTCAGATTTATTCATGTCATTGGCTGCTATGCAGCTGTTTACTATCATAAATTAGATTTTTTTTAATAGCACATATGTATACATTTATGATGTAATGGTGAATTGCAAGGGTTTTACTGAAAGAAGAACATGCACCCATGGACTGCATTCAAGCTTTCACATTTGCAGCCTATAAACATCAAGCAGGCAGCATGCAGTATCCAGACACTTAGTGTGTTTAATATTCTTTGCTATAGCATCTTCATAGTCAAAAATGTGTTTTATCTTTGCACTTTTTCTTTTTTCTAGAATGCAGACCTTGCCCGCAAGGATACTTTTCTACTGACAGAATGGATAAATGTAAACCATGGAAAAAGTATGTATTTTTTCACTGTGCTAAAATCCTTTCATAACCCTTAAGTTTATTTTTTTTTCATTGTAAAGCTACATTAAAGCTATACCTAATACCTCATTCTGAACAGAGTAATGAAATAAAGCATACGTTTTCTAATGAGTCTTATATATATATATATATATATATATATATATATATATATATATATATAGATGATATAGATATGAACATTTCTTTATATGCACATAGAGATAAATTTATTTATTTATTTATTTATTTATTTATATTTGTTGACCGGGACTGTCCGACTGGACGTAGGTCCATTTTCAGCGGAGGCCCGGGGAGAAAAGCTCCACAGTAAAATAAACAGACAGTAGCTACATTGGATTACATAGCGATTAACAATTTACATAGCAATTACTTACAACATATTTACAGATGAAGAACATAGTACATCAGTAGACAACTAGAATCTTTATCTGTGAAGTACATAACAGACATTAACAAATGTTACAAGAAGTTCCTGCTGTATAATAAGTACTGGCTTATGAGCATCTGAGCTTGTTATAATCAAGGTAGTCAGTGGAGTGGAAATAAAGGTAGTGGTTGGATGGGGAGGGTGATATTAGAGTGGGAGTTGCAAGGGCATAGCCAGCATGTTTTTAGGTGTGCTTTTAGTAAAGTTTTGAAGTGGGTGCATGATGGTACGGAGGTAATTGTGGGTGGGAGGGAGTTCCATAATTTGGCTATGATGCAAGAGAATAGTGCTTCACCAGCAGAGTTATTGGCTTTAGTGATCTGCAAGTAATTTTTGTTGCTGGATCTTAGTGGTCTGGTGGTGCGATAGGGTTGGAGTAGATTCTGGAGGGATGGGATATTTAGTGGATGATTTACTAGTTTGTGGGCAAGTGAGAGTTGATACCATTGAAGGAGGTGAGGGAGTTCAAGCCAGCCCAGTTCAGCAAGTGAGAGACAGTGGTGACTACAGTAGGATGCCCCTGTGGCGAATTTGGCGATTTTGTTGTAGCAGGTCTCTAGCTTGTTTAAATCGCATTGCCTTAGGTTGGTATATATTGGACAGGCATAAAGTAGGGTGGAGATAAGGTGGGAATTTGCTATTGAAATCTTTGCTGCTTTGGTGAGAAGTTGCTTATTTCTGCATAGCTCTCATAGTTTATTGTGGACTTTTTTATGGTCAAGGATATGTGAATGTCAAATTTTAGTTTGTCTATTTCACTCCTAGCAATTTGGTGTGTTCAATTGGGGATATAGTGGTGTTGTCTTTTGCTGTGATGTTAAAGTGAGAGTTGTTTTGAGTATGTTTGGTGGGTTGGAAGATGAGTAGTTTAGTTTTGTTTGGGTTGAATATTAATTGGGCATCGGATAACCAAGTTTCAATAGAGGAAAAGGCTTCCTGTGTGACTTTTTGCAGTTTGGGTAGGGACTGGGCTGAGCAGATGATGTTTGAGTCATCTGCGTATTGTATGAGTGTGCCATGCTTGGTGGCAGAGGCTAGATTACTTGTGAAAACAAAGAAGAGTAGGAGTCCAAGAATGGATCCTTGGGGACCCCTATAGAGACAGGTAGTTGGGGAGATATGTCATTCTGCCATACAATGGATTGTTGGCGGTCAGACAGGTAACTGAAATCAGTTGGTGACCAATTGTGAGAAGGATAGGTTATTGAGGACAGAGATAAGTTGTTTGTGTGGGACCATGTCAAATGCTTTAGATAGGTCTAGGAAAGTAGCAGAGGAGAAATAGCCATTGTTTTTATGCTGAAGGATAGTGTTAGTAAAGGAGAGTAAGGCAGTGGTGGTGCTATGGTTTGGTCAGAAACCATGCTGAGTATTGGAAAGGAGGTTGTTAGTAAGGAGGTAGTCTGAGACCTGAGAGTGTATGCATCTCTCTAGTATTTTGGAGAGTGGAGAGAGAATAGCTATGGGGCCGTAATTGGTTAGTTCTGTGGAGGGTCCGCCTTTGTGGGGGGGGGCTGCTTACAAGCCAAAGCAGAGTGCTCTCCAGGGGAAAATGAATATTGGCTCAAACAGGTAGACACATACTCAAAGTTAACTTTAGCTGTTTGCAGACAGTTCAGACCCGGACTGCGCTTTTCTTATAAGAATGACAAAGGTGGTACTGCAGTTGAATACTTAAGAGTAGTGTTAGGTTCAAAGTTAACTTTAGCTGTTTGCAGACAGTTCAGACCCGGACTGCGCTTTTCTTATAAGAATGACAAAGGTGGTACCGCAGTTGAATACTTAAGAGTGGTGCTAGGTTGTATATGCAGGAAAATGTCTTGAACCAACAACTAGTATATGCATATAGAGATAAATAGACAAAGGTACATGTAAGATATAATATATGTAGGAATCACATCTTTATACCATTGTACTAAATAATAGGGATTAACAGGTTTATCTAGAAAACAACACAAAACATTTCCAGCTTTAACCCAGGAATGTACATTACTAACCTATCATCTATTAACTGGAACTTCCTAAAAATCCTCCCCATAGATAATGCTGTAAATGAATTCAATATAACCTTCCTGAATATCCTAAACAGGAAGGAAGAAACTAAAAGCAAATAATATAATTTGACTACCCTAAAAAAGAGTAGAATGCTAACGCAGGATAAAGATCAAGCATGGAAAGAATATGGCAGAAATATAAATCACCACAACATCTTGAAAACTGCAGAATGCTTCACCATCATACTGAAAAGCAAATTAATGGAGACAAAAAACTACACAATAATAACTTTCAGAATAATAGCAAACACAACCCTAATAAATTCTGGGCAGCCATTAAATAAATCTCGTATCCGGACATAAATTCAACCCTAACCCCTCTCCCAATAACTCATTACTTGAAACCACAACACAATTCAACTCTTATTTCATAGACAGTGTAACATCTTTAACTAGGGATTACTCAACAAAGATGTATCACCACATCCACTTTCACCTTCAAACTTGTGCCCACATCCTATATAAAACTCCTCTTAAACAAACTCAAACCAAGCTCTACTTCAGCTGATGACTTTCCAAGTAAGTAGCAGAAAACAGCAACCGACAGCATTGCCTACCCTGTGTTAATGCATATGAATAGGTCACTCCAGGAATCCCACATTACCTCTCACTGGAACAAGTCACACATTATCCCTCTGTACAAAGGAAGAAATTCAATAGACATTGCTAACTTTAGACCTACAGCAATCTTATCCCCCCCCCTTAAAAATACTTGAAAAATGTATTCAAAAAGAATTGTTAATCTATCTCCTGCAGGAAGACTTGGCTAGGCTTAGAAAGCCCCCATCCCCTGGGTCATTAGCCTAGTAACAATATATGAATCTATGAAAACAATTCTGCATTTTAATTGTAGTGTTTATTAGTTGGCTTTCAATGGAGCAGAGGGGGCTGAATGTAGAAGGTTATAATCAAGTCTCTGACTGTAATCAAGATTTTCAGTTTATTTATTCATGTATTTATTTATTGATTGCTTGATTGATTGACTGATTGCCTTTTGTTTACTGGGAAAGTCTGAGTGGGCAGAAGTCCCATCTTCAGCGAAGGCCCTGGGAGAAAAAAGCTTCATATACACTACATTTCTACAATGAACAAGAGTAAAAACATATGAAGTTAACTTTGTTTTGCAATACATTGGGAGCTTTAGCTGCCCCACTGTACTTCCAGTTAAAAAAAATTGCAAAAAGTAATATCCAACAGCTTTTAAAGTTGTTGAATGATAAATGGCTAGGTTCATATGCTCATGGATTAGTATTAGGCTAACTGCCCTTGTTGACTTTTTTAAATTTAGCCAGTTACCCCCTATTAGGATCAAACCCTCCACCCTGAGCCTGTAAACACCTTAACCATTATGGCAACCTCCCACCACAGGCTAATATGTGACTGCTTAGAATCTACCTGTCATTTGTACCAACTTCTCAACTAATCATAATTTTTGGGGACATTTCCGAATCTATCTCAAAATTTTTAACTTTGACCTCATAAAATATGTGATTTTTCAGAGAGAGTGGTGGTTTACAGTCAGCAAACAATAGCAATCATTAAATGTGTGGGCTTGTTTTAATTCAGAAAATATATGTATTTTTCTGTGAACTTTTCTATTAGGAACGCTAGTATTTAAAAATTGTCCCTGATCTGAGATATTGTCTCTGATTATTTTTGATTCTGGAAACAAGAGTTTGAGAGCTGTAATGTGAGATGTGTTACAGCTTTTAAAGCTGTTAGTTGGTTTCCCATACCAATTCATGATGGCTGTAGTGTGAGTGGGTATGTTAGGGTGAGCACTGTTCAGTTACAACAGTAATGATACCGACCACGTTATAACAACCTTCTTGTAGCTAGGGTCTTACACTTTAACAAAGGGATTTTTAACTTCAGTTTTAGAGAGAAATTAAGTGTAATCCATGTATTATAACATTATTATTATTATAGACAAGAAATGATCATTTTCACTTCTGAATAATGTTACTGCCTGGATTTTTGAATATATTAATCAACCTGCACAATTTTATTTGGTTTTGTGTGTATTATTTTAGTCTGCTACTTTCACACTGTTTGGATTCAAAGAACCTTTTTTGTGAAAATAGGATTGTCTCAGTGTGCCCTTGCCTGATCAGTAACAATATAATCATTAAAATAAAAAGTTAAAGATATAAATATTTCGTGCTGTAAGCAGAGGATGCACAAGTAAGTGGGATAGATGGCCTTTTCAACTACTTGTGTATTTTATTTATCTGTTTTATTTATTCCATTTGTTAACCAGGATTGTCCGACCAAGATGTAGTAGCCCTTTTACAGTAGAGGCCAGGGAAATATTACAACAAAACCACAGATTGCCAAAATCCTTTCCCTATAAAACGAACCACTTGGCCACCATTTAAAAAAACTAAACGGACCAAAGTTAATCCCACCCAAGTGGGGTGCTTAGCCCCCACACCTGCTTACTTAAATATACCAATTCCAAGATCGCACTACAATGAAGAAAGGGCAAAGTTCACCATGGTGGCCAAGTGGTTCCTTTCACAGGGAAAGGATTTCGGCAGTCCTTGGTTTCATTGTAATAGCATTTCGGAGAAGTGGAGTCGGCCAACTGGGTTTTGTTGAAATATTATTTTGGCGATTCAACGTAGACCCATATAAATATATATGTGTGTGTGTGTGTGTGTGTGTGTGTGTGTGTGTGTGTGTGTGTGTGTGTGTGTGTGTGTGTATGTGTGTGTAGATATATATGTATATACAAATCTACAGCAGTATGGATATGGGGAGATGTTAGCACAGGATAGCATTTGGCATGTATAATATCAGGTGTAAGGAAAACATACAGTATGAATTATGCAACAAATAGACAAGATAGAAATTAAAATAGAAAAAAGGTTTAATGGGGCAATATATAATTAAGTATTAGTATGTTTCTGAATGGGATGCAAGGAACATGTTAATTTAGACAAAAGGTTTATGGAGACTAGTGTGTCTGTATGTTGACACAGATATTTATTTTATTTATTCTTTGTTGACCAGGTTAGTCCCACTAAGCTAGTGAACTCTTTTCAGTGGAGACCTGAGTTAGTATTTATACTATTAGGGGGAATTTGGCCAGGGCATCAGGAAATTTACCCCCTACTCTTTTCAATTGGTGTGACAGGTTATTTTACATCCACCTAAGTTACCTCCAACTCAGGCAGATGGGACCTCAGTTTAATGTCTCACATGATGGATGACACACTCAGTAGTGCAGCACCCCCCTTATGCTGCACTGCAGAGCTAACAATCCATCTTCCTGGTGGGGGAACAAAACCCACAGCCTTCTACACCAATGGTTAGTTCATAGGCTCATAGGAGTTTACTAGGCTAATGGCCCTAGAGCCCTTACAAGCCTAGCCATATTTATCCTGTGTTGCCCCAATTGTCAGTGGTTAGGTGAGTGAAGTTCACAGAGGTAAGGCTCTATGGTAGTTAATAATGATGTCCTCTGTCCAGAAGTGAATTTGCAATCACCCATCCATTGATCTAGGTTGCTTTTGAAGAGGCTCAGGGAGGGGCTCTGCTTCACGTGAAATGGAAGCTTGTTACAGAGAAGTGGCAATCTCTGGAACATGTATCTATCTTTCCAGCATGACCTGTTTATATCAGAGTCTAGGTTAAGATCTCTGTAGCAAGTGACCCTGCTACAGTTTGATTTATGAATGTGTACCATTTCCATCAGGGCCGGGTCAGAGACCGCCATGTAAGCCAGGCATAGGTCACCTCTTAGCAATTTGTAGAATCTGTAGGAGACAAAATACAGTGACAAGGCTTTCAGTCTTTCTGCATAAGACTTGTTTTGTGTACCCTATCATTTCTTGGTGAAAAACCTTTGTGGTCTGTCCAGTTGTTGCCGGTGTCTGGTGAGGTAATGCAAAAGGGAGCATTGTACTCAATTATAAGTCTGATGAGAGCCGAGTATAATGGGATTATAACACCCTTAGATCTAGATGCGATGCCTTTACTTATAAGATGTGCCACATAGAAGGATTTCCTTGCTACTGTGGGTACGTGGTGGTCAAAGTTCAGACTGATAGCAACCTGAGTACACAGATCATGAATCACTGGGTCTATACTTAGGGTGGTGCTGTCTATAATGTAATTAGCAGGGATGTCAGCTTTCCCAAAGGGAATAATAATGCATTTTTTGCATTTAGCTTTAATCCATGGCTTTGGCACCAGTCATTTGTCTGTGTTAACCCTGTCTGCAGTACATTAAAATTGTTGGGGGACTAAGCAGTTGCTCCCAATTTGCAATCATCAGTAAACTTGGTCAGCCACAGACTGTCCAAGTTTGCCTAGACTTCTGAGAAATAAATTCCAAACAGTAGGGGGGCCCAGCACGGAATCCTGTGATATTTTTGCTAGAGGTGAAGTCACCTACTTTCACAGAATGTGTCCTGTCGGTGAGCCAGTTGGCTATCCATCTGGTAATGTATGGGTTATTTCCCAAATGGGAGAGTTTCTCTGTAATACCTGAGTGGGGGATTGTGTCAAGGTATTATAGAGAAACTCTCCTAGCTGGGAATTAACCCCTACATTACCAGATGGGTAGCCAACTGGCTCACCGACAGGACACAAACTGTCAAAGTGGGTGACTTCATCTCTAGCAAAAGACCAGTCAACAGTGGGCTACATACTGAGCCAGAGACAATATAAAATATGGGTATAAACAGTTGAATGAGAAAATATGTTGAGTCATTAGTTTAGTATGTGTGAAAGACTGTGTGTTTAGGGAGTTCCAGGTATGTGTGAAATCGTTTTTTATTTAACTGAAAAATATTCTACTGTTTTGTTCTTGTCATAAATGTGTTGGTAATGAATTCCTTAGTTAGTTAGCAAATGAATGTCAGCAGAGCAGTTTTTAATTACTATGACCTTTGTGGAAACTGTGCTGCATGCTTGAAAACAGGCAATAAATGATTCTGCTACAGGTGCTTTTCTGCCTCCTCCAAAATTATTTATATTATGCATTCACAGCTACTGCCCATATATGTCAAGCAGAGTGCCTCTTTGGCCCTCTTCAAAAGGAACTTTGATGACTGGATGGGAGATAGGAAATTCATCCTGGGGATCATGTCAGTTGCCCTGCTAGACAGGGGTCCAGGGAATTAAATACTGTGGGAAGAAATAGCCAGGGAATTGTTATGACTAGGCTTGTATAGGCCCTAGGGCCGATAGCCTAGTACCAACCTATGAACCTATAATAGCACATGTGACATAGTTGTATCTTTTCAAGCACCTAGCACAGTTTCCAGCCAATGACACATTTTATCTTTCTGATTGTTATGATAGTCAGATTATTTTTATATGCACAGTTACTACCTGTCTCTTATGCTTGTCACCCTAAAACTGCATGGATAAATAAATAAATTATCCTACATAATTATTACTGTTAAAATATTTGTGGTGTCTGGAACTGTAGTGGTAAACTAAATGTGATGTTTTACATTGAATGAGATTTTTAGAAACTGAGTGACTAATTAAGAATCCAGTAAACTGTAACAATACATGCAATTCATGTTCCTTGATTTTTCATTCAGTTGCACAGAAAGTGGTCAGCCAGTAAAACAGCACGGAACAGCTGTTCAAGATGCAGTCTGTGGCAGTCCTTCTCCTAGCACTTCAACCAGCAGAGCTGTGCCAGTTAAATCACTGTCTACAAGCACTACAGTACCTCAGCTATCACAAATACCAAATTTAATGAGTCTTATTACATCAGCAAGGACAGTACAAATGCCAGATGCAGGTATTGGTTAAATTATATTTTGCAAGATCTGTACTGTTTATGGTGGTCTAGGCAACTGTTTTGTGCACTATATGGCACGTTAGTGATAGCAAGGTATAACTTTTGTGCATGTGTGTCCAGACTCAGGGATGACTGAAGTATTTTACAGCTGCTGATCTGTTAGTGAGAATAACAGCCTGGACAGGGGTGGACTTGAAATTTCAATGCAGCAGATGACAAAGATCTCATTCCTACTCTGTCTTTTACTATAAACTCCTTGTCTGGTGGCAAGGTTGTAAAAATATTGTGGCCTGGGGGTTGAGTTGAGGACAAAGTTAACATAGGGTGTCAGCTTAGAATCTCAGTCCACATAGCCAAGGCCATACTTATAGAAGTTAGCTGTCTTCCGCGGAGGTGAAGAAGATGAATATGGGTGTATTTGTCACAGCTTTTGATAATACGCTTGTCAGAGGAGAAAAGAATGACCCAAAGCTTTGTCTCCTTCTCCAGTGTATATTGTTACTTTCACTTATTTCTTCCTTGGCAGAGCCAAAAAATGAACCATGTGGTCCATTACCAAATGGTAAATAAAAAATAAAATGCATTAAGGCATTACAATGCATATAGGACTAGAGGCCAGGCCAGCTAGAGATCACAAGCCTCAACATTTCTCCAGTGGAGGGATCATCTAGTGGGAAACTCTAGGGAGACATCTACTCAGTCTAAGACATATGCCTCTGCATCCCCTGATTTTCATCCCCCCTACAGTTCCATGAAGAATGTGGCCATGCACAGATGAATTGTGGGGTGAAGCATGAAGTATGCACATGTCAAACATTCCATGACAGGGAGCCAGTGATGAAGCATGCACATGCCAAACATTCCATGACAGGGAGCCAGTGATGCAGCATGCACATCCCAAACATTCCATGACAGGGAGCCAGTGATGAAGCATGCACATGCCAAACATTCCATGACAGGGAGCCAGTGATGAAGCATGCACATGCCAAACATTCCATGACAGGGTGCCAGTGATGAAGCATGCACATGCCAAACATTCCATGACAGGGAGCCAGTGATGAAGCATGCACATGCCAAACATTCCATAACAGGGAGCCAGTGATGAAGCATGCACATGCCAAACATTCCATGGCAGGGAGCCAGTGATGAAGCATGCACATGCCAAACATTCCATGACAGGGTGCCAGTGATGAAGCATGCGCATGCCAAACATTCCATGACAGGGAGCCAGTGATGAAGCATGCACATGCCAAACATTCCACGACAGGGTGCCAGTGATGAAGCATGCACATGCCAAACATTCCATGACAGGGAGCCAGTGATGAAGCATGCACATGCCAAACATTCCATGGCAGGGAGCCAGTGGCTGGAGAAACACCTTGTAATGGTGATTTAGGGACTTAAGGGACCTGCATGAAGCTTGGTGTGGGTATCAGACCACATTCATTAATGGGTGGGTACATTTTTCCACTCACTTAGACAGGTTCTAGCAGACTTCTACCTGAAGTCCTGGCCCTGAACTGTGGACACTGATGAGGGATGACACAATATAACTTGCTCAGTCTTGGCCATCTAGCTCTGCTGAACAAAGGTAATAGCTGGGGGGGGGGGGGGTTGAGAGAAGAACTCTTGGTCAGTACAAGTCAAGACAGATTTGATGTCAGACAGAACTCCCCTGAACCAGTGATGGAAAACTCCAAGAATGGAATAATCTAGTATTCTAAAATGGGTAACTCTCATTTAACTTAAGTCACTTACCCCACTGAAAACAGAGATACACAAAAACATGAGAATCCATAGTGGGTTCAAGGAGGAAGCTTCAAGGGCAATACAAGGAAGCACGTTTATAAAAAAGGGTGTGGTCTTTTCAAACACTTTCTGTGAAGTGGGTAACATCAAAAATAGTGACAGATTATTTGGCATTTGTTGACAGGGCAAGTCGGACTGGGTACAGGTACCCATTTTCACAGGAGACCCAGGCAGAAAACCCCCACCTAGTACAGCAATTATTTAAATGCAATAGTAAAACAAGATACAATTGAAACATGGGTACAAAGATTTATACAGTCATATTTATTTATTTATTTTATTTTACATTTGTTGACCGGGCTAGTCTGGCTGGATACATGTCCATTTTCAGCAGTGGCCTGAGGAGAAAAGCTCCACTATATACTAGTAAATCATAAAAGAACATGAAAACAGCACAGTAAGATAACAAATTATAGGCATGTAAAGAACTATTAACATAGTAACAGAACAGAAGCAAGTTCAACAAAATCTAAAATACAGTGAGGATTCCTAATCCCATATTCTTTACAAGGCAAGAATATTAAAGTTGAAGAGAGAGGGAGAGAATAGTGACTCGCCCAAGAGTCTGTATAATCTGTACAGTATTAACAATAATGATAAACATTTAGTACCAGGGCACTAGTTATAAAGAAACAGTTAGCACATCGGGGAGCAGGATAAGGTTTAAATAAATGGAGAGATGACTGGTTGCAGTAATATATCAAGTAGAACGAAAAAAAAGTATTACACTGCACATATAGTATTACATATACATATACATATAGTATTACACTAAGGCTAATGAGTATATCTAGTATTTTACAGTCATATGAATAGTTCTAAATAAGCTAGTATTGACAGTTAGTATTAATAGAGATAGTGATATAAAGAAAGTTTGTATGACAGAGGTACGTAGAAGTTAGGGTATAAGATAGAAAGAAGTCTGAGACAGCAAAATGGCTGGAGAGGAAGAGTGTAGGTATGTACATGGAAGAAGTTGGACATAGTCAAAGAAGATTTAGAGATTACAAGGATTACAGAGCTAAGAAAAAATGTTAGGACATTGAAGAACAGGTGCTGAGCCAACAGTCTGAGAGATGCTCTTTTAGCAGATACTTAAAGGTGTGGTGTTGTGGTATACACCTGATGGATGTAGGCATTCTGTTGTACCATTTGGCTGCACATCTGAAATACAGACAGAGTCCACTAGATCTAGTAGATTTTTTCTGTCATCAAAATCTATATTTTGTAATTTAGCAGGTCACTAATCAATAGACAACGCTGTCTATGTGTCATGGATTCAGCCTTAACAGCTTGTTTGCACAAGGAGCTGTTCTACATAAATAAGTCACCACTTTTTAATTTCTAGCTTTAGAATCTGATGATCCAGCTTCCCAAGATTGCTGCAAACAGTGCATAGTTACAAATTCTCAATGCACTCAGCTATTCATCTGGAAGCACAGAAACAGATTCTGACTGCAGAATGAAAAATTTGTAGATTTCTCTGCCTTTTGTATAAGCTCCAGCACCTACACAACCAACAGTTTATTTTTCTTTCCATCCCACCGTAAAAGATTACCTTATATCTTTCTAAAAAAATTCTCAACTCCCATGTTTTAACATTACATTTCCAGGAAGGGTGTTCCACTCAATCAACTCCCTCTAGTGTGAAAACATATTTCTACAGACTGTATTTGCACAGACTGCTCAGAGGTGACCTGTGTCTGGCATACAAGGCCATCTCAGACTCAGTCTTGATGGAGTTGCTGCATATCTGTAAGTCAAACTCCACTCATGCAACCCACACGCAAAGCCTCAACCTGGTCTGTGACATTAATAGAACTTGTTGGTGGAATAGATTTGTGTTCCAAAAGCACAAATCCCTCTCCATGTCAAACAGAGTACCTCACTAGCCCTCTTTAAGAGGAACCTGGAAGACTGGATAGGAAACAGAAAATACACCCCTGGGATCTCACCTGTGTACTTACTGGACAGGGGATACAGGTGCTGACTTTGTGGGAATATGGGCAAAATTCTAGGCTAGTCTTATAAGGGCCTCCAGGCCAATATCCTAGTATCATCCGATGAACCTATGAACCTACTGACCAGTCTGGAATGAGGAGACAAAACATACATACATAAATAAATAAAGATATTTAATCTGCAAAGGAGCAGTGGCTTTTGTCTGTTTTTTTTTTTGTTTGTTTGTTTTCATGTAGTTATGGATTCCCATTAGCAGTTATAAGTAAAACATAGATGAGAAAAAATGCCCAAACCAGCCAAAGGTTGCCCAGCATGATAAAAATAAATATGACCAAACCAATGAACCAAGCGTCCACCAACGCTGTTATCATACAGGACTTTTATTAATAACACACAGGATAAGCACTTTTACACAAAATAGTGCTTCATCAGATACATTAATATAAAAAAATCTAAAAGCCATTTATATAATAAATAGCAAAGGCAAACAGCCAATTAAAACCATTCATTAATTTACTGATGTGATCTATGTTTTTTCAATATAGGCTTTGAAGGTATAGCAGTATTAATGCCCGGAGATTTATCTGCCAGCAGCCTAATAATCCATTTAGTTTCTGCAAATTCTAACTTATTATTAAAATCTCGACCCCTCTTGCTCATAGGTACTATTTGTAGTACCATAAACTGAAAATTATGGCCGGGATACATAGAAATATGCTTGGCTAGTGCATTCAGCATATTATTGTGTCTGATACCACCCTGGCACTGTAGAATATACACCAAATCTAAAGATGTGATCTGTGTGGCTAAATGCAGACAGTGCACTTCCTTCTATGTAGGGAAGACTTTAAGGATGCTGAAAGAGCATATTCTACAGCACCAGGGTGGTATCAGACTCAATAATATGCTGAATGTACTAGCCAAGCATATTTCTATGTATCCCGGCCATAATTTTCAGTTTATGGTTCTACAGATAGTACATATGAGCAAGAGGGGTGGAGATTTTAATAATAGGTTAGAACTTGCAGAAACTAAATGGATTATTAGGCTGCAGGCAGATAAAACTCCAGGAATTAATGCTGCTATACCTTTAAAGCCTATATTGAAAAAATGTAGATCACATCAGTAAATTAATGTTTGTTTGTCTTTTGGCTTTTCTCGGTTAGGGGTCGCCACAGCAGAATTCCAGTCAGCTAATGATTGGCAGTAGATTTTCACGAACGCCGAGGTACCAGCTCGACGTTCAACCTTCAACGAAGGCACGCCCATTTACGCATGTCTTTCAAATGCCCACCCAATCGCGGGGAGGACATGCAGACTCCACACAGAAGGCACTCCCCGCACTCCAGCCGAGAATCGAACGGGGGAACCTCTTGCTGTGAGGCAACAATGCTACCGCTGCACCACCACGGATCACATCAGTAAATTAATGAATGGTTTTAATTGGTTGTTTGCCTTTCCTGTTTTATTCTATAAATGACTTTTAGATTTTTTTATATTCATGTATCTGATGAAGGACTATTTTGTGTGAAAGCGCTTATCCTGTGTGTTATTAATAAAAGTCCTGTATGATAACAGCTTTGGTGCACGCTTGGTTCGTTGGTTTGGTCATAAGTAAAACATAAGAATTATTTTACTCATACAAATGCTCCTTATGGTATACAGCTTTCTGATGTTTGGAAATAATTCCATAGCACTTAGATAAGTCATGCCACAGAAAACAGAGGAGCAGATGTTCTCCTCTTATTTTCATGTTATGCTTTTTCTGAAAGCTAGTAGATACTTAGACTCTGAACTCCTTTGATACACTTAAAAGTTTATGTCATTTTCTTCATTATTCAAGACTCTACAAGATAACCAGTTGAAATCTCCCTCGCTCTTCTCTCAGTCTTTGTGTGGATTGTGGTATAGTACATTGGAAGTATGTGTTATAGTCATCTGAACTGCTTCCCTCTTGTCTTCATTCTTACAAAGGCGAAGATTTTAAAACTGCATATAATCTGATATTTAGGGTCTTGCCATATGTGTATAATAGTGGATTATAACTTCTGTATTGCTGATGGATTTTAAGTATTCCCACATCCTTTCCTCATATTTTAGCTTAACGCCAGAATATATAAAAAGTGAAACTATTTTTTTTCACTTTTGCTCTTCTTCATCCCCAATCTCTGGTTTACTGCTTTCCCGAGTCTTTGCTTCCCAGATCCAATAGTATTCTTTTTTTAATGTTGTTCACGTTTGCTTTTTGTTTGCATTGAATTTAAGCTGCCATGTTTTAAATAATCTGTCCTGTCTTATAGAGTCTCTTTGCGTTTCCTGAGCAGCAGAGCTTGATGTGTTATGCAAACCTTCCCCAATTCAAGAGGATCAGCAAAGGATGTAAGGAGTAAGGGGCTACAGAAGTGACTGTGTAGGACAGGAACATGCTTTATTTACTTGAAGAACTTTTAAAAAACATGCTTCTATTATGATCATTGGAGTTTTATGAACAAACAATATACCAAATGAGATGCTAGTCTTAAATTGCTGAAATTGGTATACATGAAAAATGCAATAAATAGTACCAATAAAGTCCAAATGAATAAAAGAACAGAAAACGCAAAATGGCTTCCCATATACAAAGCTATAGAGCAATAGTTATGGTACTGCGAGGGGACACACCTAGAAACCTCTAGAAAAAAAAATTTGGGTGATGAGAAAGTGAAGAAAAAAGCCCTGGGGAGTGATGCATAGCCAGCATAAAATGAAATGAGACTAACAGTGGGGAAACATAGTTATTCTTCTGGATAGTGAGTTCAGGTGTCGTCCCCCAGCAGCTGGGAAGATCAAATCCATCAATAATATTAGACCTGTTCCTCTTTTATGTTCCCTGAGAAATCACTGGAAAAACATCTCATTGTGTTGGTTGCACTTTGACAGACAGAGCTCTTAGGGATGGACTAGGAAAACATTTTGGTTTGTTTGCAGAGAACCAATAAAGCGTTAGACCAAACATCTTATTTTCTTTTGTTTTAGAATTAAACTAGAGTAATAACAATTTACCCAAGTTTTGTAATTTCCACTGATTTGCATCTGATTTCTGATCTATACCTCTAACATTCCCCTGTAGGAGATCGAGTGATTACTCAAGCAATTGATGCAGGATTAAACAAGGACATTAAGGACTCAACTGATGCAGGTAGGAAACAGGGTGATAGTAATTCATGCACATGTGGTGGCAAGTCTGAGCTATAAGTGGCATAATTAACATTGCTATTAACTGTGGGTAAAAAACAAAACTTTTCACCAGAAAACACTTCCCTTCCTGCAGTCGTTTACTTCTGTATGTATTTATTCATCTGTTAGCTGGATGGGTGTGCTGGGCTAAAGGGTTATTTTTAATCATGACACAGACCTGAGGCAATGCACAGCAGTAGCATTCATCATAGTACAATTGTCTGAAAAAACGAGTAAGTAACTACACTGTACATGCTACATAGAGTGGCAGACAATAAGCCAGTGGTCAAGTGTACAGTACATTCCACTTCACCAACTGAATATTCATAAAATGATATCACTCTGCTTGAGATACCCTTTGTACCAGGCTCAACATTTATAGAAAGCACTACTGATTACAAAAAGACTAAGGACACAAAAGGGCAAAGACCCCTGCCTCAGTTGAGTCTGTAGGCTTACTCCATAAAATCTATTTTAAATACCTTGAATTATAATGATGTGAATTTTCTTTCATTTGGCCCAGCTATTGATGACGGAACTTTTGCTGCTATATGCAGTATATAAAGGGCCGTACGCACAAATACTATTAAAACTGCAGTCTAGACACTGCAGTATGGTTGAGGATAGACTACTCTGGTGAGGGGTTGGGGATATAAAGGGTCAGAGAGTGCTTTGCTGTTTAGGAGATTTATGAAAAGGAAAGTGGGGTATCTAACTGAGGGGGGGGTGCCAGAAAGTGTCGGGAAGCCAGAATGAAGGAAGCAAGTTAAGTATGTCAAACTGTAGCAAAGTAATGAGGAAGCAGGTGAAAAATAGGACAGAATAATAAGAGAATAATAAGAGAATAATAAGAGAATGCTTTTGGCTGCTACGGATGTATTTAATGAGTAGGTGACACATTAATGCGGTAAACAGATGCTCTGGGAAGGAGAAGAATCAAACGCTAAGCGTAAGCTTCGCACAGCGACGAACAGCTTTATTTTATATATTCATTTCATAACTGGGGAGGACCCTGAAGCACTAGTGCATCATAATTCAGTAGCACTGTTTGATTAAAAGATTTTCTGAGAATCACATAGATCACAAGTGTTGATTGAGGAGACCAAACCAACCACATTATAAAACTGTAGCAGCCTGTAGTATTAAGTCAGCGAGATAAACTAACCAAAGATGAAAAGGATGTAGTATGTGGGAACGAACCGAGAAGGAAAGTTGGTGGGCGGTAAGGTACGACAGTGGAAGGTACGGTAAGGGAAGAAGAGGAGGGTGAATCTAAGGATGACTGGAGTACATAGAGACAGTGTGGAACAACTGCACCTCTGTTTTGAGATATGAGTACTAAGCTTGTGAGAAACAGAAAGTTCCTTTGGTGCTGGTGGCTGGCAGTTTCACTGAAGTAGTTCATTAGTAAATAAGCATAAATGTAGCAGTGCCATAAGTTGTATGGTCAGCTATTAACTTTTGCTATGATGCTTCAGAGAGATATCTGTGTGACTTGGCATTAACTTTTGCTGTGATGCTTCAGATGGATATCTGTGTGACTTGGCAGAGTGATGAAACTGCACATCTAATTTATCACATTGGAGAGGAGCGTGGAGTTGTTTCCTTAAGTAGGGAAGAACAGTACATAAGATAGAAGAGGTCACTTAAGGTTAATCATCTGTGAACTGAGGGGGTGGAGCTAGGAAATAAACCTTCTATTTAAGAGGTAAAATAAAACATTTCAGAGCTTTATTGGAAAGGCTCACCAGGACTCTGCTACACTTTGCTGTGAGAGAAAGGTTGGTTTGCTTTTTATTTGTTGTATTTTGTATTGGTGTATTGCCTTTTTATATTTTGAGTTCTGTGATTTGTTTTCTTTACCTTGTGTTTTGCTTGTGTTCTGCTTTTAACTGCATATTAAAACTTCAAAAGACACCACAGCTCTGTTTCTTGTGAGTCAGGTAGAAATTTTTCCGCCCCGCCCCCCCCCCACCCCATCACTGTCATGTTTTTAAATACCACTGTCTTTCTAGCTGCCTGCCTCTTATGTTAATTTGACCATATATCTCATTTCCTCTCTGCCTTCACTGGCCTGTGTAAGCACAAAATTATCATTTTGTGAAATCACTCCCCTTCAACTATTTAAATTCATTGGCCATTCTACTGTATTCCATAGTACCGGAATACAAAAGTGATCACCCTCTTTCAATCTATCTTGCTGTTTTAAAAATAGTGACTCTCCACTAAAACTTAACTTTTTAGACAGGTAAAACTTAAGTTACCTACTTTCACATCTAACTTCTCTAGTGCACACTGTCAGTGTTTAGGATAAACCATTTTTTTCATCTTACCTTTAAGCGGTTGGGTAACGTTGAAAGACATACGTGTGTAAATGGGCGTTCCTTCGTTGAAGGTTGGGTGTCAAGCTGGCACCTCGGCGTTTCGTAAAAATCTAATGCCAATCACTAGCGGATCAGAGTTCAGCTGTGGCGACCCCTTACCAGGAAAAAGCCGAAAGACAAACAACAACCTTTAAGCATCCCTGTGACTAGCACTTGCTCTAATACCTGCTGGAAAGCACTAGGAAGCCTTAAACTGATACAAGCAGTCAACTCTCCTTATTAATAAGGAGAAATTAATCATAGGCACTAAACAGCCTATAATTAGAAAAGTACCTTGCTAAGGTAAGGGAAAACAGCTCCTGTACTTTCAAAAAAAAAAGTACCAAACCAGGCATGTCCATGGGTCAGCTTCCGTTGATTTCTCCTGTCCACCTGGTGAATCTGGGCATACTGGGGCAATGCAGCAATTGCCTCATGTACACAGACAACCCTCTCCTCCTACCACCCAACACTACAACCTGTGAGAGATGCACTTACATAGACAACTCGAAGCAATGCTCTCTCCACCCAAGATTGTGCTAGACAGTCAAGAGGAGAAGGTTGACACCCGCACTCTACCTAAAGCAACACATAGCCCTTCTAAACTCACACCACCAACACCCACACATAGCAACACTAAATCCACATATGTGGAGGCCCTTAACTGTAACCTGCCCAAGCAAAAAGGACCTCCGAAGCTGAAACGCAAACAAACACCAATCATAGGTTCATAGGTTCATAGGTTCATACTAGGCTATCTGCCCTAGGGCATTTATAAGCCTAGCCAGAGTGTGTTTGGCTTTCGCCACCCATTTTAAATTAATTTTGCTATGCCTTTTTTGAGGTTAGTATACTGTGCCTCTGTCTAACAGTGACACAGAAGTGATAGCTGGGGTAAACCTATGATCTCCCATCCACTCATCAAGATTCTTCTTGAAGAGAGTCAATGTGGGACTCTGCCTAACCTGGACTGGGATTTTATTCCAGAGTGAAGGGAGCCTCTGGGTTATGAATCTGTCCCTCCAGCATGTCCTATTTATTTCAGTGCTGAGGTTCAAGTCTCTCGAGCACATAGCTCGATGGGATTTGGATTTTCTGAGGTGCAGCATGTCCATTAATTCCGGGTTGGACATGGCTTTATACGTCAGGCACAGATTGCCTCTGAGCAGGCGGTATGCCACTGAGTAGAGCTGGAGTTTCTTTAACCGGCAGCATATGGCATCTGTTTGAGCCCTTTGATCCTCTTGGTGAGGTACTTTTGGGGTCTTTCCAGTTGCTGCAGGTGTCTGGTAAGGTACATCCCAAAAGGGGCATTGTACTCAATTATGGGCCTGATGAGGGATGAGTAAAGGCACGATGACCTCCCCTGATCTAGATGTGAATCCCTTCATGATTAGGTGGGCTATATAAAATGTTTTTCTAACCACTTTGGCCACGTGGTTGTCAAATGAGAGATTGCTATCAACTTGGGTCCCCAGGTCCCTAATGACTTCTTCTGTACTTAATGGATTACCACCTATGTGGTAATTTGTGGGCACTTTGTTTTTGCCAAAGAGGATGACTATACACTTTTTGGCATTTAGCTTGAGGCCATGGCTCTGGCACCAGTTGTCTGTTTCTATGAGGCCCTTTTGGAGGATGCTTGTGTCAGCTGGAGAGTCGATTATGGCGCCCAGTTTGCAGTCATCTGCGAACTTGGTCAGCCACAGTCCTTCTGTGTTGGCCTGTACCGCCGAAAAATATATACCGAACAAGAGAGGTCCCAGGACTGAGCCTTGTGGGATGCCACTTGTAACTGGTTTGGAGTCTGACATGGCTCCAGCAATTCTAACCATGTGGGTTCTGTCCTTGAGCCAGTTTGCAACCCATCTAGTGACATAGGGGTTTATATTTAAGCTGGTGAGCTTATCTATAATGCCCGAGTGGGGTATTGTATCGAAGGCTTTTGCGAGGTCCAGGTAGGCTGTGTGGACCACCTTCCCCTCGTCAATGGCCTTGGTGACTGTTTCAAAGAAATCGACCAGGTTTAAGAGGCAGGATCCGCCCTTAACAAAGCCATACTGGGTAGGATCCAGTGTCTGTAGGTCCCCAATATCTTTATTTATGAGGTCCATGATGATCCTTTCCATAGCTTTGCAGACCAAGCTAGTCAGGCTTATGGGGCGATAGTTTCCAGGATCCGTTGAGGCACCACCTTTGTGGAGAGGGACCACTGTTGCTGTACGCCACTCTTTGGGTACATATCCTGTAGTAAGGCTAAGATTGAAGAGTAGTTTTATGTTTGGGTTTAGCTCTTCTTGGAGTTCATGTAGGATGCAGCCCGGGACACCATCTGGTCCCATTGATGCTGTGTTTTTTGCTTTGGAGAGGGCGGCTCTTACCTGAGCATCTGAGATGTCAGGAGGGCAGCACTCTGTTGGGATAGATATTTGCCCTTTTGGTGGGGAGGGGGGGGGAGAAGTTTGCACTGAACCTGTCAGCTAGGATGTTGGCAATGTCTGTGGGCTCGGTGTATTTTTTGTCATTTTGGACTAATTCTGAGCATATCTGGGAATTCCCACCCAGGTTCCTAACATAACTAAAGAAAGCCTTGTGATTATCCTTAGTGTCCTGTGCAATTTTTCTCTCGAAGCTGGCCTTACTCGATTTTATGAGTGCCCATAGTTTTTTGCTAATACTGATCAGAGATGCCTTCCCTTTTTGGGATTTTGCTCTATCATGTAGTAGCTTCCTCCTTCTATTGTATAGTTTGTTTATGGCTGGGGTCCACCAGACAGGACGTCTGCCTTTGGAGGATTGGGTCTTGGTTTTATTTGGGATTGCATGATCCATGCATTCCTGAAGGTGTTCATAGAATGCGTTTATAAAGGATTCTGCGGTCTGGGCCATATTTTCTACAGGCCCGGGGGCTTTGAAGGATTTCGCCTTGGTTTTGAGGCATGTGAAATTTGCTTTAGAGAAGTTTTTCACTGTGGTTTTCTGGGCAGGGGGTGGGGTCGGGATGTGAATATCCAGTGAGATTAGTTTATGGTCTGATCTTACCAGTGAGGGATACAGTTCTGGTCTGGAGCATAGTGTCCCCATGTTGGTGATGATCAGGTCCAGTATGCTTTCCCCTCTTGTGGGAGTGGTAACAAGTTGTTCCATAGCATTTGAGTTTATAAATTCTAGGAACCTTTGGGCTAGGGTGTTGGAGCTAGAGTAATGCTTCCAGTCTATGTTTGGGTAGTTGAAGTCGCCCAATATAATGGTGTTTGGAGAGACCTTCATATTTTCCAGTATTCTCAGGAAGGCCGAGTGGGGTTCCTGTGTTTGGGAGGGTGGTCTGTAGCAGGCTATAAACTGGAAGGCAGTTTTACCCACAGTTAGTTGCACATGGATAGTCTCTGATGCTTTGTGCTGTGCCACCAACCTGGAGGTGTGGGTATCTTTGACAAATATTGATACTCCCCCTCCTTTTGGGGTTCGGTCCAAGTTTTGGGGCCAAAAAGCATGGTATGAGGTATAACCTGGTAGTGCTGGGGTGCTCTCGGGAGCCTTGAACCAAGTTTCTGTTACTGCACAGATATCGATGTTCTCCATGCTAAGGAGAGTTTCGAGTGCATGCATCTTGAGGTTTAGACTTCTGGCATTGAGTAGCATTACTCTTAGTTTCTTATCCCTTGTGATACCTATGGAGGTGGGTTTGTCTTTTGAGCCTTGCCTAAAAAAGGCACTATGGGGGTAGCAAGAGCCTTTGCCAATATCCGAAAGCCCAGGGGTGACAGGTGCAAGCCGTCCCTAGCGAAGCATTGTGGCTTGTCGAGCATGTCATCCCAGGCTGACAGGCATTGGATCCCCTTTAAATGACACCAACACTTAAGCCAATTGTTGAAATTGATCATCTTGTCTTCATATTGTGGCATCATTCTTGGTGAGGGTAAGATGCTACTCAAGGTCAGGGTCATACCGGCCTGGGCTACATGCTCAGAGAGCTCCTCTATGTCTCTTTTCATGTAGTCCAGGGAGGTATGTCTCAGGTCATTCACACCAGCATGGACAATGACTGAGTCATATTTGTACTTGCCTTGGGTGACCTGAGTGCTTGTGTTATGTGGCGGATCCTAGCGCCCGACAGGCAGCTCACCGTGACCTTCTCCTTGTTCAGCCTGGTGAGCGGGACGTCAGTGTGCCTGACGATAGAGTCACCTATTACAAGTGTATCAGGTGTGTTGTTTAGCCTTAAGGGCTGTGACTGTTCGGCACACTGGCTTTGTGAGCTATGTGTTGCACGTGTTTTGTTTTGGGGTAGCGGTTGCTTGGGTGTCTGCTTTGGAGGTCTCTGCTGCTTAGGCAGATTTTTATTTAGAGCCTCCGAGTCAAAGTGTCACATAGCTCACTTCACCAGTGTGCCACCCAGCAACAGCCCCTAAGGCAAGACAACATACCTAACACTTTAGTCATAGGTGGCTCTATAGTCAGGCACACTGATGTCCCACTCACCAGGCTGAACAAGGAGAAAATTGCAGTGAGCTGCCTGTCGGGTGCCAGGATCCGCCACATTTTCAGGCTTGCTAGTTGTTGCTGAAGCACCTACCAAGGGGAGAAAACACTGAGAGAAGAAAATGAGCCACTTTTGTGATTTTAAGTATTTTCTTCTGATTTTTTGTTAAGTTTTACTGCTTTGCTGCCTACTTTTTGGCATTTTCCGGCTTGCTAAAGTTTATATCTGTAGCAGTAACAGTACATGGAACACATCTAGAGCCTGCTTACTGCATTTCCTGTGTTGCACTTAATTTAAAATCATTTTTTTCTCTAAAAACTGCATTTTACCTGATTTTGGCCTAGCACTCAAGTGTGGGGTCATTTATTGCACTGTTGTGATTATGTTGCTGCTTGTGTATCTCTGCTACCTTTAAACTACAACAAAAAGAAAACAAAAACAAAAAAATCTTGCTTTTTTCCCACTTTCTGAAAGTTAAGAAAGTTCAGTTACAGATTTGCTGTTCTGAACTGTTTGGAAGTTTCTAGAAGGCCAGTGCTTGCTTGGGCTAAAGGGAAGTCTCTGTGTTCACCATCATCATTATCATCATTCCCTTTTTCCCATTTACATGGGGTCGGGGTATCGTATTAACTGTCGCCACCTCTCTCGATTCAGTGCCACTCTCCTGCCTTCTTCAACACTCATGCCTGACTGTCGCAGATCTTCTTTCACACAATCCATCCACCTCTTTGCTGGACGCCCTCGCTTCCTCTTACCTTCTTCCTGTCTGTCCCAAATCTCCCTCACCAGATTGTCTTCTGCTTTTCTACACATGTGCCCATACCATCATAATCTGTTTTCTTTGATCTTTTCTGCAATTGGAGCTACTTTGGCTTCTGCTCTTATGTCCTCATTTCTTCGCCTGTCCCGCAGTGTGCATCCTACCACCTTTCTCAGGCACTTCATTTCCATCACCTCTAGCTTCTTCAACTGTTCTGTCTTTACTGCCCAGGTTTCTGTACCATACAGTAGTACTGGTCGCACCACTGTCTTGTACACCTTACTTTTCAGCTTCATTGGCATTCTTCTGTCATATACTACACCTGATACTCTATGCCAGTTGGCTGCAGCCCCTCTGATTCTAGCTTTGACCTCTTCATTCAGACTACCCTTCTCCTCAACCACCCTATCAGATACTTGAAGCTGTTTACCTGTTCCACTATCTTCCCATCTATCTTTATTCTCAGCTTCTTCTGATTTCACCAATCTGCTGCCATTACCACTGTCTTATCTGTGCTTAGTTTCATCCCATGTGCCTTCAGATTTGTACTCCATTCTCCTATCCTTTGCTGAAGTTCTAGATCAGAGTCTGCCTGTACTGCCACATCGTCTGCATACAGCAGCTTTGTTGCTCTCTGTGGGAGAGTTGGAGTGGTTAACACTGAACAGCCTACTTGTCCTTGGAGGAGTGGTTACTACCTAAAAGCTGCAGTTTTATTGGCCATTTTGGGTCAATTCTAAACTCCTTAATCTCTCTCTCTTAAAACCCTACAACTCTTTTTTTGCGCGGTTTTGTGCACTGAGCAGCATCGGGCAGCGCCGCCTAAACAGGTTTAAACTATTCCAGGCTCCACAAAGTCTGCTCTTCACTTTTTCCCTTAGAACTGTTCAAACTCTCAAAGTAATCACTCTATTCTCTTTCTAAAGCCCTGCACTTGCTCAGCTCTTATAAGGAAACACTAACTAACTAAAGCACTACTCCCTCCTTGACTTCTCATAAGTATTAGGCTCCCGATTGGTCCTTCCTGATCAAGTGAAAAATCAGTTCCCTTCCCTAATCTGATCAGTAAAAAAACAGTTCCCTATACTAACCTGATATGTCCAAGGGTCAGTTTCAAGGTTACTCTCCAGTCCAGCTAGTGAATCTGGGAATTTTGAGGCAATGTTACAATTGCCTTATGTACACAGACAACCCTCTCCTCCTTCCAACAAACTCTAATACATGTGAGAGATGCAGTTATACAGCCAAACTGGAGGTAGAGCTCTCTCAACCCAAGACTGGCACAGTCAGTCAGGAGGAAAAGGTAACCACCCACACCACAAATCCAGTCTCACACAGACCTATTGCATCTGCATACCCAACACATAAACACACAAAAACATACTCGGAGGCTCTAAATAAAAATCTGCCTAAACAGCAAAGACATCCTAAGCAGATATCCAAGCAACAGCCACCCCTCAACAATACCCACGAATCACATATCTCACAAAATCAGTGTGCCTCACAGTCATAGCCCTTAAGGCCAAACAACACACCAAATACACTTGTTATAGGAGAGTCTATTGTCCGGCACACTGACGTCCCGCTCACCAGACTGAACAAGGAGAAGGTCACTGTAAGCTGCCTGTTAGGTGCCAGGATCTGCCACATAATACAAGCACTCAGGTCACTCCAAAGCAAGTACAAGTATGACTCCATCATTTTCCATGCTGGTGTGAATGACCTGAGTCGTACCTCCCTGAACTACATGAAAAGAGACATAGAGGAGCTCTCTGACCATGTAGCCCAGGCTGGTATGACCCTGACCTTGAGTAGCATCTTGCCCTCACCAAGAATGATGCCACAGTATAAAGACAAAATGATCAGTTTCAACAACTGGCTAAAGTATTGGTGTCATTCAAAGGGGATCCAGTGTCGTTCAGCCTGGGATGACATGTTCGACAAGCCACGTTGCTTCGCTAGGGATGGCTTGCACCTGTCACCCTTAGGCTTTCGTATACTGGCCAAGGCTCTTGCCACCCCCATAGTGCCTTTTTTAGGCAAGGCTCAAAGGACAAACACACCTCCACAGACAACCCAAGGATAAAAAAACTAAAGGTAATGCTACTCAATGCCAGAAGTCTAAACCTCAAGATGCACGCACTCGAGGCTCTCCTCAGTATGGAGAAAATTGATATCTGTGCAGTAACAGAAACCTGATTCAAGACTCCTGAGAGCACCCCAGCACTACCAGGTTATAACTCATACCATGCTTTTCGGCCCCAAAACTCGGACTGAAGCACAAAAGGAGGGGGAGTATCTATATTCATCAAAGATACCTACACCTCCAGGTTAGTGGCACTGCACAAAGCATCGGAAACCATCCATGTGCAACTAACAGTGGGCAAAACTGCCTTTCAGTTTGTAGCCTGCTACAGAACACCCTCCCTATTACAGGAACCCCACTTGGCATTCCTGAGAACACTGGAGAATATGAAGATCTCTCCAAACACTATGTTATTGTGTGACTTCAACTACCGAAACATTGACTGGGAAAACTACTCAAGCCCAAACACCCTCGCCCAACGGTTCCTTGAATTTATAAACTCTAACACAATGGAACAACTGGTCACCACTCCCACAAGAGGGAACAACATATTGGACCTGGTCATCACCAACATGAGGACTCTGTTCCACACCAGAGGTAAACCCCTCATTGGTAAGATCAGACCATAAACAAATTTCCCTGGACATCCATATCCCGTCCCCACCCTCAGCCAAGGAAATCACTGTAAAGAATTTCTCAAAACCCAACTTTGCACTTCTCAAGACTGAGGTGGAATCCTTCAAAGCCCCTGGGCCAGAGAATCCTTTACAAATGCATTCTATGAGCACCTGCAGGAATGCATGGATCGTGCTATCCCAAATAAAACCAAGACTCACTCCTCCAAAAACAGGAGACCAGTCTGGTGGACCCTGGCCATAAATAAGCTATACAACAGAAGGAGGAAGCCACTACATGACAGAGCAAAATCCCAAAAAGGGAAGGCATCTCTGATCAGTATTAGCAAGAAACTTCGATCCCTCATAAAATCATCAAAGGCCAGTTTTGAAAGAAAAATTGCCCTAGACACTAAAGATAATCACAAGGCCTTCTTTAGTTATGTCAGGAACATGGGCGGAAACTCCCAGATATGCTCTGAATTGTTGCATAACGGTACAAAATATACCGAACCTACAGACATAGCCAACATCCTGGCAGACAGATTCAGCGCAAACTTCTCCCCCCTTCCCCCCCAAAGGAGCAAATGCCTATCCCAAGTAAATGTAACCTCCCTGACATCACAGATGCACAGGTGAAAGCTGCCCTCTCCAAAGCACAAAACACAGCATCTATGGGACCGGACGGTGTCCCAGGCTGTGTCTTACATGAGCTCCAAGAAGAACTGAACCTCACATTAAGTCACTGTTCAAACTTAGCCTTACTACAGGATATGTACCCAAGGAATGGCGTACAGCTACAGTGGTCCCACTCCACAAAGGTGGTGCCACAACGGACCCCGGAAACTATCGCCCCATAAGCCTGACTAGTCTGGTCTGTAAAGCTATGGAGCGTATTATCATTGAACTCATAAACAAAGACATTGGGAGCCTCCAGACACTAGACCCTACCCAATTTGGCTTTGTTAAGGGCAGATCTTGCCTCTTAAACCTAGTTGATTTCTTTGAAACAGTTACCAAAGCCATAGATGAAGGCAAGGTAGTCCACACAGCCTACTTGGACCTCGCAAAAGCCTTCGACACAATACCCCACTCGGGCATCATAAATAAGCTTACCAGCTTAAATATCAACCCCTATATCACAAGATGGGTTGCAAACTGGCTCAGAAATAGAACCCACATGGTCAGAATCACAGGTGCCATGTCGGAATCCAAACCAGTTACAAGTGGCATCCCACAGGACTCAGTTCTGGGACCTCTCTTGTTCGGTATATACTTCTCTGAGGATCAGGCTAACACGGGGGGATTATGGCTGACAAAGTTCGCAGATGACTGCAAACTGGGAGCCATAATTGAATCTCCAGCTGACACAAACATCCTCCAAAAGGGTCTCACAGAGACGGATGCTTGGTGCCAGAGCCACGGCCTCAAGCTAAATGCTAAAAAGTGCATAGTCATCCCCTTTGGGAAAAACAAGGTGCCCACAAATTACCACATAGGTGGTAATCCATTAAGTACGGAGGAAGTAATTAGAGATTTCGGGACCAACGTAGATAGTAATCTCTCCAAGTGGTTAGAAAGACCTTCTATATAACCCACCTTATCACGAAAGGGTTCACATCTAGATCAAGAGAGGTCATTGTGCCCCTCTACTCGTCACTCATCAGGCCCATAATTGAATACAATGCCCCTTTTGGGATGTACCTTACCCGACACCTGTAGCAACTGGAGAGACCCCAAAAGTACCTCACCAAGAGGATCATGGGCTACAAACAGATGTCCTATGCAGCTCGACTAAAGAAACTCCAGCTCTACTCAGTTGCTTACCGCCTACTCAGAGGCGATCTATGCCTGATGTACAAAGCCATGTCAAACCCAGAATTAATGGACATGCTCCACCTCAAAAAATCCAAGTCCCTTAGAGCTACACGCTCCAGGGACCTAAACCTCAGCACAAAAATAAATAGGACATGCTGGAGGGACAGATTAATTTCCCAGAGGCGCCCCTCGCTCTGGAATAGAATCCCAATTCATGTTAGACATAGCCCCTCGCTGACCCTCTTCAAGCGAAATCTGGACGCGTGGATGGGAAATCGCAAATTCACCCCTGGGATCTCTTCTGTGTCCCTGCTAGACAGAGGCACAGTAAACTAATCTTAAAAGGGTACCTTCTGTGACCTACTTTACAGAGGCACAGTAGGCTAATCTAATAGGGAGGCGGAAGCCAAATACACTCTGGCTAGGCTTATAAATGCCCTAGGGCAGATAGCCTAGTATCTACCTATGAACATAACTCATGCACTCAGGTCACTCCACAACAAGTACAAATATGACTCTGTCATTGTCCATGTTGGAGTGAATGACTTGAGACGTACCTCCCTGGACTACATGAAAAGAGACATGGAAGAGCTCTTGGATCATGTGGCCCAGGCAGGTATGACCCTAGCCCTGAGTAGCATCCTGCCTTCGCCCAGAATGATACCACAATATAAGGACAAAATGATTGACTTCAAAAATTGGCTAAGCTTCTGGTGTCATTCAAAGGGGATCCAGTATCTGTCTGCCTGGGATGACATGATTGACAGACCACGATGCTTTGCCAGAGATGGTCTGCACCTGTCACTGCTGGGATTCAGGTTACTGGCTAAGGCTCTTGCCACCCCTATAGTGCCTTTTTTAGGCAAAGTTCAAAGGACAAAACCACCACTGTAACAGGTACAAGCATGCAAAATCTGAAGGTAATGCTACTCAATGCTAGAAGTCTAAACCTCAAAATGCACTCTCTCGAGGCACTCCTAAAAATGGAGAACATCGATATCTGTGCAGTAACTGAGACCTGGTTCAAGGCTCTAGACAGCACCCCTGCAATACCAGGCTACAACTCTTAGCATACTTTTCGGCTACCAAACCAGGATTGAAACACTAAAGGTGGAGGAGTGTCCATATTCACCAAGGATATTCACACCACCAGGTTAGTTGCCCAACACAATGTGTCTGAAATTCTCCAGGTGCAACTAACACTAGGTAAGAGTGCAATCCAAATTCTAGCTTGCTACAGATCCCCCACCATGCCCCAAGATTCTCACTACACCTTTCTAAACATACTGGAAAATATTAATATACAACCAAACACCCTAATACTGGGTGATTTCAACTACCCTGCCATTAACTGGGAAAACTACTCGGGTACCAACACCTTTGCCCAACGGTTCTTGGAATTCATAAATTCCAATGCCCTGGATTAACTAATCCATAGTCCCACCAGGGGCTCCAATATCCTAGACCTGGTCATTACCAACATGGGAAATCGATGCTCCACACCTATGGTCACCCCCTCATTGGTCAGGTCTGACCATAAGCTAATCACCCTTAACATCCACATCACACCCCCACCCCCCAGTAAGGAAACCTCCATAAAACAATTCTCCAAGGCCAACTTCATGCTACTCAAGTCAGAAGTTACAAACTTCATGACACCCATGCAGACGGGAACCGAAAGTTCGACTGCCGAATCCTACACTAAAGCACTGCATGAGCACATCCACTTGTGCATGGTGTGTCATCCCAAATAGAACCAAGACGCACTCCTCCAAAAAAAGGAAGCCAATCTGGTGGTCCCCTGCCATAAACAAACTTTACAACAAAAGGAAAAAACTGTTGCAGAAAAGAGGAAAATCCCAGGATGCAAAAAACTCCCTTACCAGCCTCAGTAAGAAGCCGACATCCCTCATAAAATCCTCCAAAGCTAGTTACGAAAATAAAATTGCCAAAGATTCCAAAGACAACCACAAGGCATTCTATAACTATGTCAAGAATCTAAATGGCAATGCTCAGATCTGCTCTGAGCTACAACAGAATGGCATTAAATATACTAATCTCAAGGATATTGCCAGTATCCTGGCAGATCGATTCAGTGCCAACTTCATCCCCCTCTCACCTCCTAAATGGCCCATCTCAATACTGGAAGATTGCCAAATTCCAGTAATAACAGCCACACAGGTAAAAAAACGCACTCTCCAAAGCTAAGAATACAGCATCCATGGGACCAGATGACATCCCAGGCTGTGTACTACATGAACTACAAAATGAACTGACATCTCACCTAAGTGTCATGTTTAATCATACCCTCACCTCAGGCTTCATGCCCACTGAGTGGCACACAGCTACAGTTATCCCACTCCACAAGGGGGGATCCACCTTGGATCCCAGGAACTACTGCCCCATCAGTCTGACGAGCCTGATCTGCAAGGCCATGGAACGTATTATCATGGAAGTTAGAAACAAAGACATTGGCAACCTTAAAACACTGGACCCCACCCAGTTTGGGTTCGTGAAGGGCCGATCTTGTCTCCTGAACCTTATTGACTTCTTCGAATCAGTCTCCAGAGCTGTGGATGAGGGTAAGGCAGTCCAGACAGCCTATCTGGACCTCGAAAAGGCCTTTGACACCATCCCCTACTCTGGAATCATAGATAAACTTACTAAGCTGGGCATTAATCCCTACATCACTCGATGGGTTGCCAACTGGCTTACTGACAGAACCCACACTGGAAAAGTAGCTGACTCCAAATCCAGCTCCAGACAAGTGACAAGTGGAGTACCTCAGGGTTCAGTCCTGGGACCTCTCTTGTTTGGCATCTACTTCTCTGAAGTACAGGTGAACACTAAGGGACTCTGGCTAACAAAGTTCGCAGATGACTGCAAACTGGGAGACATTATTGAATCCCCAAATGATGTGGATACTCTACAAAAGGGCCTTACAGAAACAGATGCTTGATGCCAGAGCCATGGGTTCAAGCTCAGTGCCAAGAAATGTATAGTTATCCCCTTTGGGAAAAAATATGTACCCATGAATTATCACATAGGTGGCAGTACACTAAACACCAAAAGTGTGATAAGAGACTTAGGGACACATGTGGACAGTGGTCTCACCTTCAATAACCACATCGCCACAACAGTCAGGAAATCCTTCTATGTGGCATACCTCATCACTAAGGGCTTTTCATCCAGAAAAAAAGGAGGTCATTGTCCCACTGTACTCATCCCTCATTAGACCCATTATAGAATACAACGCTCCATTTGGTATGTACCTCTCAAGACATCTGCAACAACTGGAAAGGCAGCAGAAATACCTCAATAAAAGAATCACAGGCCTAAAGCAGATGCCCTATGCTGACCGCCTTAAAAAACTCTAGCTATACTCTGTTGCATATCGTCTACGCCGAGGCAATCTCTGCTTAACATGCAAGGCCATGTCAAACCCAGAGCTGTTGGACATGCTACACTTAAAAGAAATCCCAATCCCTCAGAGCCACATGCTCCAGGGATCTAAATCTTGTCATCACAATAAACAAAACATGCTGGAGGGATAGGTTCCTGACCCAGAGACTCCCCAGACTCTGGAACAGACTGCCCATACATGTCAAGCAGAGCACCTCTTTGGCCCTCTTCTAAAGGAACCTTGATGATTGGATGGGAGAAAGGAAATTCATCCCGGGGATCACGTCAGTCGCCCTGCTAGACAGGGGTCCAGGGAAGTAAATAGTGTGGGAAGAAATAGCCAGGGAATTGTTATGGCTAGGCTTGTATAGGCCCTAGGGCCGATAGCCTAGTACCATCCTATGAACCTATGAACAGGAGAAAGTCCATATTCAAGATGGCATCTATTTTGTTTTTTTGTCAGTATAGCAGATGAATTTGGTCTGCTGTCAGATTATTTTGCAGTTTTTGTATCACTTTGGTCTACATATTGGAGATGATATTTAAGACCTTGATAGATTGAAATGAAGTTTTTCCTGAGATACCTGAAGTGAGTGACTTGTTCCTAGTGGAACTATGACCATAAATGGTTTAAGAAGACTGAGGATTTGTTTCAGTTTTTTGTAGATGCCAACAAAGTTGTAACAGAGGAGTTAGGTACCCCTGTCCCTCATGTCTAAGAATTAACCTATTACCTCACTGTTCTTTAAAATGGTTTGATGATATGCAAGCTGTCCACCTGTTCAATGTCTGCTACAAGTCGGCACCTGTTGGCAGCCGACCCATCTGCTTTACCCTCACTATGGCTCGGACTCACATAGATCTGGATTTTAGTTTTTGAGGTTAATAATTGGATGAAAATCCAATTCAATCGGAGTCCATCTTGCCCTAGGAAGGTTTAAACAGTAGATTGATCAAAACCTTTATGTGATAATAATCAAATGCACAAAAGGATGGGGAAAACTAAACAAAAAAAAAACTAAACCAAAAAACACTGCTCAGATGAGCTAAAATGGGCGGGTTGACAGAGCAGAAGAGGGGAATATGTATTTAGCCAACAAATAAAAGGTAGAATGTAACAATGTAATATAAGAAGTCTGTGTAGGAGATAGGAGCTGCAGCCAGTGATGTAGGAGGGGAGGGTGGACATGACTTAGTATTACAATGTAACAATGTAATATAAGAAGTCTGTGTAGGAGATAGGAGCTGCAGCCAGTGATGTAGGAGGGGAGGGTGGACATGACTTAGTATTACAATGTAACAATGTAATATAAGAAGTCTGTGTAGGAGATAGGAGCTGCAGCCAGTGATGTAGGAGGGGAGGGTGGACATGACTTAGTATTACAATGTAACAATGTAATATAAGGTGTCTGGGTGGAGAGCTGTGGATCTGCAAGCAGTGATGCAGGATGCGAGGGTGGATACTGCTGGTATCATAGAAACATTGGTCAGTGACAAAGGGGAGGGGGTGCATGGACATGGAGATGCCTCATTATAAGGAATGAGAAAGACGAGGGACAGACGGAGTTTAAGGGGTAATCTGCAAAAAGAAAGGCATCAGAGATGAGGTCAAAGAGGAAAAACACCAAACCAAAAACAGGGTAAAGGAGTGGCCAGAGTCAGACACTACTGAAAGTTACTCTGGCAGATAAGGTAGAGTAGGTGCAGATGGTGGGTTGATACAAAAAGGGTAAAAAATGAAAGACTCTAGAAGAGAATAAAGGAGCAGGATAGGAGAAATGAAATTTATGGGGGTCTGTGTCTGTCAGGAGGTTCCAGAACATTCTACGCTACAGGGAAGACAGGCAGCAAGAGTCGACCATGAGGGGTTTGTCCAGCTGCTGCAGATAACATGAGCAGAGGAGAGGAGAGGAAAGGAGGGGACAGGAGAGGACAAGTGAAGAATGAGGAGAGGAGAGATGGAGAAGGTACAGTACAGAAATGTAATCAGAAAGTCAACAAAGACCGAAAAGGGCAGCACAGGAAAAAAAACTGAAAGGAAGTCATCCGAAGAGATCAATAAGTAAAGTGGGGGCTTTTCTTGGTGCAGAGCAGAAAGAATGAACAGAGGGGCAAAACTGGACAGTCTGAGCAAAGATCGGAGGGAGATCACAGAAGACTGAGGAAAACACAGTAAAAGGTAAAAAGATGATAGGGATATAAGGGAGGCAGAGTGTTAAATGCACTTATATGTGCAGATTTGTTAGGCTTATTCTCTCATTCTGTAATCAAGCAGATAAATGTAATCAGCTTCCAGTAAGTTCCAGTCAGCAGACTGGCATCTTAAGTTCTCACTGTTTGTAACACTCACCTTAGCACACATAGACCACAACAAATGAAGAATGGGTTATGTGAGGTAGCCACTAGGTACATGAGTATGATGTAGTCTAATACCACAAAGCACTGCAGCTGACACACACACACAGAGTTTTTCCTTATTACTAGACTTGGTACCAACACCATACAGATCACTGACTATGTTTGCTCAGTATAACCGGCACAGGTCTGCTCCACACCATACAGATAGGTACTCACATACACCTTTGTATTGTAGAAGACATTGTGGACACACACACACACACACAGACACACACACACAGACACACACACACACACACACAGACAGACACACACACACACACACACACACACACACACACACACACACACACACACACACACACACACACACACACACACACACACACACACACACACACACACACACACACACACACACACACACACACACACACACACACACACTCTCAAACAGAGTGATAATAGTCTGAGGTTTACGACTATTGCTGCTAGACCTACCCAGTGGCAGTCATGGGTTGGATTTCCACAGACTCCATTTGTTCAGTGTGTGACTCTAAACAAGTCACCTAAGCAGACAGTCATCATGGATTGAGCCTAAACTTATTGCTGTACCCAGTTAACAAATGAGTAGTTATTCAGATTCACTGATTCACAGATATTCAAAGGCCACTGAGTCTGATGACCATTCTCACCTTGTCAGTGCCCTCCCTTAGAAAGCACCTCCTTTGTCCAGGAAGGTCATATCATTTAGTCCTGGAATAATCATGTGAGTATCCATCAGGTCATCTAGGTTATGATTAACAAGCTGAACATGCTGAGGAAGTTTATTCTAGATGTTTGGGGGTCACTGCTTCATGAACCTCTCCCTCCATCATGTTTTAGTTATCTGTTAGCAAAGATTTATGTCCCTGGTTCTAGTATTGATGGAGATATTGGACTTGAAGAGAAACATGAGGTCTAGGACAATCGAGTCTTTAATGGCACAGCAAATGAGATAGTGAACCTCCTCACCAAACTCTGTAAGATACTAAATAAAGGGATAGAGCTTCCAGCCTGTCTTGGCAGCTCAGAGACTTTAGGCCTGTGATTGTTTTCATTAGGAAGAGACATCTCAAAGGGGGACGTGTACTCAATAAATGGCCTCATAAAAGCTGACTATAAAAAAAGTGATTACCTCATTAGAAAAAGTGATGACCTCATCAGGCCTTGATGATATTCCTTTGGCAATTATCTGGGCTTAATAAAAGTATTTCTTAACAACTGATATTACACAATAGTCAAACAAGAGGGAGCTATCAACCCAATTACCTAGGTCCCTAACTACATTTTCATTTTGTAGAGGTGTATTGTCTAGACAGTGATGAGGGGAGGGGCTGTCTATCAAAACTGATGATACTACAGTTTTTTAGCAAATAGTTCTGGAGGGTTTGGGTGTCATAGGGTGATTTAACAACCCCCAGTTTAAAATCATCTGCAAAGTTTGCTATCCAAAGATCTTGGCTCTCTGCTTGGTGAGCTGAGAAGTAAATACTATAAAAGAGAGGCCCAGTTTGGGAACTGGCATAATGATTACTGTGTTTATGTCAAACACACAAGGTACAGGGTTTGATTCTTTCTTTTGAAATGGGAAATTTGGCTAGACTTAAAATGGACCATAAGGGTCAATAGCCTAGTACTAAGCTATGGGCCCTGCACCAAGCCCTGAGAGACACCAGTAGTCACTTTCATACTTATTAATGAGGCACCTGTAACTGGCTCTCTGGGGGTACTGTCTTTCAGCCAGTTTGCTATCCATCTGATAACATATGTTTTGATTTTTAACACATTTAGTTTTTGTATAATGCCAGCATGGGGGATGATGCCAAGGCCTTAGCCAGGTGAAGATGTACCACATGCAGTCCATATTTATATACCTATTATTTATCAACACTTGAACTCTGTAGACAGTTTGCTGTACATATGCACAGATATCAGGGTTTTCTGCTGTAACATATATGGAATCTACTATCTGTCCATTAAATGATCTGTTTACCTTACATTCATAGGGATTTACTAGGCTATTGATCTGTGTGGATCTTAAAAAGCCTAGCCTTACATTCCCAAAGAAGTTTTTTAGCCCTTTTATTTTGTGTACAAATAACCCAGAGATGTATTTCTGGAAATGAGACACCCATATTGACCTGTTTGTCGTATGGCAGCTGATATTGTTTCTTGAACTTCACTGCAGTTCTGGATACTTTAGTAAAGTACTTTATCATATTTTCTTCCTCACTGGCTACACAGCATTATGTGGATTTGTTTGCCCACAGTATATTCTGTCGGTCAATGAGTGGTCTCATCTAAATAATGATTTGTTTGGTTGCTGCATGGCTACATAACTTCATAGGTAGTTACCAGGCATGTAGTCCAAGAGACAAACCGTAGCCCAGGTTTCCTTTCCCCAGGTTCAAACCCAGTACGCAGTGGAGACTGATGGAATCAAACTCGAGCTACAGGAAGCAGCCAACTGACATATCAGAGCATTAATTCCCTGCATTGTCAGATTATATAACTTATTTTTACATTTCTGCATCTGAATTTTATGAACGGCCTATTTTTTTCAAAACATTCATAGGTTCATAGGTAAGTACTAGGCTATCTGCTCAAGGGCATTTATAAGCCTAGCCAGAGTGTGTTGGCTTTTGCCACCCCCTTAGATTAGTTCCCTGTGCCTCTGACCAGCAGAGCCATTAGTTCCCTGTGCCTCTGTCCAGCAGAGCCACTGCAGTGATCCCCGGGGTAAATTTTCTATTTCCCATCCACCTGTCAAGGTTTCTCTTGAAGAGTGCTAGTGAGGGGTTCTGCCTGATGTATATTGGAATCTTGTTCCAAACCATGGGGAGTCTCTGGGTCAGGAATCTATCCCTCCAGCACCTCCTATTTATCATTGTGGTAAGGTTTATATCCCTAGAGTGTGTGGCTCTCAGGGATTTGTTTTTTTTTAGGTGGAGCATATCCATCAATTCTGGGTTGGACATGGCCTTGTATGTCAAGCAGACATCGCCTCTGAGTAAGCGGTATGCAACTGAGTATAGCTGGGGTTTCTTTAGTCGGGCTGCATAGATCATCTGTTTGAGGCCAGTAATCCTCTTGGTGAGGTACTGTTGTGGTCTTTCCAGCTGTTTCAGGTGTCTTGTAAGGTACATCCCAAATGGGGCATTGTATTCTATAATGGGTCTAATAAGTGATGAGTAGAGAGGTACAATAACCTCCTTTGTTCTGGATGCAAACCCTTTTGAGATTAGGTGGGCCACTTAGAAGGATTTTCTAACCACTTTGGTAATATGGTTACCAAAGGAGAGATTGCTATCTACTTTGGTCTCCAGATCCCTTATTACTTTTTCTGTATTTAGGGGACTACCACCTATGTGGTAGTTCGCGGGTACTTTGTTTTTTCCAAAGGGGATGACTATGCACTTTTTGGCATTCAGCTTGAGGCCATGATTTTGACACCAGGTATCAAATGCTTTTTCCTTCCATATGTAACAACAAAGTATTTTCATTGGTGTAATATTTAAATTAATTGCATATTTCTGGAAATTAGCTGCCTAGATGGACCATTAACACCACTGCTCTTTTATGTCTGTATTCATGCAGCTCCATTACTCAACAACTCCCTAACATTAGTAACATTGAATATATGATCAGTATACATTTATTTTCAAAATATCCTGATATTCCTCTTGCTGTTCTGTCTATATGTCTCCCCAGGGACTGTGGTTATGAGGAATTTGTGCAGTGACATTGTCTGCAACTTCTGCTGTGGCAGGACAGTATTGCTTGTAGGTGTGGTGCCCTCTTGCATTATCTGTGTATATACCTAGCAGTGGTTAAGGGATTATCATGGGTAAAATGTTGCCCAGTGAAACTGGTAATGCTACTCTTTGGATAGGGAGAAAGTGAGAAGATGAGACTGTAAGTAGTAAGGAAAGGATGAATTATTTGAGAATCAAAGTGTGACATATCCAATGGAAAACCTTGAAGAAGTTGACTGATTATTGGAGTTTAGGAAGCAGTCCGACAGATGAAAAGGATAGGTAAGTCTTATCAGAAGGATGACAACACTGTTGGTAATGAGGTCTACTTGATGTTATGCAAGCATTAATGCTTACCAGGGTTTTGTTACTGGAGAAATATTTCTTGCCCAAGGGTGTTGTGAGGTCTGATGTCATAGGCAGAGGGCCGCAACACCCCTGGGAGGGTATTCTTTCTTCAATAATACACACCCTTGAGAGCATTATCGCACTCAGAAAAGTAGCTCTCTGTTAAATTGTTTTGTATCTCTTTTTTTTTTACTTCAAACTTTGTCTGTCTGTGATGTAAAATAGTATATCCACCCAATGTTTCAGACTTGCTGTACATCTGCAGTTTTTGCTGGATCCAAAATATAAGTTATGAAAATATTTAATACACATACACTCACATGCGCACACACACACACACACACACACACACACACACACACACACACACACACACACACTTGCACACACAAACACTGTCCCACACACCCACACCTCACATTGCACACCTCCCCCCACACACAGATGCATGAGAACATTTCTTTTCTTTTGTCTTCCTTTAATTTTTTACACTTGCTGAACAGCAAAGTCAGAACTTCACAACAGCTTAATATGCTGCCATGAAGAGATAGACTTGTTTTTAGTAGGCATTGCCTGTAAATTAGCACCCTGATAGAAAGCCTTAATTATCCAGTCAGGATGCAGATGTAGATTGCTACATGTTGCCCATTCTCTAATGAAGTTTAATGGCTCCAACATTAGCTACCACAGATGAATCTACTGTTTCCGTCTCCTGGTAGGCTGTTATGATTCATTAAATATATTTCAACTGAAATGGATTCTTTCAGGAGAGCCCTTGTATGCAAACCCCTCCCCAATAATGGGTAGGAAAGTCATGGGAGTTTTGTTTGATAAAGGCAGAAAAAAAAGTGAGGGAAACAATACACCTTATTATACTACTAGTTGGGTGAAGAAGAAGAAAACAAGGAACTGGCAGGGGCAGCAAAAGGACAGATGGAAGTAATGAAAAATAATATGAGATGCATTATGAGTCTATTAAATGAACTGAAAAAGATATGGTAAGATAAGAATAAAAACATCTGGAGGGAAGACATGCTGGCATGGCAGCAGAGGAAATGTTCATTGACGATGGCAAATTGATGTAATAGAGGACTTCCAAGATGGCTGCACATTGAGTAACAGCTTAATTTCAGATCTCTCAGTGTGAAAACAGAAACTCATAAGAGACAGAGAGAACCGATGAAATAATTTTTCGGGGTAAATTTCAGTAACTGGCAAGTAAGTGCACTACCAGGATGCCAGCAACAAAGACATTCAGAGAACCTGAAAGATAATGAATCATAAAAGGTGAGGAAAAAAACGCTGACTGGGAAGAATTCTGCAGCTGTTCAGCAAAAAGTAGTGCAAGCTCCAGCTTTGGTTCAACACATGACTTCCAGTAACCTAGAGGAAAAATAGGTCAAATGTACTCAGTGCTGATTAAAATAAATGAAACACTGATGGAGTATATCAACTCAAACAACAAAAGGTTGGAAAAAAATGGAAGAAGCTTTAAACAGACATTCAGATGAGGTGATAAAACTGCAAAAATCAGAGGTTGAAATGAAGAAAAGGCTGTATAAATATGAAACTGCTCAAGAAGAGATGTTTCAAAAAATAATAGAATTAGAAGACAAGGCACGTAGGGAAAACCTGAAATTTTCTGCTGTACCAGAAAAGCTGGAAGAAACAGACTGTATTAATTTTATGAAAGCACAAATAAGCAACTGGACTGCTATTCCACGGCAGGAGTTCTTAACTGAAAAGGCACATCTAGTGTATGTTCCAAACCTGGCTATGAGAAAGCAACCTAGACCTTTAATAGTAAAGATGCAATCCTACTAGCAGAAGGAGTTGATTTTGACAAAATTTTGGCAGAAGAACAAATTACTAAAGGTATGAGACAGTAGGGTGTTTGTGGGAAATTATTACTCACTGTACACCAGGCAGAAGAGGAGTGTAATTATTCCACTATTCAGGGAATGTTGAGAAGCACGTATGAGATTTGAACTGCTGTACCCAGCTATCTTTAGAATATTCTTTCCTGGAGGGACAAAATCATTTTTTGATGCAGAACATGCTAAGCAGGAAATACAAACATTTGTCCAAAAAAGTGAGCTGTGAAACAGAAGGAGATTCTGTTTCTTGTTATTCTGGTAATAAAGATCACAGAGAGACTGTACCAGTCAAACCTTTTCTAATGTTTCAACAGAAAACACTGAAGACAGAAATTGGTGGAATAGAGGAGGAAAAGGGGAAGAGAAACATGGGAAGCAATGAAGGAGAGAGTTATAGAGATGAGCTTGTAGGAGGAGGGGGTGGGTGGGGGAGGGGCAGATTAGCAGAAAAGGGGTGTGGCTAAGTATTGAGTTATAGAGATGAGTTGTAGGAGGAGAGGGGTGGGTAGGGAGGGGTGATTTGCAGAAAATGGGTGTGGTTAAGTGTAATTATTTATTTATTTATTTATTGACATTTGTTGACTGGGAAAGTCCACTGGGTTGGGGACCCATTTTCAGTGGAGGCCCGGAGAGAAAAGCTCCACAATTAACAATAAAAGTAAAGTAAAAAACTTTATACAAATAAATAGCAACAGTAAGCAGAGGTTTATGGTTTTACAGACATAGTTTGAAGAGAAAGAAGATTAAAAACATTTATATACAATGTACAACGTATTAATATGAATTAAAAACCTTAGGTAGCCACTGGTATTATAGTACAAGGAAAATGAGTTACAGAGATGAGTTGTAAGAGGAGAGAGGTGAGAAGGGATGGGCAGATTAGCAGAAAAGGGGTGTGGCTAAGTGTCATAAGAGTATATCTGATGAGGATCAGTAGAAGATTATAAGGGAACATGGGGAGACACTATAGACGGACAGTATGATATATAAGGGACACCTTGAAAGACACATGTATCCCCTTGCATTTGTAAACATTGTACTGGAATGTTTTAAGCTATGTTTAAAGTGTGTGCACACTGATTCAATGAAATGATTAAAAGACACAGGAAAAAAGTAATGGCCTCCCATGACTCAAAATATGTCACTTTTTGAGAACCTTCTCCTTGCAAGCTAAAATAAGCTTTATATAACACTAAGCAGAGAGTAGCTTTACTAAAGTTCTTCACACATATTGCATTAGCATTTTATGAGTAAACTAGACTTGCATAGATGCATATAGATTTACAAATAAATAATTTCAAAGTACTATAATTCTGCAGCATTATTTCAGGAACAACATCTGCATCATCATCATCATCATCGACGTACTGGCATTCCAGCTGACTGTCTTAGCACTTCAGGAAGTCTGGTTTGCTTATGCAGGGACAAAACCAGGCTGAACTCATTTCTATAAACCATGGGCTAGCACACCAAACAGGCAACACTGTGGGGCTACCAGCAAACCATTAATTTTATTTTAAATAGAATTGGGATAGTATACATGGGGTTGGCGGCATTGGAGTAACACAGTACCATATCTTCGATAGGAATAATGGGCAATAGTGAGATGGAAACACTTAACTGCCCAATTATTCATCCTAAATTAAACCTATGCATGAACTTATGTTAAGCTTTCCTTAATGGAATGTTCTGGAAGTATTGCCATGCTGTCATGTTTGGTTTTGGACTTACTGTTGAGTGAAATAAAAGGGAGTGCATTCCTGGGTCCATCACTAGGAATCAAACATGCCTGTGCAATATAAAATCTTTAGAAGAAGAGACATTCCAAAGCATGGAGTATATATTTACAGAAATATAGCTGATGTTGACAGTTGTCATAATGGTTAAGGTAGGTCAAGGTGCTTACCTCACAGCTATAAGGTACAATGTTTGATTCTTATCTTTGAAAGGATAATGGTCTAGGCTTAAAAAAACCCACAAGGGCAGCTAGCCTAGTACTCACAAATGAATCTCATCTGGGAACCTTCTCAATGACTTCAAACTATCAGCTATTAATTTGCTTGTTATAGCTGTATGAGAAATAAGAAATTATTTTATCAAGATACTGATTCTGGAAAATTATCTTGTCTTGGGTTGACAGACATACCTGCAAGGTAAATACTCCCATCTCTTAAAAAGTAATATTCTTGGTGTATTATACACAAGTAACAATAATGGTATTATATTGTCTACTGGCGTTGTGTGTCTAAAATAAAAATCATTTGCTTTATAGATTGTTTAGAAGTTCTTTGTGGGAACACATAGTGGTAGCCAAGGTAATAAAACATGAATGGTGATATTATACTCGTATAACTTCACTGTTCATAGGTTCATAGGTTTGTACCAGGCTAATGGCCCTCGGGCCTTTACAATGCTAGCCATAGGATTACCCTGGTATTGTGCCACCTGACCTTGGTTCCCAGTGCCACTGGAGTTATCCCTGGGGTGAATTTTCTATTTCCCATTCACTCATCAAGATTTCGCTTGAAGAGAGTCAGCGAGGTGCTCTGCTTGATATGTATGGGAAGTCTATTCCATAGCATGGGCAGTCTCTGGATTATGAACCAGTCCCTCCAGTATGTTCTGTTGATTGTGGTAATGAGGCTGAGGTCTCTGGAGCATGTGGTGTGGAGGGATTGGGATTTCTTTAGATGTAGCATTTCTAACAGAGCTAGGTAAGACATGGCTTTGTAAGTCAAGCAGAGATCGCCTCTAAGTAGGCGATATGAGACAGAGAATAGTTGGAGTTTTTTGAGTCTGTCCATATAGGACAAGTGTTTACGGCCTAGGATCCTCTTTGTGAGGTACTTGTGTGGTCTCTCCAGTTGTTGCAGATGTCTAGTGAGATACATGTCAAATGGGGCATTGTACTTGATGACTGGCCTAATGAGGGAAGAATAGAGGGGGACAATGACCTCTTTCTTCCTGGATGCAAAACCCTTAATAATGAGATGTGCCACATAGAAGGACTTTCTGACCACAGTGGCAATGTGGTTATCAAAAGAGAGGTTGCTGTCACCCTGTGTTCCCAGATCTCTTATAATGCCTTCTGTGTTCAGTGGACAACCATCAATGTGGTAATTCATGGAACCGGGTTTTTCCCAAAGGGGATGATGACACATTTTTTGGCATTGAGCTTAAGGCCATGGTTCTGACATGAGTCGTTGGTCTCAATGAGGCCATTCTATAGGATGTCAACATCACTTGGGGAGTTAATAATAGCTCCCAACTTGCAATCGTCTGTGAACTTTCTCAACCAGAGTCCCTTCGTGTTGGCCTGGACTTCAGAGAAGTAGATACCAAACAGGAGAGGACCCAGGACTGAACCCTGTGGGACTCCATCACTCATGACTGGTCAGCAGTCTGACTTGGAGTCAGCTACTTTCACACTGTGGGTTCTATCTGTGAGCCAGTTTGCAACCCACCTAGTGATTCCTGAGTGGGGAATGGTATCAAAGGCCTTGGCCAGATCAAGATAGGTGTTATGAACCACCTTGCCTTCATCCACAGCTCTGGTGACTGACTCAGAGAAGTCGACCAAGTTGAGCAAGCATAATCTACCCTTCACAAAACCAAACTGTGTGGGATCCAGAGTCTGGAGATTCCCTATATCCTTGTTTATTAGGTCCATGATGATGCATTCCACAGCTTTGCACATCAGACTCGTCAGGCTAATGGGGCGATAGTTCCCAGGGTCTGTAGTCACTCCTCCTTTGTGGAGAGGGATGACTGTAGCAGTGTGCCATTCAGTAGGGACAAAGCCTGAGGTGAGGCTGTGATTGAACAGGGCCCACAAGTGAAGTGCCAGTTCACTCTGTAGTTCATGTAGAACACAGCCAGGGATATTGTCAGGTCCCATAGCAGCTGTATTCTTGGCCTTGGACAGTTCTGTTTTAACCTGTGCAGCAGTAATATTGGGTGCCTGGCAATCTACTGGTATTGTGATTGGTCTTTTGGGGGGGGGGTAAAGTTGGCACTGAATCTGTCGGCCAGTATATTGGCAATATCTGTTGGCATGGTATAGGACATACCATTGTGCAGTAGCTCAGAGAAAATCTGGGTATTGCCGTGGAGATTCTTTACATAACTATAGAAGGCCTTGTGGTTGTCTTTACTATCTGCTGCAATTCTGTTTTCATAGCTAGCTTTAGAGGATTTGATGAGGGATCTCAACTTTTTGTTGAGGCTGATAAGGGTGATTTTCCAGTCTTGGGACTTCACCTTATTCCACATCAGTTTCCTCCTTCTGTTGTAGAGTTTGTTTATGGCAGGGGATAATCACTGTCCATTTAACGTGAATGCTCAAAATCATAACAGAGTGAATCAATGTAACATTGCTTCACTACAGATCTACAAAGATCACAACATTATATAGTCCTAGATTGTTGTTTTCAACTTTTGTTGTGTTGAATGTATTGAAATAAATGTGTACAGTGAAATGTTTTGAATTAATAAACAAATATGTCTCCCCACCACTTATTATATGCATAATAGCAGTCTTATATATTCTTAGGCAGATATAAAAGGAAGTCATGTACTGACCTTTAATAGGCAACTATGTACATCATTGCCATGATCATAACTAGTATTGATTTATCACAGGTCCAAAATGTTTAAAAATATATATATTAGAAAGTCTTTGTTTCTAATGAATCTCTGTGATACAGTCTTGAATGACAATGACTGAGAGAAGTGTATAAGGTCTCTAACAACTGAAGGGCATACATTTAACCTTCCATTAATCTAGTTTTAATAATGATTGGGAAGTCTTCAGTTGGCCATCCAACTCAAAATCTAGCAATAGAAATGACATACATCTTCTTTTTTATGTGTTAACTCTAGCACTTGTCAGCTGACTGTTGTCTGTCTTTTGCTAGCTTCATTATCGATACCAGTCCTTGTCATTTCTGCACTTTTCATGGTGATTTCGGCAATCACTCTGGTGCAGATTGTGGTTCAGCGCAAGAAGATGGCAGCAGAGGAAAAGAACATATGGCCAGGTGAGTAACCTACAGGCAGAGCAAGATGAAGTCTATGCATCTGTTCTTCTGCCAAGTAACACTTTTAAGTTTTTATTTCCACGAGGCATTAATATGAAATTGCTACTGCCACTATTTTGGAAAGGTACAGCTTTGATCATTTATTTTAATATACTGCTGTGAGATGTGTGGCATACAAATGCACTGTGAATCCATCACTTATTTTTCATACCACTGTCTGGCTACTATATTTTGCATCCCCCTGCCATGCCTGTCAACCACCGTGCCCCATTCTTCTTATTGTTCTGGTTTATCTGTGGTCTTCAGTTCACCACAGTGTATCGCCTCCCCAGTCTGTTTTACTGCTGCCTTCCAACTTCTGTCCACTCTTTACAGTTTTGCCCAGTAGCATACCAGGCCTTGTGTTGTCCTTTTCTATTTCAGAATTGAAGCAAATATGCTTTACTGTTTCTGCAAAAGTTATAGATATGTTAGCTGTTTTTCAGGTATTACTAATTCTTGATCTCTTACCCATTTTGATGCTTTATTACCCCATTGTCAGATTATTTCTGGCATCTTTGCTTGACAGTGTTACTACTGTTATTTGTTGTATCCAATTTCATTTAACATTTTATAGTCCTAGATGGTTGTTTGAAATTCAGCTATGTTAAGCTCACACAGTTCTATGTGCCATGCATTGCTTTTGATAATGTAATTGGACATTTTGTTTTAAATCCAATGCTGTGCTGATTTCCATAACAGCTGGCTGCTGCCTGCAGCATTCCCCATCATACTGGCTTTGTCCTTCGTTCACAGCTGCACAGTATCCTATTTGATATCTACCTGTACGTATCACTCCACACAAAATCAAATGTAGTTCTTATTTGAGCGCCTTCTGTGTGGAGTCTGCATGTCCTCCCCGTGGCTCACTGGCATTTGAAAAACATGCATGAATGTGCGTGCCTTCGTTGAATGTTGGGTGTCAGGCTGGCACCTTAGCACAATAAAAATTGACTGCCAATCATTAGCGGACCAGAGTTCCGCTGTGGTGACCCCTAACAGGGAAAAGCCGAAAGAAGAAGAAGTTACTCACCCAGTCTATTACCACAGCTTTTGCAGTATTCCGATCTGTACCCAAATAAATAGCCATTCAAATTAATATATACTGATATTGTGTAGTAAAATGTGAACTATGAACTGTTTCATTAAGCAAGGTTTTTATATTCATAAGTTCATAGTTATTCCAAGGACATTGAGTCTTATGAAAGGGGTGGGAAAGTGGCCTAATGGTTAAGGTGTTTGCCTTACAAACACAAGGTGCAAGGTTTGAGTCTTACAAGGGATAATTGGCTAGGCTTACAATGGCTTGCAAGGGCAGTTAGCCTAGTACTAACCTATGAACCTATGACCATTACTTGCCAGAGCACTCCCTCAGGCAGCATTTCCATTATACATGAGGGCCATAACAGTCAATTCTGGAATAAATGTGTGGCCACCCATTTGGTCAACCAGTTTATGTTTAAAGGAAGATAGTGAGTCACAGTAACTAACATGCAGGGGAACACTGGTGTTTAAACCTGTCCTTCCATTATGTTTTACCTCTTAGTGAAGATCTAGGTCCCTCGTTCTAGCACTGGGGAAGATAATGAACTGGCTGAGAAACAGAATTACCATGACAACTGAGTCTTTGATAGTGCAGATAGCAAGACAGAGATCTCGACCTCAAAAGTCTATAAGACAGTGAATAAAGGAATAGAGCTTTCTTCCTCTCTTTGTAGTTCAAGGACTTTAAGCTTGTGATATTTCTGGTTAAGCTCCTTTGGGGTCTTTCTGATTGTTTGATATGTTTAGTGGGACAGATTCCAAACAGGGCATTGTACTTGACAAATGACCAGATCGATGCTGACTATTAGAAGTGATTACCACTGTTTTTCATGATGATATTCCTTTGGCAATTAGTTGAGCTAAATAAAAGGATTTTCTAACAACCATTTTGATAAATGACAGTCAAAAGAGAGAAAGTTATCAAGCAAAGTACTTTTCTCACTCTATTTAAACGTAATTTGGATGAATGAATGGAAAGCCACAAATTTATTTCCAGTTTTGCATCCATGTCCCTCATGGATAGGAGCAACAAGTAAATGCCCCAACATATCCATGTTCTGAACCAAAAACAACGGTAGCAGCCACTCGAACACCAGGACCAAATCCAAGACAAAATCTGATACTTGTGTAAAAATATTTATTGTAACACCAAGACAATTCCAACCTGAAGAAGTCTTTAGTAGAAGACAAAACCTAGGTTAACTGGCGTTCACATTGGTTGAAATTGTCTTGGTGTTTGGTCCTAGTGTTCGAGTGGCTGTTACTGTTGTTTTTGGTTCATTGTTCGTTGTATCCTTTGGAGTTGGTGTTGCTGTATATCCATGTTCTGCCCACCTCTGTGTTATTCATATGCAAAATCAATAGCTAAAAACTACCATAGGAATGTAAGGCTAGCCTTCATGAAATCTTCACCTAGTAAGTACCGATGAATCTATGACTTAAGTACCTAGGGTCCCAAGCTCTATTTTCATTTTGTAGAGGTGTATTGTCTAGGTAGTCTGAAGAGGGGAGGGGTTGTCTACTAAAAGTAATGCTGCTACATGTTTTAGCATTTAGTTTGAGACCATTTTCATGAGCCCAGGAATATAGTAAGGCAAGTTCAATCTGATGGGTTTGGCCATCGCAGGGTAATTTAACACCACCCCAAGTTTGAAATCATCTGCCAACTTTAACTTTGTTAGCCAGAGATCCTGGTTTCCTGCTTGGAGATCTATCTACCAAAAAGAACAGGTCCCAACACAGACCCCTGTGGGACACTACTGGTCACTCATACTTTCTGATGAGGTGCCTGCAACTCATACTGTGTAGGTTTTGTATTTCATTCAGTTAGCTATCCATCTTACCACATATCAGCCAGTTTTAAAGCGTTTAGCTTTTGTATGATGCCAGCATCTGCAATGGTGTGACATATTTTAGCCAGATCAAGACACAAACTAGAAACCTACAGAAATTAGCAAATTGGCCTGCAGTTTCCCAAACTGTTCCCACCTATGCAAAGCGCTCAATACCCTTACCTGGCTTGAACTACCCACATTACCCTCTCACAGCTACTCACAGCACCCAAATACTTCACAATCCGCTTAAAACACCCTCACTGTTAGGTCTCATCCAATGACATGCACCAAACAGAACCATATGATCCTCAGAACTTAAACTAACTGTTGATAATAAAATACATACTTATAACTCACTATTCTCAGCTATCATCTCCAAGGCATGGAGAAAAACTTCCAAACCAGATCAGGTTTTTAAATAACCTGCAACAATTCAAATCTGCCCTAAAATATCACCTGACAACTAGTAAACTATGCAAAATGTACCATAACTACAGTCTGAAGTATGCAATTCTAACGCTGTCCTCTATGGATACTATACAAGTGTATTAATATAGTACTTTTGATTTTACTCGCAATATCTTGAAAAACATGTATTTCCTTAACCTGATATGTTTTGTAAATAATGTTTGTTGACTGTTTGCTTTGAAATACTTTGTAAATAATGCTTGTTTACCGTGTTTTTCTTTTGAATTGCCAAAAATGTGTTTCTGTCCTTATTATGGAGCTAGCTTTTCTTCCCAGGCCTTCTCTAAAAATGATTATTTCAGTTCCCACACAACCTGTCCCAGTAAACAAATGCAAAGAAGTAAATAAAGATATGCCACGTGCATGACATGGCTGCTATATTTAGCCCCTATAACCCTTCTGAAGAAATTTTACAGATGAAATAAACAGGAGCTATCCACTCAGCTGAAGGGTCTAAGATTCTTGATATCACAGTTTATGGGGTCAGTTTTAATATGTTCCATAGTTTTGCAGAGGCTTGTAAAGCTGATAAATCTGTAATTACCCGGGTCGGTTGTAAGGCCAACCGTATGGAGTGGCATTATCACCACTACTGTGTGCCACTCATCAGAGGCAAAACCAGTACAAAACAGTTTGAGGATTGTGACTGCAAAGACTTTTTAACACTATTCATTAAGTAATCAGGTATTTTGTTGGGTTCCATGGAGGAGGTATTTTAAGTCTTGGTTAGCACTTTTAGTAAATTATTTTAGAGATAAATGGGAGAGTAATGAATTCAGACGTTTTCAGGTTTTGAATAGAAGTTGCAGGAGTGAAGCTGGTACTAAATTTATTTCTAAGAATATTGACAATAACAGCTACTTCTCAGTATCTGAGTTCAAACAATCTTGTCAAAGCCAAAAATAATGGGGAGGGAACAAAGGCCCAAAAACAGGGACAGATTTTAAATATGTCTCTTATAAAATTTTAAACTTCGTAGAATAACAGGTTTTGTTTTAGCATGCATTATCACCGAAGGATATGAAGTCTGAAACTCAAATGTCTTTCATTATTTAGTGATTTCAATCCTCAGTTGTTGTTGAGTCTTTCGGCTTTTCCCGGTTAGGGGTCACCACAGCGGAACTCCAGTCCGCTAATGATTAGCAGTAGATTTGTACGTGCCGAGTTGCCGGCCCTGATGCACAACCTTCAACGAAGGTATGCCCATTCATGCATGTCTCCACACAGAAGACGCTCTAGCTGAGAATCGAACAGGACAACGTCTTACTGTGAGGCGACAACGCTACCACAGCACCACCACCACAGTGATTTCAATTCTCAGTGATTTGCTAAAAACACATTTTTTAAGGGGCATAACAAACATATGAGGCAAAAATCTGGACATTCTGCAAAAATCTGTACAGTTGAGAGGTATGCAGGTAGATATGAATAGGAGGCCGCATTACGAGTACGTTTTGAATAATGTACAGCATTATTTTTTTAGTTTTCTAATGTAGGCAGAGAAGGATTTATAATGTTTTTTGCTTCAGGGGCCAGCCAAAATCCATGGGCTCCTTTAGTGGACCTGACAGTGTTCTTTAGTTTTTTTGTAATGCTTTTGATAGTATCCTGTGAAGATGGGTTTTTGGTCCACTAAATAATTTAAGGAGATTCTTTTTTTTAATTTTGTTATATAGTTTGGTTATGAAGATGAACCAGGGTGGCTTGTGTTTGCATTGCCCATGATACTTGGTTCTGGTACGGACTGTTACCTTTATGCATTTTTCTAAATGGCGTAGAATTCCTTAGTGAAGCCTGCTGCTGTATTAATAAGTGAGAGGTACAGTCATAAGTGAATTTTGATATTTCTTCACATAGTAGATTCAAATCTTTAAATTTAATGGGTTTTCTTTAGGAGCTTTTGGGAGTTTTAAGGAGACTCACCATCATCATCATCATCATAATTGGCATTGGCCCCTTTTTCCCATTTTCTATATAGGGCCGGGGTGTGGCATCAACTGTCACCATATCTCTCTATTCAATACCACTCTGTACCTTCTCTGACAGTCACAGCTCTTCTCTCACACAATCCAGCCACCTCTTTGCTGTACACCCTCATTTCTTCTTGCCTTCTTCCTGTCTGTCCCAGATCTTCTTCACCAGATTGTCTTCTGCCTTCCTGAACAGATGTCAGAACCACCTTAGTCTGTTCTCTCTGACCTCTGCAATTGGAGCTACTTGGGCTTCTACTCATATGCCCTAATTTCTTTGTCTGTCCTACAATGTACATCTTACCACCTGTCTCAAGTATTTTATCTCCATCACCTCTACCTTTCCCAGCTGCTCTGTCTTTACTGCCCAAGTTTCTGTACCACACAGTAGTACGGGTCACACCACTGTTTTGTACACTTTTCTTTTCAGCTTCTTTGGTGTTTTTCTGTAATACACTACACCTCTTGGCTGCACACCCTATGATTCTAGTTTAGGTCTCTTCATTCAGAATTCCCCTCTCCTCCACCACCCCTCCAAGATACTTTAAGCAGAATGTCGCATGTTTATGGTCCAATTTCACTGAGGAAAGAAATACCAGAAGAGTAGTGGAAAAGGTGGTCATATTTATAAGAATCAGGTCAAGAATGCTGTTTCCTTTAGTAGGTTTATTTGGGTGCATGTTCAGCCTTCGAATTAAAATTTCAGCGAACAGCTAATCATCGAACGTTAAACAATGAAAGTGGAAATTACCAAAACAGTTTATTTTCAAAAATAATACCATTGAATGACCATAGCTGGCCAACAACGAGGAAGTGCCACGATGTGTAAGGTAAGCTAAACAAGTGCGTTTATAAATTTGCTCTATTCCCCACTGTAGTGAGACCTCGGAGTTGGTATATATAGATGGGGAGTGGTGGGAGCAGCCCCACCTTAGTTGACAAGGTGTTTTTATGAAGGCCGTTCATGATGTTGGCCAACTATGGCTATTCGATGGTATTATTTTTGAAGATAAGCTTGTTCCGTTATTTACATGATCGGTATTTAACGTTTGATGATTAGCCGTTGACCTGGTTTATCTATATGCTGCACAAGTGAATTTTTGTTTATTAAGTCATAGAAGTTTTGAGCATATCAGATGTTCCAGTGTAATGAAGGACAAACTCACCCAAAATAAATTATTTTTTTTGCTAAAAGGGAGATCATTTTGAACACAGAGGAATGTTATGCGATCATCAGAGGACAAAGTAGGTGTTATGTAAAAGCTAGTAATTGGTAACTAATCCTAGAATGATCAAAGGGTTCCATTTGCGAGTCCCTTAGGAATCTGTCTAGAGGTAATATTTTCACTCACAAATACGAAGTCTCCACCACAGAGGGTCTGAGAGCATGAAAAGCACAAAACGATGATACAGAGGAAGCGATTAATTTGTATTTAAACCAAGTTTCAGTAACTATGCAGATATGGATGTTTTCCACATGCAGGAGTGTCTCAAGAACAAATCGTTTATTGTTTAGTCATCTGGCATTAACAACAACCTTAATGCAATCCAGTTTTGGGACTGATATGTCCAGAAAATGGATTCTGTCTAAAAAAGGCATGGGGAGGGGCAAGAAAGGATTTCGCTAATATGAGAAATCCTTCAAACAAGAGGTCAAGGCCAAACTTAATGAAACAGGCTGGACTGTTGAGCAACTCATCCCATGCTGACACATCCTGGATCCCCTGGAATGATACCTACTATTTAATTAATTATTGAAACCAGTTATCTTTCCTTTGTATCTAAACATCATTCGAGGTAAAGTATGGATTCCACTAAGGACTAGTGTCTTACTTGTCTTTGTGAGATGCTTGGAAAGTTCTTATATTATGTGTCCGCACATGCCACAAAGTTCTACATTTCAACTCATTCATCCTGACCCTTAACACTCAGTAACTTTCTCTTACAGTTTATGGCGAGCAGTCATTAGCACTGTACATTCTCTGATTATAGTGTCTTCATACATATCTATAGCTATATCTGTGTGTGTATACACACACACACACACACACATACATATATATATATATATATATATATATATATATATATATATATATATAAAGATATATATATATATATATATATATATATATATATATATAAAGATATATATATATATATATATATATATATATATATATAAAGATATATATATATATATATATATAGATATATATATATATATATATATATATATATATATATAAAGATATATATATATATATATATATATATATATATATATATATGTGTGTGTGTGTAGATATTTATTTATTTGTCTTTGTTTACTGGGAATGTCTTATTTATTTATTTGTCTTTGTTTACCGGGAATATCTGACTGGGTAATATCCATCTTCAGGAGAGGCCTGGGGAGAAAAGATCCATTTGCTTACATTGTATTATACTAAGTATATATATATATATATATATATATATATATATATATATATATATATATATATATATATATGTTTATATGCATTTTTTTTATTTAAATACTGCAGTACAGTCATTTGCTGGTGCACACAAAATTACCATTTCAAATACAAAATCTACTCAACAAATCAATAACACTAGGAAGAAGGATAGATTCACCATACAGCACCTAAAACCAACTGTCTGCCCCTTGAAAGGAGCTGGACAACCAGATGTGCAATTATAAATGCACTCTGGTATGACTGACTTGGCCTGCCTTGAGTAGAAAGTCAAAGCCTAGGGGTGGGTACTGGCAATGTGGGAGTTGCCTAGCAACTCAGGTGTCCTGTAACTCCTATGATTGTACAACAAGAAATACTTTTAAAAACCCAAAAATACCATCCATGTACTTTAATAAAACTATGTAGCAGTATCATTTATAAACATTGTGACCTAGACCGCCTCTGTGTGATTATACAGAGTTTGTACTAAATAAGGTCAGATGGTTAGGGATAATAATATTATTAATAATCATAATAATAATAATAATAGAAATAATATCATTTTAAAGGGATGCATGTTCTTACAGTTGAAACAACACCAAAGTAACATGTCTGAAAGCTGTCATTAACTTTTAGTGATTTTAGCCATGGTAGTTTCATGTCACTGTAAAAAAAACAAAAAACAAAATAGGACATACATGAATGCAATGTCATGCACACACAATCCAAAATGCAATCCAGTGATAAAGTATCTGGTGTTAATGTATGCCTGTTTTAAAGCGCTGGCTAGGTTAATTCCATCAAGAAATGATACTTAATATCATTAATGATGCTTACTGTCAGTTCTGGTTCAACTGTAAGAACATACATCACTGAAATGACATTATTCCAATGTGTACCAAAACCAAAACTTCTATTCTGATACTCCAGCAAAAGTTAACTTTAGTCAAGTATACGTTACCATCCATTTATACCCTAGTTATCTAAACTTAGCACATTACCATTTTGTTGTTAACCTGTTAAGTTTATTAACCTTAGATATCTGTAATTTGGTGAATAATGTTTAAGATAAGGAACTGCCTCTAATGATGTAATATTTTTTGCATATTTATTCAGATCATCAGAAACATTGCCGGCTTCCTATCCAAGAAGAAAATGAACACGCAGAGTCTGCCTTGGTTAAATCTGGACAACCAAGCAGTTTGACTAGCCCTATGGATAGTTTAGAATGTGACTCGATTATGTGTTAAGCATCACATATTTGGTAAGGAATGGATAAAAGAAGTATTGATGCCAACCAGAATCGTTTAACTGTATATGGATCTAGAACAGCGGAAGAACATATTCTAGAATTATACCACATAAAGATTTTGCATGAAAAGAAACTATATTATCAAAGCATCAAAAATTATTACACTGAGAACTGCAAATGTCACATGAAACACTATTATGTGCTTTTTTTCCATAAAAGTACCTCAGTGGATGCCAAACTCAAATATCATTTGGGTGATGGTAATCCCAAACATCATAAAAGTCATCCAAAAACAAGAACCTTTGGTGTAATATAAAGTTTTTGCATTTGAACACTGTCAGACCTCATGCCACATATGAACTTTGCTGCTCTTCTTTTTAATGGAGTTTCTTTCCTTTACGATTTAAGGAATTATGTTACAGCGACCCAGGACTTTCTAGCAGGATTAGAAAACGTTTTTTGTTCTTGGACTTTTGTTAAAACAAAGACAAACAGGCCCATTTCCAGGTCTAGTTGAAATGATATTTGTTGCCTTTCCTACCTCAAGAATAGTATTGATTTAGCAGAAGAAAATGTTGAGCCATAGTTCTCAATTTTTGACCTCAGTATAAGGGATAAAGGCCCAAAATCAAGAATATTTTTAAATATTCATACTATTAATTTGAAAAGGTTGCTAGCGTAAAATGAGTTACATTAACAATCCTCTTCTGAAGCAAAGACAGTTTGTATGTGTAATTTCTGTGATTTACTGTTTGAAATTGTTCTTGTTTTGTCACAAAATCGTGTATATTAGCAGCATGGAGCACAACTGTTAGGTAAAAGAAGGGATGTACCTAAAATCAGAGGCTGATAACAGGCATGTGTTAAAGAAGAGAGTTAGTATCTAAAATTAGCCCCATTATTGTAAGCTCTGATATCTGCAGTTTTATTTACAAGATTATTTCCTTCTGCAGATGCATTATCTGTAACATTCTGAAAGACTTTCCCTTGCTAGTTTTAGTCCTTTGTGTTATATTTCAGACCAGAGGGATACATGTGTAGGAGTTCTCTACATTGTTAACAATGTAGCAGAATAGAGAAGTGTGACAGAAACAAGCCTGCAGTTGTAATGTGACCTAGTTGCAATAGAGAAAGACATTTTTGTAACATTAGCAGTGGTTATTTCATTTATTTTCTGAAGTACAAATTAACAATCAATAGCCTGCTAATTATATTTATATTCCATATTGGAAGTGCACACAACATACTAGTTCTGTTGCTTTTTATAGAGCTTCCAGAGACTTATAAAGGTTTAATTTACATTGTGACAGCTTGGACAGATTAAGTCATGCATGTGTATGACAGGTGACATGTCACAATATTGTGAACTGGCCAGTTTAAGAGAAATGCTCACATCAGCTGCTCATCAGAGTTTGTATTGCAAAACTGACAATAACTATTACGGGTACTATACTCAAAAGAGTAACAAACGCTCACACCAAATTATCAATGATGGCACAGTAAGCAACCTAATGTGTTACCCTTCATTATCCCACATGCATAAAAGTGTCTCTGAGAATCAGGAATAAGCAGCCAAAATGTACAACAGCTGTTAATAACTTTAAGTAGCAAACTCACATTGTGATTAAAAGTGCTGATCTTGCTTATGAAATAGCTTGCTGATGTACAGTATTATGTAACATTGTTAACAATTGGATGTTTTACATAAAGATCTTAACTCGTTGATACTGTATGTGACAAGAGGTGTACTGTATTTACTGTATGGGGAGGTTTAGGACAACTCACCTATAATGAACCTCCCGCACAGAAGTCAGCTTAACTGAAAGACCGATCACTATTAACTTAAATTGTGCTTCTGAAGGCTCTTGTAAATTTCCAGTTCTTGATTTCACAAACCATCCATCTGTATTTTTGATTCTAACATTTCTAAATGCAATGTATTGTTAGATACTATAGAAATAGCATTGGTCTACTGTCACTAAATACTGCAGCTGCTATGCTGACTATGACCAGTTTCAGTAAAGTTTCACATACAGAGGTGTGGCTACTTCTGTCTGTTGTTACTGTTACACGCTGTACGCATTTCTGTTTTATAAAGAGTTTACCCATGATGCATTTACTAAGAGCTCTTTTAATCTTTCATTGCTGCTCCAAATAGGGTTACCACCTGTCCCACTTTGCGAGGGACAGTCCCTCTTTGGGCAGTTGTGCCCTGTAAAAAAATTGAAAAAAATGGCAAAGGTCCTGAGATTTTAGGACAAAAATATTTCCTATATTTTCTTTAATACTTGCATAAAACAGTTATTTTGTATCTGAAACACCTAAATGTTATAAGGAACAGAATAAGCAACTCAAATGCTACAAGAATAAGCTTTTATTTTGGAAAAAGGTGAAGTTTTGTCCTTTGTACTGGCCGTGGGTATGTTTTGCCCTGCAAAATCTGACGTTTTTACAAAAAATGTCCCACTTTGGGCATTTGAAATGGTGGCAACCCTAGCTCCAAAATGGTAACTGTTTAGGTGCTCTAGTACCGAAGTCTTTTTCTTTCTAATAATGTAGTCTCTTTTGGTTTGTATAGGCTTTGTATGTTTTTTTTTTTTCATTTTACTCCACCAAATTCCTTTTGTTTATCAGTCTTAAATTCTTGCACATCTTGTAGTCCTATTTCCCTTACCTTGTATAATTCAAAGTCCTCTACAATTTTTGGTTCTGTTATAAACTTACTGTTCTGTTCTCCTCTCCTATTTCCCCCTCAACACTCAGCTTTCATCTTTTCAGTTTAATCCGTTATCCTGCATCTAGGAATTTATTTCATGTCTGTTGTTTCTCTCTTCCCTTGATGTTCCATCTTAACTTACCTTAAACGGTATGCAGCATTCTTTCGCAAATGGACATTATGTTAGTGCCAACATAATACACAACCTTCATATGAAATCACTTGGCAAAGAAGCTATTCTGAATTTTTAAGGAAACAAGAACAGCAAATAAATGAATAATATCTTAATTCTCCAAACTAAGGTCAGAACATGCAACATCCACACAAGGCCATGGCATGTGACAGAAATGGGTCTGAATCAACCAACCTTTTTTTGTATCTGACATGATTGTGGTTACATTTTCATCTCACAATGATTTAATTTCTCCTCGTAATGGTGGCATTTCACTTCGCAATGGCATAATTCACCTCATAATGATGTAATTTCAGCTCAAAGTGGTCCCCAAAAGTATTTGTAAATATTAGCATTGATTAATTGGTCCTTTTCTAGCCTCATCATCTTAAATGATACAAGTATAACCTGAGATGGAATACTGTGTGAGCTCTTAAAAAATAATTAAACAAGGCTCATTATTCAGAGGTTTAAAACTTTTAAGTTTGTGTTGCAAATATGTTCCCTTAATTAAGTAGGGATTTATGTGTGTTATTTTAAGTGGAATGTGGTTATCGCCTAATTTAATGATTAAGTGATTCACCACTCAGCCAGTAATCATTTTAATATTTGATTACAAAGTCTGTTGACAGACAGAAAACAGTTGCCCTATCTAGTTTGGCTATTTTCCCACTTCCTGGTAAGCCATGGGTCCCAGGTCACTCTGCAGTCTGTGGCATTTCATTAGAATATATTTAATGTCCATCACTGTATTTATTTTATTTTGTTATTATACACAGCTCACTACCTTGTTAAGCTAACTATACATGGGTCTACTGTTAAAAAAATACCTCTTGTGGCATCTCTTCTCAATAACCCTTACTTTCCCTCACTCACCCGGGTTCCTATTACGAGATCGAAAACCCATTTACTTGAATACGAATACGTTGACCCATATTGCGCAAAGTACAGGAACCTCGAATGTCCAAAACCGCGAATTCCAGAATGTCGATTTGTTTTGGTTGGCCCATCTGTGGTAGAGCTCCGTAAGGTAAGTGTGCGATAGATGGGACTTTAGGGTTAGGATTTGGGTTAAGGTAAGTGCATAGATAGGTAATGCATGTAATATTTACTGTAGTGTTAGATGTAGGGGGGTTTTAAGTGTATGTATGTGTATTATTTATTTTGTTTGGGTGTATGTCTGTAGGGGAAGTGTGCGGTAGTTACGGACCTTAGGGTTAGGGAGGGGTTAAGGATAGTGTATAGTGTAGGGTTAAAGTAGGGTTTTGGTGCTTTATCTTAGGTTAGAAGTAGGGTTTGGTTAGTGTATATATGTGGTTTATTTATTTTGTTTAGGTAGGTACTATGTAGCAGGTGGTGGGGTTGGCCGACTATGATAGTTCAATATTTTATTTTTCGCGGTTTAGTATGTTCGGGATTTTCACGGTTCATGGTATAGGGGTCGATGTTTAAATTTTCGCGTAAAGGGTTTTTCGATCTCGAAATATAGACCCCACTCGCCTCAGCTTCTTATTATATCCACTGATGAGGTTATAAATTTAATCAAGTGAGAAGGGCTTTCAAAAGGTACTGCTTTGTATATTTCTTACCTATATATAAAAACAGTGCAGCATTCTACATTATGTATACCCTTTGGAAGCACAATTGTTCATTATAGAAATCTTTAAGAAGAAGCTCCACACTTTTCATAACCAGGGATTACATGCAAGTATATGACAAGGTGTCTTTATCTTATATATTGCATTTATTGATATGCTGTTGTTTTCTGCAATGGCTACATCAAGTTCATAAAGAAAGTTACAGGTTAAATACATTCAATGTAGACATGCTGATTTATCTCTTTAGGGGATACATGAACTGGCTCATTTCAGGCCCTCCACCAGACAGGTAGCAAACCAGTGGTTAAGGTGTTTACCTCATAGTTGCAACGTACAGGGTTTGATTCTCACCCACTTTGAAAAGGAAATTGGCTAGGCTTAAAATGGTCCATAAGGGCAGGTGGCCTAGTACTTACCTATGAACCAAAGAATAAATGCTGTCGTGTGTGTGTGTGTGCATTATGTGCATGTATCTGTGTGAACTGAACACAAAATAAAAAAAATCGAGCAAATAGATACAGAAGAAGACTTTAATCATGAATGTATTTACATGTTTTCATTCTCAGAAGGATATCTTCAAACCCGTTGTCGCCTCACAGCAAGACGTCTCGTTCGATTCTCAGCTAGAGCGTCTTCTGTGTGGAGGCATGCGTGAATGGGCGTGCCTTCGTTGAAGGTTGTGCATCAGGGCTGGTAACTCGGCACATAAAAATCCACTACCAAATATTAGCGGACCGGAGTTCCGTTGTGGCGACCCCTAACCGGGATAAGCCGAAAGACACAACATGACAATGGATAATCTCTCTTTTATCACTGTACGTGGAATATTCAAGGCTGAATGCAAGATAGTCACCAACATGATAGATATGATTTTAATAAATAACTGCACCATTCATACTGTAAATATATATTGTGAGAATTATTTTGATGTAATCACTTTCCTCTTACTAATTCGTTTCCCTTCTTTGATAAACTAAGTATATCATTGCATGTTGTAAATGATGACACCATGTACTCCTTTTATATATATATACATAAATCCTGAGAAACTATATATTTACTCTGTGTTGTAAAATTACTGCATTTGCTGCTCATGGAGCTCAGGTCATGGTTAAAAACAATTAACAGACAAACCCATCCACCCAGTTATCAAACAATAAATAAATAGATAAACATTTCAAAAGGTTTTACAATAAAACAAAAGTTGCAGGATTTTAAAAGAATCTGAAACTTTTTATGTGAATGGGGAAAGTGGAGGAAGGGAGAAAAACACACTGCTCCAGTGAATAAAGTACAAGACCCTTTAGACATGCTGAAAATGTCTCTGGTTTAACAGTTCTGCAGTTAGGAAAAACAGATACTGTGAGCAGAGGGGTGGGGGAGACCCTCAAAAGGACTGCAGTTTGACAGACAGTAGTAGAAAGTAAGTATGAATGGATAAATTAACCTGAGGCAAAAGAAAAAAGAAAAGATAACGTTTAATTAAAGATATATGGCTGTTTGAAGTAGCCAGTTAAGCTAACCCATTTTGGGGAACTAGCACCCATACAGATATGGGTTGAACATGCAAACTCCACACTGAGGCCAGTACAGAAACCAAGACCTCAAAAATGTGAGACAGGCACTTAAAAATTACCTAATGATGACAAATAAGTCTGTTACATGAGTAAATTGGCAATAAGAAAAAAAAAGCACTGAGATTATCTCAGAGTTCATGTCTGCTGCTCCCAGGTAGTTGCAATAATTCATGTAGCATCATTGAAGGATTTAATCTTATTTTCGTCACTTAATCTTAAATACGGTTTCCATGATGCAGTTACTAGATATACGTTCAAGAAACAGTTTCTTAGAAATGTTCAAATTAAGACATTTCGTCGTAGTTACTAGCACTTGCTGAATCAGTGGACAGATTCACCAAGAACTTGATTCAAGATACTTGGAAATTTTCATAGTGAAAATATAGGGTTACGCTCTTGTTTATATCCCTTTCAGCATTGCTTTAAAGTAGTTCAGTTATGAACACGTTAGTTATCCATCTGTAATCAACTTACCATATTTTGCTAGTATTTTATAAACAGAAAAACAGCGGAACTATTTTGCTTGTACTTTGTAAGATATAAAATAACAGAACTTCGCAATGTTAGCTGTTAGCACTCATTTTAAATAACTTAACCCAAACACAAATCAATTTATTTGGCAGTGATGAGATAAAAGACAATTTTTTGCTGCCAACTCAGGAAGAAATGAATTAGTATTCAAACAGCCATTTTTTTTCCAAAAAAAAAAAAAATACAGTATTTGTAATACAAACTCAGTGTATTTGCAGAGCAAATCTTTATAATTTTTTACTACAACTGCTAGATGATGGATCTATGTGGATGCAAAAATAATACAGACTCGGTAGTAAATTTCCAACCACAGACCCCTTCTCTGTGTTCTTTCTCCATTCCTTTAAGGGCTCATACTGCATTAACCTGCATTAACTTGCAGTTTGTTCATACAACAACCTTTGGTGATCGTTTAGTAGCAGATAAGTTAGCAGTAGACTTTATATTGCGTTCCTATGTGAAGGCCATCTTAAATGTTCAGTGGTAGTTATATCATTATAGTTCAAACAGTCATGTAAGTAATTCATTTTAAGCATCTTGTCAACCAAAAAGTAGATCCAACAATGATAGATACCTAAATATTAAAAGACTAAGCATTGATCCACAAAGAATTAAAAAAAAAAACATACAATGTTTTTTGCAGGGGGTGCTCTCCTGCAACCCCAGCCCCCCTACTAATTTTGTATACCAGCTCTGAGATTGCACTACAGCGGGGGAAGGGCATGTTCCCTAATCCACACCATACTACAATACTGCACTGAGAAAGATGGTATATTTCAATCAGCTGATCTTTGATCAACTTTAATCGCACTTTCACTTATTCATGAACTGAATCACCAACAAAAGCTTCTGCTCCTACACACATGCACACACACACACACATATACATATATATATATATATACATATATATATATATATATATATATATATATATATATATATATATATATATATATATACATATATATATATATATATATATATATATATATATATATATATATATACCACACCAAAATGAAGTACCAGCACTCAATCCAGCAAAGCTTCTTCTGTAAAATGCCTGCGTACAGGCAAAAAACGAGTCTGGAAACACTTTTGTGTGAGCTAAATAGCTACGTAATATTTTTACTATTGCATCATCTGAAAATATTACGTAGCTATTTAGCTCACTCAAAAGTGTTTCCAGACCCGTTTTTTTGCCTGTACACAGGCATTTTACAGATGAAGCTTTGTTGGGTTGAGTGCTGGTACTTCGTTTTGGTGTGGTGTTTATTGACCGGAGCACCCCTCTTAACACGTGCACCGCTTATTTTGGATTTTTATATATATGTGTGTGTGTGTGTGTGTGTCTATACACACATACATTGATCGTTTGGAAAAATGTTTAGCAGACTGAATAAAAATCATAAGTGCACAGACATCAATATTTCCTTGAAGAGGCTTTGCTCCCACAACAATACTTCTGCAGGAAGCTAAGGATGTCTTAACCTGAGAAGAAAGGTCAATTTCTTGTCTTTATAATTGTTGATATTTCCGCAACTTTATTTGACTTTTGTGGTTTATACAAATATATGTATGGATATATATTATGAGAGAAAGAGAGACTTGTCTACCCCTACAAAAGGGGATGTTACGCTAGAGCTTCCTGCCCCATGCTGACCATCTCTTCTAGTCCACTACAGATCATTATTTCCTCTGGTGTGAAAGACTGTCCATTTATTGCTGGATCACACCAAAGCCTTATGGCACATTCATTATGCAACCCAAGTGAGGTCCTGTAGGGCCACTCGTTGTATGACCTGTGGAGAGCCTGTAGGCCCATTCATTGTATGACTTTGGTGAGAGCCTGTAAATCCATTCATTGTTTGACCTGCGTGAAAGCCTGTAAAGCCATTCATTGTAAGAATGCCCTAGTAGGCAAGAGTTCAGTTCAGGAATGGGTGGTCATTCATGTGATATGGTCCCAAACCAGACTAGCCAATCCCTGCAGAGGCTCTGACACCATTGATCCTGCTTGCTGGGGGGGTACACACATGCATGTTTTACCACCTCACCCCCCAACTAATTTTACAGCATGGCTTAACTTAGATCCATATGTTGCCAGGTTCACTGTTTCAGTGCTATACGGTTATCTGGCTACATGATAAACCAACTCTTTTCCCTGGGAAGTGGTGAACTGAAAGAAGTCACTCCCCCACCCTTCCTTACCTGGTTGTTCCTGTGCCCAAGATGTTACTCAAACTTAGGTTATCTGAGCTGCGACATCTGGTCATTATCATAATACTGCATACCATTGGGCCTGTCATTTTTACAGATTTGTGGTCTGATTTCTTGAGCTGCTAACTATTCCCTGTAGATGCTCCAAGAACAATGTTCTGCTTATCAACTAAGAGAGGGAGACACACTGCTTCTTGTAGGCCCTTAAATATGTTATCAAACTCTTTTTTTAATGTCAGGACAACGGATGCTGTTTGTTTTTGTTCCATGCTGCTTTTTCATTACAGATCTTTGATCTGTCATGAAACTTGCCTCATCTTCCCCTAAACGTGGGATAGACTATATCTGGCCCATTTACAGTAAAGAAAATGCAATACACAAAATGAATAAGGTGCCAACAAGTATAGTAAATATCCCATGCAATGAAGTCTATCCGCATAACGATGAACGGGACAGTACTGCTGTTGCAAATAAAAATCTACTGCAGAAAACAGAGGCACAGGATGTGTCAACACTACCATTAGCTTTGTCGTGTCTTATATCATACTAGTCTGCTTTGAATTTTTTTTCAAACAAATTTCACAATAAATGTCATCTATTAATTTCACAGAAATTACAGCTCATATTCAGACTTTTTAGTTGACCACAATGGCCATTTTTCAGCTACAATGTAGTTACAATGAAACATATAATGTCAGTAATACAGTAGGCAAGAAAACCAGAATTATACAAATGATATATGTATGTGCATGTGTCTGCAACTACTGGGGTTTGACTTTATTGGCCTGAATATACCCATAAACTCTTAAAAATAAAAAGTAAAAAGTCACAGGCATTCAGAAGCCATGTAGCTGATACACTGTGCTGTCAGCGGTAGCGTTGTTGCCTCACAGCAAGAGGTTCTCCCGTTCGATTTTCAGCAGGAGTGCCTTCTGTGTGGAGTCTGCATGTCCTCCACGCGGTCGAGTGGCATTCAAATGACATACGTAGAATAGGCGTGCCTTCGTTGAAGGTTGGGCATCAAGCTGGCACCTCAGCACCTGTAAAAAAAAATCTACTGCCAATCATCAGCGGACCAGAGTTCCGCTGTGGTGACCCCTAACTGGGAAAAGCTGAAAGAAGAACAACTACAGAGTCTTCCCTGCTAGTTTTTATTGAACATTTATACATTTTGGTAATACACACACACACACACACACACACACACACACACACACATATATATATATATATATGTGTGTGTGTGTGTGTGTGTGTGTGGGTCTACTTCAAAAATGCAAAACCACTTACTTGAAAACCATATGATCGAGACGAAAACAACTAATTCCCATTTAGCCGACTTGTCAGATCAACAAGACATTACCCAGTGAAAGGAGGCAGTCGACCAACCCAACAAAAAAAAAACACAAAGAAACATTTCAAACTCAAACAAGTGGGGGGCTTTGCTCCCCATACCCCCTATCTAAATATACCAACTTTGAGGTTGCAGTGGAGAAAGAAGCAAACATCCGACTGTTGGTTGACTGCCTCTTTTCACTGGGTAACATTTCCATGATCTGAGGAGTCAGCGGTTAAATGGGAATTCATTGTTTTCGTCTCGATCATATGGTTTTCGAGTGTGTTTTCTTTTTTTTAATATTTGAAGTAGATATATATATATATATATACACACACACACACACACACACACACACACACACACACACACACACACACACACACACACACACACACACACAAAGAAAGAAAGATATATAGTTTTTTGCATTTGTTAACCAAGTGAAGTCCACTGGGAGCAAGTGTCCCTTGTCACTGGCAACCTAGGAGTACACTCTGGTCAAGTGATTTGCTGAGAGTCATACAGTGAGCAAACAGAGGTGACCCTTGACTACAAAAAAAAATAGTTAATTAGAGCTCAGAACCTTAATCTCTGCGTTAACTGCCAGACATAGGTTCTGAGTACCCTTCTTTCAGATCAATTTGCCATCAAATAATGCAGATTCCTCTAATTTAATGGAAAATGTGACTCTCACCATTCCATTCATTTAATGTTTTTTTTTTAATTTTCCATATAATTTTTATTATTTATTTATTTAACATTTATTTACCAGCAAAGTCCAACTGGGGCAGAGCCCATTTGCAGCGGAGGCCTGGGGAGAAACGCTCCAGGTGCATGGCTTTGAAATGCACAAGGAAACTGGAGCACAGCAACATGAACACAGAGACTCTACACATAATGCACCCCAGCCAAGAATCAAACCAGAGAACCTCTTGCTGTGAGGTGAGAATAGTAACCGCTGCACCCCTGCTCAGCCCAAATTCCTTAATATTCCATATGCTGGTATTTGATCCCACAGTTCCTTATATCAAAAATGTATCTCTTTGTCATGCCCTACTCAAAGGCTGCTGAAAATTAGCTGTTTGTTATGAAAATTGATTGGAGTTTTTATTCCCATTACAGTAGTAAAAACAGCATTAGTATTTTCCTTGTATCCCAAGAGCAGCTTCCTCATTACCATTCTAGAAGAATTTTTTAGATACTTCAATGTTTTTAGGCTCTGAAGCCATTAACAAAATGAATTCTGATCATGAACCTGAGTTGAATAATTTCAGATATTTTTCCTATGCTACATTTTATCTCATTCCCTATAGTATGTGTGCAAAAAAATAATTATACTCAATTAAGGCCATGTTAATGATTTACAGAGACAACAGAGAAGAAACAGATGATATCATGAAACAGTTTTTAATAAAATGCCCAATATTTTCAGAGCCGTAAATTTAATCAAAGAAATCATGTTGTGTGAAGGATAAATATTCATATTCTAGGCCACACATACTGCAAGTTGACAAGCTGTCCTAAAACTGTGTGTGTTTTGTGTGTGTGTGCACACGTGTACAAGTGTGTGTGTGTGTGTGTGTGTTGACTGACTGACTAGTCCAAAACTGTTTGCGTGTTTTGTTAACCCAGTAAGCCAATTAGGGACCAAATTTGCAGTAAAGGAATTTGGAGGCCAAGGCAAGGCACTGATGTGGAATCCCCCCAATCACACCTTACAAACATTTGACTGTGCCTCTAACTGCTATGATTTAGGTGTGGCACTATCATGTTTGGCTTTAGATTTTGCCTTCATCTCCCTAGTTTTGTTGCTTTTCGTCTGTTTTTTCTTGTAAAGATAGATGAGTTCAAGGGTATATACATTATTAAATAACTGAAATAAATATACACAAAGCTCCTTATGGATAGCTAGATTGAGTCTAGTACCTAAAGGATACTTCTTTAGGACTCTCTGCTATGATTTGTAAAGGCCTACAAGGTTATTTGTAATGTTCAAAACAAAGGATGAGAGGTATAGGTTTGACAGCTTACAAGCAGTCATTTAGACAGCTTGCAAACTGTCTGTCAAACTGTCCGTTAACTACTTTTAAAACAAAAACATGTTGGACAGTTTACGAGTTAGACAGCTTGCAAACTGTCTGTCAAACTGTCAGTTAACTACTTTTAAAACAAAAACATGTTGGACAGTTTACGAGCTAGACAGCTTGCAAACTGTCTGTCAAACTGTCAGTTAACTACTTTTAAAACAAAAACATGTTGGACAGTTTACGAGCTAGACAGCTTGCAAACTGTCTGTCAAACTGTCAGTTAACTACTTTTAAAACAGAAACATGTTGGACAGTTTACGAGCTGTCTATTATGATGGCAGTCACTTATCAGACAGGTTGTAAACTGTCTCCCCCATTTGCAAGCCCCCAGCAAACCATCAGGTTTTATACTGTTCTATCAGTAAAACATCTGTTATTTTAAAAAATAGTTTTACATAAATCCTTACTGACATCTTGTAAGTCAGAAAACTTTTAGTTCCTCCTATAGGTTAATGCCCAGGACAGGTGCCCCATTCACCCCATCCTTCATATGGCTGTGGTTGGGATGAGTTTCTTTTCAGTACCAGGATACACTAATTAATAAACTATAAGAATAAAACTAAGATGTATCTTACAGCCCTGAACATCTGAGATAAACTACCAACGTTGCTTTTGGCCCTTTTGGTTTTGGCCAGGATATGAATAAAAAGGACAGTTAAGATTGCGTTCCTTACTTGTTTAATAAATGCATAAATAAATTGTAGAATTTCATACAGCAGTGACACTCAACTTCTGCATTCCCATATAACCCAACCACTATCACAGGTCAAGTGATCAGAAAAGGAACAACAGTTTTGCTTCCTCCATATGTAATCGGACTGCACACAGCACTGGATCTGTTCATTACATCATGCAGCGACAGATTTTAGATGTGAGCAGTTTCTGCCAAATCCAACAAAAAGCCACATCAGTAAATCGTTCACAAGCCACACACCTCCTGCATGAATGTTCCTGAAACTGACATTTCAATTGGTGATGCTCCGTGAAAGTTTTGCTGTGGCTGAAACAATGATGTGTACAATTCTTCAGTAATGCATGCATTTTTATGATGGCATTGTATCTGGAAATGCAGCATGAGTCATTGTGTTTTAGCATGAAAATTCTTGGGGAGAGGCCAGTGTTATACGGGGGTTTCCCTCCTGTTCATTACTTCCTTCTTTCCATTAAACTAACTGAAATGGAACAGGATGGACTATCTGCAAATAAAGGAAAAAAAAAAAATCAAATGTGTGTGTGCGTGTGTGCGCGTGTATACATTATACATTGCTGTTCTCGGTAATTCTACCTCATCCTGTTGTCTGTTTAATTGTTGCATAATGTCTATGCCCTTGACATATCAGATTTATACAACCCATAATTATATGATTGTTTATCTTCAAATAGCACAGATTCAGACTAAAGAAAAACTGGGCCACTTTCTTTCGCCCTCTGGAAAGTAGATTTTTCAGATGTGTGATACAATTCTAAAGTTGTTTTTAGCAAGCTGTGGTTTTCTTTGATTTGACAGAAATCGGTCCCTTCTTCTCACTTAGGTGATAGTACATCTAGGCATGTATTATCTCATGGGGAGCAAAATAGACAGATTTTAATAAAGTTATCAGAAACTTGGCATTGTGCACTGCCATTCAGCCTTTACGTGTGGGTTTCTGCCATAGGTACAGATCTTCACAGATCACATTTAGACTCCTTATTTGTGCTTTTCTACAGGGGAAACAAGAACAGGCTTTTGCATTTTTGAAAAATAAATGCATGCAGAAATGCTTCTACAATTCATCAGTAAACAAGCTGATTGTGCCTAGAAACAACATTTATCCTTAGGTAGTTAGCAACTTTTGAAACTGTAATTTTTAACAAGTGTTGAAATTGTATCCAGAGTGATGCCATAGTTTTTAAACCATAAAGAAAGACTTGAGCAGTGTTTTCACACTGATGTTCATCAGACAGTACTTAATGCACTTATGTGAAAGGAACAGGAAGTCATTGTATTTTGTAGCTACCGTAACAGAAAGCTGTAATACACACATGCATAGGTATTCACCACAGGAAGCCATCATATCTTACAAGAATTCTGATGACAGAAGTGGCTCAGTTGTCAAAATATGAGGAACTTTATTTTCAGAAATACATCAGTCATAGCTCTCAACCTCTTTGAGCAAGAAATCTGGACAAATCTATAAACAATGCGATGAAAAAAGGCAGAAAAATAGGGACACTTTTTAACTATTGTTCTTACAAACTTAAAAAGTTGATTGAATAACAGGTTGTGCATTAGCATGATCATAGGATCATAGGACATTACTAAGCTATCGACTTGGAGGTCATTTCAAGCCTAGCCGTTTCTTCCCAATGTAATACCATAGAAATGTTAGTTAATACAGCAATAATCCACGCCTGGGTGTGGGTAATGCTGGATTTACCCATGGTTGGTGTGGTTTAGTCATGAGGGTGAAGCCTGAGTGGCCAAACAAAGACAACCGTGGGTAAATCCAGCGTTACTCACACCCAGAAGTGGGTTATTGCTATTATACAATGACATTATTTAAGAAAAAAAAAATTACTTTTCTTAAATAATGGCATGGTAGCAAGAAAGAAATACAGCAGCCGTCCAAAGGTCGTAGCCCAAGCAAAGGTACAAAATGGATATGAAACAGAGCACGACCACCACAGGAAAAATAATAGAATCCAGTATTTATTAAAACAAGCGCTTTCACGTGCGACCACTGCACGCTTCTTCAGGTCTCAATACATATTACTAAACCAAGTCATTTACATATCCTATTCAGGTACATCCAATTAACCATCAAATAAAAAAATCAAACAATTAAATAATCAAGCCTCAAATATTTAAAAAGAAACTCTAATGTATTGCTTAAGACTATATAGAAGATGCCTTCAAAGCACTGGTTTCATAATATAAAATATTTGATTATGCCAGCAAAATTCATGACATCAAATACATAGAATTTATACAATATAAATTAAATCACAAACAAACAAATGAAATATAAAAACATAATAATGGCATGGTATAATGCCTCCTTGCTGCCCGTCTGCAGCTGTCTGGTATTCTGCGGCAGTTCTGATGTACTGCGCATGCATATGCTTATGCAGTACATCAGAGCTGTGGGCAAAAGCAATGGAGAAAGCAAGATCTTCGTTGCTCTTTACAAACTGTCTCTCTATGTTAAAGGGGATTAACATAGCGGGACAGCTTTAAAAAAGCAACGGAGATAGGAAGATCTCCGTTACTTTTTTTAAAGCTGTCTTGCTATGTTAAACTCGTTTAACATAGCGAGACAGTGTGTACAAAAGCAACGGAGATCTTGCATTCTCCGTTGCTGTAAAAAAAGAGTTATACTAATGGAAAAAGTCTGGGCGACCGGACCTTTTTCCATTACTATAACTGATTTACAATATGCATGCTGACTAATCAGCATGCACGTTTTGGAATATTAATGGGGGGTTGTTGTATAATACCCAAGATTGCATTTAGCAATGATTTCCCATGTCCAGGAGAGATGTGGGCATCTACTCCTGGTAAGAATTTATGGTGCCCATCCACGGATCCAGGTTCCTTGTAAACAGTGTCATAGAGGTGCTCTGTTTCATGTGAATGGGTAGCCTATTCCAAAGATGCAGCAGTCACTGGGAGATAAATCTGTTCATCCAGCATGTCCTATTTAAGACGCAGGCCATATTTAGGTCCTGGAATGGGTGGCCCTAGTCCCGTTTGACTTACAGATGTGCAGTAAGTACATTAGGTTTGGGTCTGAGAGTGCTCTGGAAGCCAGGCATAAGTCTGCCATAAGAAGTCTAAGAATTTTCTCAAGGGTATGAAGTCTGAATCTCAAATGTCTGCCATTATTTTCTTTCTTCAGTCCTCAAAGATTTGGCAATGATTTGAAAGAAAGTTGCAATTTTATGAGTAATAGGTAAAAAATAATGAGGCAAAAATCTGGACATTCTGGGAAAATCGGTGCAGGTGAGAGGTATGAAATGAAATACCAGCTTTGAAAAGCCAGTATTGCATTTAAGAGCAATTGGGATTGGCTGATCACGCCCCCTAACATGTTTTGTCCAGAAAAGTTGCTCCTCTCACCCTGCCCTAGCTATGCTACTGGTCAGATGGTTCAGGGTCAAGAAGCTGCCCTCTACTGAACATATTTTACTATTTATTCAATGTCTTCTTGATTTGCAGTACTGCTTCTGAATCCAAAAAAAAAAAAGTGCTCAAGGAGACTTGGCATTCCCTTCAGTTCTCAAATATTTACTTGTACAAAATGTGACCTTTCCGGACTTCCTCATATTTCAGATAATACATTTATATGTTTCTGTCATATCCTTCCTTCTCTTTAATTCAGAGTAAATTCTTTAATTTCATTCTGTCTCTTCATATGCTTTTTTCTGCAGACCCTATAAGGTTCTGCTCTATCAACATCAGTCAAAAAATCTTGTAAGAATTATATGCAGTATCTCAATACAATATACCACCAGGGGCCTACTGTTGAGCTGGGTAGCTTTTGTTTGGAGCTACATCATAAAGCTTCGTAAAATCTACATAACTTGCATTTGCAGGCCACCCGTCAATTACTTTAGTGACTTACTTTACGCTGACATGATCTTCATGCAGGGAAACCACTTGCTGCTTTGGCTCACACACTCACTCCCCAAAACATGCTCTTAAGTCTCTTTCTTCCACAAGGAACGCATTTCCAAACAGTGAGTTTAAACAAATTTAATAAGTACTGCATTGCTGATACTATGTAAGGTGTTTACAACTTTTTTCAAATAAATAACAGTTCTTGCCTTTCCATATTGAGAACCACTCTTTTCATCCCCTGGTGTTTTTCTAGCCTTAAAACATCATCTTGTATACATTTTAACCCAATAATATGCATCTGGGATTAGGACTGTTTTTTTTTTTACTAGTACGGATGTGTTAAGTTCCATTAATCTTTTCTGATAAATGCAGACATTAAACAATTTTAATTAGCTTTTTTGTGGAGCCCAACCATAGTTCATAGGTAAATGTTAGGCAGTCAGTCTGCAGACTATTACAGGATTAGCTAATAGAGAGTCAAACCCTGTACCTTGTGTCTGTGAAGTAAATGCTTTAATCATTATGTCAACCCCCCCCCCCAGCCCCCAATTCAGATTATTTCTCCAGATGGAATTTGCTTGGGTAAATGTGAAAAGATTCTTGAGACAACATAGAATCTATTCAGTACATAGTGGTAGGTGGGTAGGTAAGTAGACAGAGGAAGGACAAACAGGCCTTGCTTTCTGATTCATATCTGCCATTAGTAACTGTAATCTTAAATTATAAACTTTATAGATGAATGAATTAAAGGTCTGGGTTGTTGAGAATTTAGACTGGTAGTATCTATCAGCCCTGATTTTATACTACATATGTGTTACAGATTTACAGCTTGCACATGTTGTGCTTGTGAATCACAGAAATAAAAGCCTCCACAGTTTGTCAGCAAATTTTAAGAATGCTGGTATTTTTGTAACTTTTCTAAACCTCTTCTATTGGTGATGTTCAGACAGCACACCAGACTTTCCTGTCTGCAGCAGCAGTTAGTAGTTCTTCTTTATGGGATCTCATGTGTTCTCAGGCAAGCAGAATGTTATAATCAGTCTAGCATGCCTTGTGTCTATCCTGGGGAATCCTCCCTAAAGGCTTTACCTTATGATCCTTCTGTCAGAGGCACCCAGGGGCCATCTGTATTAAGTTCTCAACCTACCTCAATTACATTGCTCTCAGCTTGCAGGATCAGTGGCTTTACTTTTAGATCCTCCCTAATTACCAAGCTTCTCACTCAGTCAGAGAAAGTGAGAAAGAGAGAGAGAGAGACTCAGCAACCTTGCAAATGAGCTCATTTCATTCATTTATATCCATAATCTCATGCTCAACACAAATCGCAAGGCCACAGGAAAGGATGAAACCTACACTAGTAAAAATGAGAATGTGAAACTCTGTTTCAGCTCTTTGTTTAGTACAGTAGTCCAGTACAATTCCTACAGTACCACTACACCCATCTGCTACTCAATCTATTAATTCCCAGTTTATCACTTATCAATAAATTACCCTTTTGGGATCATGATGTTATTACGGTGGAGAGGTTGGATATCTCTACGGTCTGTGTTGCTTGGAATGTTATGCTTACTAGTTGTATCATCCTTGGCAAATCACTTAGTGTAAGATGAAGGCCAGACAAAAATTGATACACAAAATGATCTGTGATATGATATGTTATGATAATGATAATGATATGTTGCTCTTTCATAGAATAAGAGAACCTCTGTTGGAACAGATACCAAGACATACCACTGAAGCCAGCATGTTTCTACTAACACTGCCCAGTAGATGAGTGAGATGCAAAGCCTGGTTGGGCTTAGCCTGAAAATGTTACATAGAGCCAAGGTGAAGGATAAGCATAAAGTGTGATACTACGCTTCTGGCAAGTGGGAACAGAATGATTTCTAAAAAATAAGTTCATGGCATTTATCAGCAAATTAAAAAAAAAAGTCCCTTGTTTTCTTTTTCTGAATGCAGCATACATGCAGCTGAGGATTATTTTACTAGATGGGGTGAAATTGTCAAACAAGTTTTTAAAGGTGTTTTTGTTCTACCTACATACAAGATGGAAACCCGTTCCACAATACATGTAAAATGTAGTCATCCATTGTCAGTAGGTAAACATAGGACAAGGATAAACAATGTATAATGCCCTATGTTTCTGTCTGATAAAACTGTATAAAAAATCAGGTCTGAAAAGTGGTCTTTAAGAACTGATAGCACGATAGAGAAGTTAGATTCCAGTGCCGCGGTAGTGTTGTCGCCTCACAGTAAGACGCTGTCCGGTTCGATTCTCAGCTAGAGCATCTTCTGAGTGGAGACGTGTGAATGGGCGTACCTTTGTTGAAGTTTGTGAGTCAGAGCTGGTAACTCAGCATGTAAAAATCAACTACCAATCATTAGCGGACCGGAGTTCCACTGTGGCAACCCCTAACCGGGAAAAGCCGAAAGAGACAACAACAACAACCATTACTTTTACTATTTCCACTGTGACCAAATTATAATTTTCTAGTTACTTCTTCAACCTATCTCTTCGAAATATGATGGAATAAACTTCAGTAAACCAGGTTGTTTCTCTTGCTAAAAATACAAATGTGATTGCCAGTCTAAAGATGCAAGACCCTCCCCCTTATTCTACAAACATTCTGCATAGTTTCTCTTTTAGAGTGTAGTTAGATTGCTTGTACTGGATTATGGGCCAAGCAAAGGGCTTTATTTTTCCATTCAGTCGCTTGTATAAACAAAATGTAAAGCATTTACATAACATTTGTACAATACTGGTATTACAATTGAAATTATTTTTTTTCACAAGCATGCTGTGTTTGTGTAAGATGTTTTGCTCAAATTTAAAATGTGTTTAATGCATGTAAGATTTTACAAAGTACAATCAGTGAAAAGATGTGTATAGTTAATTCTCAACATGGTGCAGTGTTTTCCATCCTGTAACTCTTTACTTTTATATTTGTTTTGCTGTACTTTATGAATATCATTTTCATAGTTGTGACCAAAACAATATTTACTGTCTGTTAGCTGTTACATTAGCTGTGCACATTCAACTGCATTTATTCATGTCTGCTGTTCATTTACCTTTTCTCAAAGTGTAGAATGTGCTGTCTATGTAATTATTACTTATGTTCATCTGGAATTTCTAATGCCTATAATTTTCTTGTCTTAGTCTTGGAGCCCAGGACATGGCTGAAAAGGGTCCTGTACTAGACCACTCACCCAGTTAACCTAAGTAAGAAAAAAATGGTATAGGTTAGATCATCACACTGTTTTATATAAAAGATTATGATCTGGTCACTGATTATAACCTGCTTATTAACCGTTTGAGACATGGATGCTAAGAAATTCTTTGTAGTGCATGGAGCTTTATCTGCTCCATATAGTATTAGCTGCAGAAAAAAAACACTACTTGTTTTGCTGCCTTTCAAAGCCATAAAGCATTTATCGAATGCCGTCAGAAACGCAGAGTAACACAGTCCCTTATGTTTGCATTCACTTTGCCATGCCTTTCATCAGTTCAGATTTTCTCAGAATGTACAGATTTTTGCCTCATATATTTGGTCTGTTCCTCATGAAATCTTTGGTTTTCAGACAAATCATTGAGAACTGAAGTCGCTAATTAATAAACTACATTCCAGTTTCGCACTCTGTATTCTTCAGAAAATGCAGCTAAACACACATGCAGTTATTCGATTTGTAACCAAAAGTCAGGGGCACTTTACCGGTACGGACAACAGGCATAAATAAATGTTTTCACTCTGCTGCCTTTGTTGGAGAGCACTGACAGATCTGACTTCCTAGCACAAGATCTGATCGTAACAACTGATGCAGAATATGTTTAACATTTCTTAAGATCGGGTCTCTCACTATAGTAGCACTTAATTGATTTGTCTTTTTCCGGATATTGGAGCATAATCACCATGCTCCATGCACTACATAGTTATTTGTTAATTAGATAAATTAATATGTCTTCATACCCTTTTCAGCCACAAACTGGGCCACAAGGAGCACTATGGTATAGACAGAAATTTTAAAGTAGTCAGTTAATCAGCATAATTTTGGAAAGCAGATAGAAACCAGTGTACTGAGAAAGTCATTTCAGATGCAGGGGGAACATGCAAACCAGACAGTGATATGAAGTCAAAGTTCAACCTCAAACCCTGTTGTTATAAGGCAGGAATCTTACCACTGAGAACTGTTATGCCCTATCTGTTCCATACTATATCTGAAATGATCCATCTCTATCTATCTGTCTTTCTCTCTACTCATCAGAATTAATAGCAAACCAACAGGTGCTGAAATTACTTATATTCACAAATACTTTGCCAAAAGATTTGACTTCTTCAGCAGTCAGTTAAATCCCAAAACAAGTGCCACTGTGAAATATAATGTTTGTCAGAGGTGCAGAGGCCTTGTAATTATTTTAGTTTTGCCTTGTGTCTGAAATGCAGTCTTCTACATGGGAGAAAACAAATACAGAGGACGGTTCCTCTGATCCACTATTTCTGAGAAACTTTTGTATTTAATTTCTGGCTGACAAACAGGTTTGTATCAAATTGTTCCTATCTGTTTAGCTCCTACCTTTATCTGTGTCCAACTGTATTTCTTTCTCATTGTGTGACTTTCTGTCTCAGAACTGACACAAAATGTCTTGATGACCTGTTATGTGAATTAAATGAAAAATGTCAATCAAAACACAGCTCTAATACTTGTCATATTGTTATAACTTACATACTGTGAAACATTATGTATAATTCTTTTTTAAAATAGGTTTTCTTTTTTTATTAATTGCTTTAAAACTGAATTATATATCAGCCTGTTTAATAATAAAGAAATTGTGGCTATGGTCCAGGAACTGATATTCCTAAATTTCTTTTAGCTATGCAAATAACAACACACTGAAAGGAAAAGTGAGTTACAAGAAAGATTCAATAAAGGATAGTATAGTAGGTGTCTCAGCTGAGGAATAAAATGTGTTTTGTTTCTGTTGGAGGAAGGAAGTGGGGAAGGAGCCCACAACGGCAGTTTCAGAAGCCTTCTTACAGCTACGTCATCCACACAGTAGTCATGTTCTTTGTTTTAACCACACTGATGCAAAACTACACATTTAACTTTCATGCAGATATATGTTTGGTTGCATTAATGGAATCAAAATATGTGATACTGCCTTGTTTTGTATTACATATCATTAAATTATTTCAGTTTTAGAGTACTTTAGATGGGTAGGAGTAGACACCTTACTGTTTATTATCATGATAGTCCTAGGAACCGCAGATGGACACCTGTGGTAAGAAAAGCCATCAGGTTAAACAAAGAAACTTTCCATGCAATACAAATGGGAGAGTTGTCTTGTACTTGACTGATAGGTGTCAACATTCCAAGAGGACAGTGGCTGCAGCAGTCTCTGAAATAAAGGTCTAGATATGTGAGGAGTTAGAGCTAAAGAAGGCCTTGGACAATAACTTTTCGGTTGCCTAAAGGACATTCCAGCAGCCCATCCAGTTACTCCAGAAAGAGAGGCAGGATGGTGGATAGGCTCAGCTTACCATGACTGGAGGCATTGCCCAGCGGAGGAATGAAAACTTTGCCTGAATCTGGTGGACATGTCCTGTTCTGAGGAAGGAGTTTCAGAAACAGGTGACAGAATTCAATACCTTTCAATACCTAAGGGGGGGGGGGGTCAGTGTGGTAGTTAAACATTTCAGCTCTAGTGAAGCAGCAGGAATGGATGAGATGCATATCTAAATGCTGAAGACAGTGTACATTGCTGGTATGTTGTGGTTAAAATGTTCTCTGGTGTCAAATGGAAGGGTGGGACAGGACCACTGGACTGGCAAAGTGGGTAGTGCTCCATTTTTACAGGAAGGGAATAGGAGTGTGTGTTCAAATTATAAAGCAATTATACTACCGAGCCTCACTGGAAAACCTACAGCCATGTACTGGAAAGTGGACCTCAGATTCAAGAAGAGTAATATGGATTATGCCCCAACCATGGGACAGTGAATTGTCACTTTGTCCTTGCATAGACATTGCTAGGGTCATGGGATTTTGCCAGTTCTTTATATATTTTTGGACTTTGGAAGACATATGTTGCCATACCTTAGAATGTCTTGTGGGATATGTCATGACAGGGGGTTGGGAGGGGTGGCCTAATGGTTAAGGTGTTTGCCTTACAAACACAAGGTGCAGGGTTTGAATCTCACAAGGGATAATTGGCTAGGCTTAAAATGGCTCACAAAGGCAGTTAGCTTAGTACTAATCTATGAACCTATGAACCAATACAAGGTTCAACTACAGCTGTTGTATGCCATTCATTCTATGAATTTAAGGTACAAGTTGTGTCCACATTGTTAGAGGTAAGTTAAATATGTTGAAGGTGGGTGAAGGACTAAGCCAAGGGCCTGTCTCCTCTCCCATCCTGTCTGTGATATTCATGGACAGGATTTCAAGGCATAGCTGAAGTCTGAACAGCACTCACTTTGGGCATGTAAGAGTGGCACCGTTCTTGTTTGCAGCTCTGCCACATCTCATAATAAATCCAAGCTATCACTATGTGAAACAAGCTGATCAAAGCTTTGACCCAATGAAGAAAAGTTAAAAGAATTGTCCCCTGCACTCCCCTCATGGGGAGTTTAACCTTTGTGATCTCCTTAATGAATTCCTTGATTGAATCACCATGGAAAAAATGAAAAGTCCAAAAACCACAAGAATCACTACTGGTACACAAATTGGAATGGTACTGGCAGTGATGTCCAATTCAAATCAACTGTCCATCAATTTCAAGTCAGGTAAGCGCATTTGAGTTGAAATGCCATTCTGTTTACTCTCAACTAAGTGTGGGGGATCCATTTGCAACTGATATCCTCGTAAAACTGACATTGATCTCCAAAGTGCAGTGATTCACTGGTGACTGTAAAGCAGCTGGGATGAAAATTAGCACCTTAAAATCAAAGGTCGTAGTTCTGCCCCATAAAGCAGGCAGAGGATTCTCCCTCTTCAGATGAAAAGGGACCAGCTACTTTGGGTATAGCATTTTAAGTGCCAGGGGATATTATGCCCATGAGAAGGTGGAGAGGATTGACAGACTAATTAGTGGTAATCCAGTATCACCAATACTGCTGCTGTTTATTTATGATGCAAGAAGGCACAAGATTAAGATCTTATTTTTCCATTTTTCTCATCTTTGTCTATCGTCTTTAGCTTTGGGCAGTGACTGTTAGGATGAGATTGTGGATACAAGCATCAGAAATAATGTTCCTTCACAATGTAGCTGGTATAATTGTCCATGAATGACTGAGGGATGAGCTGGATGCATGGAGCAGATTAAGGACCTGATCAGGGGATTATATCTCACACCTTGTCTGGGGAACCCAGAGGATGAACTGGAGACAGGGAAGTCTGGTCTATGCTGTTTAATTTGATACTGTGACAACCATCACCAATATAAGCAATTTACAAAATGGATAGTTAATTCTTTGGATGGATGGATGGGCAGACAGACAGCTGGACTGGATGAGTACTCAGCGTATTTTTAGCCTTACAGATTTTCCAAAAAACAGCTTTATCAGCTGGAAGTAATTTTTCCCTTTATTTCGCATTGTAAGTCAATATGAGATCCATGTCAGAAACAATGCAGGAGTAAGTGGGCAGAACCTTGATTTTACAAACAGATAGGATTTTATATTTAACAGTGGATGGCACTGGCACAGAGAGGTATGTCTCAGGTGTTACAAATACTAGCGGAAAGAACTAATCTTATGAAAGCAAAATGTATGTGAGTTATGCAACAATCATGTGTAAAACCTACCCAAAGGAAAAAGAATGATTAAAAAAGTGATACTATGGCATTTATAAAATGTTATAATCAAAACAAGGGCAAAAACATGTACATTCAGTGATGTGTGAGGGCTTCAAGAGGGCTGCCATCTGTTCTACTTTTATCTGCACATCTGTATACTGAGTAAAGACATGGAAAAAGACAAATATCCTAATATTTTACAAGATAAATATTGCCTACTTTTCATTAAATATTGTAAAGATATATTTCATCTGCATCACCTTATTATGACAAAGTAAAACAAATAACTGAACCTGCAGTGGTGCCTCCACTGGACCCAACAACTAATCAACTTCTATAAAAGAGACTCTCTGTTTTGGTAATATGGTGATAAGAAGTATTTTGTATTTTTAAAGGTATTGCCTGTCCAGCAAAGTCTTAAGTTTCATGTCCCACTGTGGGCATCTGAAAGTATGGGAACACTTTGCTCCAAGAAAGGGTTCTGCTTCTATACATAAAACATAAATCAGACACAAGGAAAATATGAAGAATTCTCAAAATGCAAATATAGAGGGGAAAAAACGTGGCAGTGAAAATAAAAATATGCACAGACAACAGCTGTTATAAACTATAATGAAAAGCTGAGGAATTAAGAACAGAGAAGGTTTTAAAAGCAAGGAAATATTCAGACATTCAAGATATAGTGCATAGAACAGGACTGTGTTAAGCATTACAGATATTCTCACCATTTATAATGACACGGTATTGATATTAGAAAAAATCATGGAGAAATGTGATGTAATAGAAGATTTCTTGCACCGCATCATTGCTGATGAACTGTTGTATAACCTGACACTAGATATTTCATAATTATGTTTTTATATGCAGCTACTTAGCAAACCACTGAGTTTCACTGCACTGTTTCTTTGGTATAATCCAACATAAACCGAACAGTATGCAAAACAGCCAGCATACTGCAGCTGCAGGGATAGAAGTCTAGTGCTAATGAAATACCCAAAGCTGTGGCTGCATTCTCGCTGTTTGTCATATACGAAAATATCCGAACCATTTTCAGAGCATCTGAAACCATCTTCGAATTCACCACATAAATGTTGAAAACAGTTAACTAATTTTAATTTAACACAAAGACTAGCTTTTTATGCAACCTGTACTTACAAATTATTTCTGATTAGTGTTTAGATGCTGTATTATATTCATAGGTTCATAGGTAGGTATTAGGCTATTGGCCCTAGGGACTATACAAGCCTAGCCAAAAAGGCACCCTGGCTTTGGCCACCCAAGAAAATTATCCTTCATCGGTAAAAGATAGCAAACTTTATTGCAGAACTGTTTAGAAAAAAAAAACAACACATTGAGATGAAAGTAATCTGCAACAGATTTGTATCCTCTCCAGAACTGGTTTATTTTTTTATTTATTGATTGATTCATTAAAGTATTTAAATGCATAATCATCAAAGCATTTTCCATATTAAATATATGAAAATAAATATAGGAAAAAAGTGCCTAAACTGAATACAATTTTGTTTGAAAAATATTAACTGAAAAAATGCATTTAATAAAATTTAAAAGTTTTTTTTTCATGGTGCAAGTCCCTAAACCACATACAGGGGTCTCTTTGTCCAGTACCCCCTACTAATAAAACAAGCAACCCAGGAGTCAATGTACCTTGTTATTTAGGAGAAATCTTCTATTGCAGGTACACCTTCTACAGATTCCAGCTGTGCAAAACCTGCAAAGGGAAACCTTTACCTTTATCTTCTGCCAGCAATACAACCAATTTCATTTATTTTATTTTTATACTCATTTTTCATTTATCGTGACTATATTTTTTATTTTTCTTTCTTATCTCCGGGGTATTTATCTTGTCTATTTTTTGCACATTTAATGTTTTATTCGTCTCTTACCGTGGTGTATTTAATTCTTAGTGATATCGATCTGCTGTTGTAACTGATATTCTGTGCAGCATTTCTCCCTGGGCCTCTGCTGAAAATGGATTCTTGCCCAGCTGGGTTTTCCTACTAAATGAATGTCAATAAATAAAACTGACAAACACCATTATAAATAATCATTTCATGGAATGTGGACATTTTCAAGCTATCTGACGTATTAATAAGGCGACTCCTTACAATAACGCTTATCATAGGATCATAGGAAGTTACTAGGCTATTGGCCCTGAGGCCCTTACAAGCCTAGTCAGAAATTTAGCCCATGTTCTGACAAGTCAACACCCAATGCCCCTGTCCAGCAGGGACAAAGGTGGAATCCCAGGGGTGTATTTTCTGTTCCACATCCAGTTACCCAGGTTGCACTTAAAAAGGGTTAATGAGGTACTTTACTTGATGTGGAGAGGGAGTCTATTCCACAGAAAGGGGGAGTCCCTGGGACACAAATCTGTCCCTCCAACAAGTCCTATTGATGTCACAGACAAGGTTGAGTCACACATGTAGGTTACTTGAGTGGAGCTTGACTTTCAGACATGCAACAGTCCCATCAAAATAGGGTCTAAGATTGATTTGTATGCCAGACAGACATCACCTCTGAGAAGTCTGTATGAGACTGAGTAGAGGGACAGGACTTTTAGCCTGTCTGTGTAGGGTAGATGTTTGAGGCCCTGGATTCTCCTGGTGAGGAACCTCTGGGGTCTCTCCAGCTGCTGCATGTGCTTTGTGAGGTACATGCCGAAAGGGGAATTGTTCTCAATAATGGGTCTTACAAGGGAAAAATACAGGGATGCTATAATCTTCTTGTCCCTAGATGACATACCCTTACTAATGAGGTGGGCCATGTAGAAAGCTTTCCATACAATGGAGGCAATATGGTGGGAAAAAAGTCAGTTTGCTAACAACCTGGGTGCTCAAGTCCTACATGACTGATTTTGTGCTTAGGACCTTGTTATTAATGTGATAATTTGTGGGAACATCACTCTCATCAAAGGGGATGATGATGAATTTTTTGGCATTCAGTTTCAGGCCATGTTTTGGCACCAGCCAGTTTTTTGGGTGAGACCTCTTGGAGGATGTCCACATCACTAGAAGAATTGATGACAGTGCCCAGCTTGCAGTTGTCTGCAAACCTGGTCAGACATAGCCCACTGGTTTTGGCCTGCACCTCAGAAAAGCATATCCCAAGCAACAAAGGCCGCAAGACATATCTCTGGGGTACAACGCTCATTATGGGTCGACTGCTTGAGGTGGCTTCCCCTATTTTGACTAGGTGAGTTCTATCAGTGAGCCAGTTTGCTACCCATCTGGTAACATATGGACTGATGCCTAGTTGACAGAGTTTATCTATTATACCCCAGTGAGGAATAGTATTGAAGGCTTTGGCCAGGTGAAGGTAGGCGGGGTACACCGTCTTCCCCTTGTCCATGACTTTGGTGACTGTCTCAAAGAAGTCGACCAAATTTTACAGGCATGACTGCCACTTGACAAAACCAAGCTGCGTGGGATCGAGTGTTTGGAAGTTGCCAATGTCCTTGTTAATGAGGTCCTCATTAATCCACTCTGATGGGTTTATAATTTCCTGGATTGGTGGATGCTTCGCTATTGTGCATAGGGATGACAGTGGCTGTTCTCCACTCAGCTGAAATGAACCTGGTACTCAGCATTTGGTTGAATAGGGTGTCTAATGGTGCTGCAAGTTACTGCTGGAGTTCATGTAGGATGCACCCTGGGATGTTATCAGGTCCATGGAGGCTGTATTTTTTGCCTTTGATAGGGCAGTGATGACTTGCTCCCTAGAGATAAGGGGAGGGGGCAGGTGCTGGGGATGTCCTAATTTATTGATGGGGGGACAGAGGAGTAAAGTTTTCACTGAACCTGTCTACCAGCAGGTTGGCTATATCTATGGTGTTTGTGTATGTGGTGTCCTTGACCATCAGTTCTGAGCAGATTTGGGTGCTTCCCTTGAGATTGCAGACAAAAGAGAAGAAAGCCTTGTGATTGTCTTTAGCAGATTTGGACAGTCTGGACTCGAAGTTTGCTTTGGAGGATTTCGCTAGTGCTCTTATTTGCTTGCTCAGGCTGAGGAGACACTGCTTCCAGTTGGGCACCTGCTGCTTTTTGGTCCTGGACAGCATTTTTTTTCCTTTTATTATAGAGTTTATTTATTGCAGATGTCCAGACAGGTTTACTCTTCCTTGAAAAGGAGGATTTCCCTGTCAGGTATTCCTGATTCCATGCAGCTATATAAATGCTTGTATAGCACTTTGGTGTAGGTTTGGACATATGTGCCAGCTCCTATGGAGGGGGAAGGGGCTTGAAGCTGTTTATACCTTCCCTCAGGAGGTTATAATCAGCTTTGGAGAAGTTTTTCTGTTTGACCCTAGCTGAGGTGGGGGGACAGGGGAGATGATGACTTTGAAAGTGACCACTTTGTGGTCGGATCTTACCAGGGAGGATGACACTAGAGGGATGCTGCAGTGGTTACTCATGTTGGTTAATACCAAGTACAAGATATTATCACCTCTTGTGGGGGTGTCAACCAGCTGGTCCAAGGCATTTGCATTGACAAAAATCAAGGAATCTCTGGGCATTTGTGTTTTAGCATGAGTAGTTCTTCCAATCTATGGTTGGACAGCTAAAGTCACCCAGGATCATATTAAAGGGTTGAATATTGATAGATTCAAACAGGTATATATAGGTGGGCATCTTGAGTCAAAGTTGGGGGCCTGTAGCTAGCTATAATTTGAATAGGATTTCTGTCAGTGGTTAACTGCACCTGTAGTGTCTCTTGTGCATCATACTGTTTGACTAGCCTGGAGTTGTGTATGTCTTTTATATATATTGCAAATCCACCTCCTTTAGCTTTGCTGCCCACAGTTTGAGATCTGAATGTATGACAGGATGAGTAACCTGATATGGCTGGGGTGCTCTCTGCATCTTTGAACCTGGTTTCTGTGGCTGCACAAATGTCAGCATCTTCCAGGTTTAAGAATGCTTGCAATGAGTGCAGTTTCATGTTTAAACTCCTAGCATTTAGCAGCATGACCTTTAATTTGCGTTTTGATGAAATTTTCATGTTGGTAGTTTTGACCTCATGGCATTGCCTAAAAAATGCAATATGCACTATTAATATCATAGGCATTATAGGGGTGACAACAGCTTTTACCAGTAGCCTGAAGCCCAAGGGAGACAGATGCAGGCCATCTCTGGCAAAGCATCATGGTTTGTCAATCATGTCTTCTCAGGCTGTCATGTACTGGATCCCCTTGGAATTACACTAGAAACTAAGCCAATTGTTAAAGTCAGTAATTTTCTGTTTGTATTGAGGCATCATTCTGGGTGATGGTAGAATGCTGCATAAGGCTAGGGACATACCTGCCTGGGACACACACTCAGTGAGCTCAGTCATGTCTCTCTTCATATAGTCCAGAGAGGTACGTCTCAAGTCATTCAAACCAACATGGACTATGACAGAGTCATAACAGTACCTGTTGTTGAGAGATTTGAGTGCATGGGTGATATGGTGGATTCTGGCACCTGACAAACAACTAACCGTAACTTTCTCCTTATCCAGCCTGGTGAGGAGCACATCTGTATGTCTCACGATGGTGTTCCCTATGACTAATATGTTGACTTAATGTTTAGGCCTTAGTGGCTGTGAGACACAGGTGTGTGGACTATGTGTGGTGTGTGGTGTGGTAGGCACTGGAGTTCAAGTGTGTTTTTGCCTCGGAGGTCTCTTTTGTTTGGGTATGTTTTTGTTGAGGACCTCTGCATATGTGGGTGTGTGTTGTGTAGGTGTGGGTGGTGTTTGTGTTGACAATCTTCTTAGTGCAAGATATACTGGCTTGTGAGGGAGAGACCAAGTTCTTAATGTAATTGCATCTTTCACAAATTGTGTTCCTAGGTGCTAGTAGTAGAGGGTTGTCGGTGTACATGAGGCAGTTGCTACACTGTCTCAGGATGCCCATATCAACCAGAATGGCAGGAGAAAGCATAGGAAATTGCCCATCTATATTTGTCAAAAACTGAGGGAGAGAGGCCAGAGAGAGCTAAGAGTGTAAAGGGTGGAAGGTCTAATAGTACTACTAGGTGATCACACAAGTGCTACTAAGAGAAAATGTGTAGATGGAATACCTCACAAAGGGTTAAAAATAGTGCAGCTGCAGCTCTGGATGCAGCAAACCTGTATCAGACTATGTTACTCAATTTAAGGGTTAAGAACACAGTAAAACTCACAAAAAAGCACAGATTAACCACTTACAGACAAAAAAACAGAACTTACGATATGAAAAAAAAACAGTGAAACTGTAACAGGATGCAGTAAAATGCAATTAAACAGTAATAAGTTGCAGTAAATAACAATGAAATATAGTTTAACAGTAACAAAATACAGTTTAACAGTAACAAAATGCAGTTAGCGAGTAAATTGCTTTAAAACAGTGCAAATGTGATAAATTAGCTCACAATCACAGTGGCTGCTAATGGAATTAATAAAAGAAACTTTACTTTTCCAGGGTTTTTTTGATTAGTGGAGACCTACTGTGCATAGTAGATCCAAGAATGGATTATCAATAGAGAGCTATACACTGTGGGACAAAATAGTAAAGTGACTGAGTTTTTTGGTGAAAGACATCTTGGCTTTCATCCATATGGGCTCAGAGAAAGCTTTTGTGAAAAATACTTCCTTTCAGTTGCTAGACCATTTTTTAAAAGTCTGTGATAGGAAAGAGTTCTGCGAACTGTGAAAGAGTTATATTTTCATTATGGAAAACTTTTACCAAAAGAAAAAAGTTGCTCAGTTTAGAACTGCTGATGTAAGTGAAATAGAACTTAGAATGCTTTATTTTTTTTAAATATTTATTAAAGATTTTAACAAATTAAATAAATGAGTTAAAAAAATGAAATAGCACAGACATCTGAAACAGAATTAGAATTCAAGCATCTTAAAATCAAACACAAGTAACTGTATATAACTTATGAAGTGTGTGTCTGAAAAGAAAAAAGAAAAAAAACAAGTAAAATAAGTGTTCATGATTATTTCCAAATATTCAATATAAGTGAATTAAGTAAAGTTAAGTGAAATAAATAACCAAAACATAAAGAATATACTATCACAGTGGCTGCTAATGGAATTAATAAAAAATATACTGCTCAATGCCAGAAGTCTCAATCTCAAGATGCACGCACTCGAGGCCCTTCTCAGTATGGAGAACATCGATGTCTGTGCTGTGACAGAAACCCGGTTCAAGGCTCCTGAGAGCACCCCAGCACTATTAGGTTTCGCCTCATATTATGCGTTCTGGCCCCAATATCCGGACAACACCAAAAAAGGAGGGGGGGTGTCCATATTCATAAAGGACACCCACACCTCAAGGTTGGTGGCAACGCACGATGCATCGGAGACCATCCAGGTGCAATTAACCATAGGCAAGACTGCTCTGCAATTTGTAGCATGTTACAGGCCACCCTCTCAAACACAGGAACCTCACATGGCCTTCCTGAAAACACTGGAGGGGATAAACGTATCTCCAAACACCATCATATTAGGTGACTTCAACTACCCTAATATAGACTGGGAACACTACTCAAGCCCAAACTCTCTAGCCCAAAGGTTCCTGGAGTTCATAAACTCAAATGCCATGGAACAACTAGTCACCACCCCCACAAGGGGAGAAAACATACTTGATCTCATCATCACAAACATGGGATCACAATGTTCAACACCGGAAGTATACCTCTCACTGGTGAGATCAGATCATAAACTAATCTCGCTGGAGGTCCTCATCCCACCCCCACCTGAAATAAAAGAGACCACAGTGAAAAACTTCTCAAAAGCCGACTTCACACTTCTAAAAACTAGTGTGGTCTCCTTTAAGGCCCCTGAGCCAGTGGTAAACATTACTCAAACCACTGAATCACTTACAAATGCCTTCTACCAGCACCTACAGGACTGCATGGATCAGGCAATCCCAAACAAAACTAAGACTCTTTGTACCAAAGGCAAGCGTCCAGTCTGGTGGACCCCAGCCATAAACAAGCTCTACAACAAAAGGAGGAAGCTACTACAAGATAGAGCAAAATCCTTGAAAGGTAAGACACCTTTGATCATTATAAGTAAAAAACTAAGAGCTCTCATAAAATCATCCAAGGCTAACTTTGAGAGAAAAATCGCCAAGGACACAAAAGACAATCATAAGGCCTTCTTTAGCTATGTTAGAAACCTAGGAGGAAACTCCCAGATATGCTCAGAATTAGTCCAAAATGATGTGAAGATTACTGAACCTACACACATTGCCAACATACTGGCTGACAGGTTCAGTGCAAACTTCTCCCAAAAGGAGAGATATCTATACCAGAGGATTGTAGCCCCCCAAACATCTCCAACGCCCAGGTGAGAACTGCTCTCTCCAAGGCAAAAAACACAGCATCCATGGGACCGGATGGTGTCCCCGGCTGTGTGCTCCATGAACTCAATGAGGAATTAAACCCGCAGTTAGGACAGCTGTTTAATCTTAGCATCACCTCAGGATACGTACCCAAGGAGTGGCGGACTGCGACTGTGGTCCCACTTCACAAGGGCGGTGCCTCCACCGACCCTGGAAATTACCGTCCCATTAGCTTGACAAGCCTTATCTGCAAAGCCATGGAGAGGATCATAATGGAACTCATAAATAAAGACATAGGGAACTTGCAGACTTTGGATCCAACCCAGTTTGGCTTTGTCAAAAGCAGATCATGCCTTTTAAACTTGGTTGACTTTTTCGAAACAGTCACCAAGGCCATTGATGAGGGAAAGGCAGTCCATACAGCCTACCTCGACCTGGCAAAGGCCTTCGACACAATACCCCACTCAGGTTTTATCGAAAAACTCATCAGCTTGAATGTAAACCCATACATCACAAGATGGGTTGCAAACTGGCTAAGTGACAGAACCAACAGGGTCAGAGTTGCTGGAGCCATGTCAGACTCAAAGCCTGTCACAAGTGGTGTCCCACAGGGCTCAGTCCTGGGTCCATTCTTGTTCGGCATCTACTTTTCTGAAGTACAAGCAAACACAGGAGGGTTATGGCTGACAAAGTTTGCAGATGACTGCAAACTGGGCGCCATAGTCGAAAACACTTCTGACACAGATATCCTTCAGAAGGGCCTCACAGAAATGGATAACTGGTGCCAGAGCCATGGCCTAAAGTTAAACGCCAAGAAATGCATAGTCATACCCTTCGGGAAAAACAAGGTTACCCCTAGCTACCATATAGGTGGCAATCCACTGAGCACAGAAAAAGACATCAGGGACCTGGGGACCCAGGTTGACACTAGCCTTTCGTTTGACACTCAAGTTGCTAAAGTAGTCAGGAAAACCTTCTACATTGCCCACCTGATCATGAAGAGATTCACATCTAGATCAAGGGAGGTCATCGTCCCCCTGTACTCATCACTCATTAGACCTATGATTGAGTACAATGCCCCATTCGGAATGTATCTGACCCGACACCTGCAGCAGCTGGAAAGGCCCCAAAAGTTCCTCACCAAGAGGATAAAGGGTCTCAAAAATATGTCTTATGCTGCCCGACTGAAAGAACTCCAGCTCTATTCAGTCTCATACCGCTTGCTCAGAGGTGACCTGTGCCTGACATATAAGGCCATGTCAAACCCAGATTTGATGAATATGCTTCACCTCAAAAAATCTAGATCCCTCAGAACCACAAGGGCGGGAGACTTAAACCTTGACACGGTTATTAATAGGACGTGCTGGAGGGACAGATTCATCACCCAGAGACTCCCTATGCTGTGGAACAAAATCCCGGTAAATGTGAGGCAGAGCACCTCGCTGGCCTTGTTCAAGAGGAATCTTGACCAATGGATGGGAGATCGCAGATATACCCCAGGGATTACTTCAGTGTCACTGCTTGACAGAGGCACAGCAAAATAATAGGCATAGTTTTATTCAAACTAAAGGGGTGGCGAAAGCCACATATCTATGGGCTAGGCTTATAAATGCCCTTGGGCAGATAGCCTAGTATGAACCTATGAACCTATAAGTAATTTTAAATCATTAAGAAGAGGTACTATGTTCTGAGTAAAAATCTATTAATGAAACAGAACAAAAATACACCAATAACGTAGCCAAATGGACAAATGGTTCACTTAAAATCCAAGTAATAGTGTCCAAAAAACACATAAAGTGAATCAAAGCAATGGAAAGCCAAAAATAAAAATATTGTTTTTTTAATTTTATTTTTGGCTTCCCATTGCTTTGATTCACTTTATGTGCTTTTTGGACACTATTAATGAAAGAATTTTAGTCCATGGATTCTTTGCATAATTTATTTATTTATTTTACATTTGTTAACCAGGATGGTTCGATTGGATACATGTCCTTTTTCAGCGGAGGCCCGTGGAGAAAAGCTCCAACAGAGTTACATTGATAATTAGGTACAGTAAATGAGCTGAAAGAACTTAACAAAAACATAGGCTATTTACATACAAGTACAAGACTGCCATTACTATTTCTGAGATTACTACAAATGTAACATTATTAACATATTAGCAAGGATGGTAGGCAGTATAATGACATAGAGTTAGACAGGATACATATTTCTTTATCACAGTATACAAAGTACTTATCATCTTAGCTAGTTGTTTATGTTTTAGTTAATGGCACAGAGCTAGTCTGGGTTTGAGCAAGGACATAGCCAGTGTGACTTGAAGTGGAGTTTTAGACTATTTTGAATTGACTTAGAGAAGTTGCAAGCGTGATGTTATTTGGGAGAGAGTTCCATATTTGACCAGTGGTGTTGGCAAATAGCAGGTCACCACCTAGGTTGAGAGATTTAGTTGTTTGGACAAGGAGTCTGTTTGCTGAGCGAAGGCAGCTTAGATTGGAGTAGGGAGTCATTAAGTTTTTAGTGCTGGGGTATTCTCAGGTTGTTTAAGGATTTTGAAGGCCTCTATGAGTTGGGACTGGTGAAGAAGGTGCGGAATTCTATCCATCCAAGCTTTTCAGGTTAGTACAGTGGTGTGTTCTGTAGGGTAGGCCTGTAACGAACCTGGCAATGTGATTATAGCAGGATGAGAGCTTGGCCAGATCAGATTTGTTAAGGTGAGTGAGGACAGGAGAGGCATATAGTAGGGTAGAGAGAAGGTGTGAATGGGCTGTGGCTGCCCTGGCATTCGGGTAAGGAAGGCTTTAATTCTATATAGGGTCCCAAGTTTCTTGTTGACTGACTTAATGGCTTGGTTGATATGTATATCAAATCTGAGTTTATTGTCAATGTTTACTCCTAATAGCTTTGTATAGGTGTCTGGGGAGATGATGGTCCCATTATTGGATTTTATAGTGAAGTTTTCAGTCGGAGATCTATTGGTTGGGTAGAAGAGAAGTAACTTGGTTTTGTTTGGATTTAAGATCAGGAGATGGTTGGCAAGCCAGTTTTCGACTTTGGTGAAGCTATGTTGGGTGGTAGTTAGTAGATTTGCAAGAGAGGCATTGGAACATATTATAGTCGAGTCATCTGCATATTGAATGCAGGTGGCTTCAGGGATGACTGTTTGGATGTCGTTTATGAAGACTGAAAAGAGGAGAGGTCCTAATATGGAACCTTGAGGAACTCCTATGGTATTTGGTAGTAGGCAGGAGAGCTTGTTTTGCCACATTACTGCTTGTTGTCTCCCAGTGAGGTAAGCTTGAAACCAGTCAAGGGCTGGAGTATCTAGATACAGGGTTTTTAAAGTATATAGAAGTAACTGATGGTTTACCATATCGAAGGCTTTCGATAGGTCCAGAAAGAGAGCAGAGGATATTTTTTTATTATTCCGGTTAAGATTAATGTTTTCAGTAAAAGAGAGGAGGGCAGTGGTTGTACTATGATAACCCAGTCCCAGTTTTTGGTCCTATGAGTGGGGTAAATAGTCTGATAGTGTAAGTAAGCAGATTGGAGTACAGGCTTGAAATTCAACATAAACATATATAGTTGTAAAATGTCTAATACAATTCAACATAAATAGGCATTTACAGTTGTAAAACACTTACTGGAGAGACACTGAGCCTTCATGGGGCCTGTAGCAGAGTGGATTGTAGTTTTACAAATGGTGCCTGCCACAGGTAATATTTATTAACTCTGGGATTGTCTTAAGGTAATAAACAGGGAAGGGGAGGGGAGAACAAGAGTGTGAGCAGGCAGTTCTTTGTACTGCTGCTAATGAGCCAAAGCAAGACAAGTATGTGTTAAGAACAATCACAATTGACCAAGGACTGCTCTGAAACTGTAAGTCTTGTCTTAATTTCTCAGGTGGAAAACCAGGATAACCTTGTATCAGTAGGCTACTGTGGTATAGTTTAAATAAACAAACACACAGTATTGATCAGTTATTGATACTATTTGCTAACAGAAGGGAATAAGAGAAAGTGGAAGATGTGTGTGTGTGTGTGTGTGTGTGTGTGTGTGTGTGGTGGTGGTGGTGGTGGTGGTGGGGTGGGGGGCTGCTTAGAGCCAAAGCACAGTGCTCTCCAGGGGAAAATGAAGATTGGCTCAAACAGTTAGACACATACTCAAAGTTAACTGTAGCTGTTTGCAGACAGTTCAGACCCGGACTGCACTTTTCTTATAGGAATGTTAAAGGTGGTACCGGAGTTGAATACTTAAGAGTGGTGTTAGGTTCATAGTTAACTGTAGCTGTTTGCAGACAGTTCAGACCCAGACTGCACTTTTCTTATAGGAATGTTAAAGGTGGTACCGGAGTTGAATACTTAAGAGTGGTGTTAGGTTCAAAGTTAACTGTAGCTGTTTGCAGACAGTTCAGACCCAGACCCGGACTTAAGGCTTTGGGAATAATGTATTTTTCTTGATGGTGATCTTTTTCTGAATTACTTCTCTTAAAAAGGACAAAAATTGAAATTGTGGTGGAAATTTCTTCCACCTTCTCATTGTCCTCTTCCTTTCCACAGCTAAAATTGTCCTTAGAAGATGACAATTGTAATTATACAGCTGGAAATCTGACAGAATGTTCAATAAAATGAATGACGTTTAAAGGAATGTTGTCACTCCATAGAGACTGAAGAAACGTATCATTTATGCTCCAGTAGATGAACAGAGAAAGGCAATCATAAAATATATGCAACCAATCCGCTTTGCAGTTTTGGTTATATCTGTGAGATATAGTATTTTTGCCCATAGTAAATTTTGCTATTCTATCAGGAGTTAGGAAAGATCTGTGTAAAAATTTCCAAGTACAAATATGTCAATATAGTCCCGATGAAGTATAACTCACTGATTTTAATAAGTGTGTTTTGTTCTTTTCTGAGAACACTGAAGTGTCTCCTAATGAAATAAAATTCCAGAGCTTATTTAGTTTTTTATTGTATGAATAACTTAGCTAAACTTATGGAAAAATGCATCCACTGCCAACTACTTGACCACCTCCTACTAAATGGACTACTAGCTCACTCTCAGCATGGCTTTCGTCCCTTCCATAGCACTACTACTGCCCTTCTTTCATTTACTGATCACATCAACAAAAACGGTAACAATAGCATCCTCTCATCTGCTGTCTTTATTGATCTTTCAAAAGCATTCAACATGGTTAATCATATTCTCCTGAATCTTCTGAAATCACTCTCACTTGACACTCAAGCACTACAGTGGTTCAAGTCTTACTTAGATAATCGGAAACAGGCAGTGCTCTGGGAAAACACCCTATCCTTCTCTCTTCCTGTCTCCCTTGGTGTACCCCAAGGATCTATTCTAGGTCCTCTTCTATTCTCACTCTTTATCAACGATCTAGCTTCTAGTATCCTCCAAGCTGTAACCATATAATATGCTGATGATTCCACTTTAGTCTCCTCAGCCACAAGCCCAGCTGAACTTCAGACCCTCACCCAAAATGTCTTTGAGCTTGTAGAAGACTGGTATTTACAGCAATGTCTCCTCCTTAACCCTAAAAAGACTAAACTACTGCTATTTACTCCAACACAAAAATCTACTCCACTTATTTTCTCTATTAAATCCAAAAACGGCACAGTCATATCTCCTGATACAACAATCAAACTTTTAGGGGTTACTATTGACCATAGCGTTTACTATGATACTCATATTAATACCACAATAAAATCAATAAACAAAAAACTTGGCTCCCTCTACAAAATCAAGCCCTTCCTCACTCCTACAACCCGAACTACCATTGCCCACACCCACCTTATCTTTACTATCTTCTACGCCTCACCTATATATACTAATCTCGCTAAAACTAGCCTGAATAAGTTGACTATCTCCTATAACAGTATAGCCAGATTTGCTACCAGCTCCCCATTTAGAACACATCACTGCCTAAATTTAAAACAACTCGGTTGGCTTGAACTGCACAATCAGTTTTTATTTCAGCAATTAATTATCACCCAAAAAATCCTTTATTATCCAGATAAAACACCAGTTCTTACAAATCTCATCAGTCCATATAAAAATCTTTCTAACCTTCGCTCATCTAATAAACTATTAGTATCTACACATAAATCCAACAATAAAGCAGGTGACTCCCTTTTCTCTTACACAGTGTGGAAAAGCTGGAACCTACTTCCTGGTGACCTCACTAATATCTCCTCTACTTCACTTTTCAAAAAGAAACTTAAACTTCATCTTACTAGCCGCTGGCTCTGTCCCTGCAGCAACCCTGACTAAAACTCTCTCCTCCTGTTACATCACCACGTAACTCTTCCTTAGCTATTCCACCTTATATTCTTCATATTTTAAAGGTCACTTTACCTGAAAGTTGGACTTAGTTTACCCAGCTAGACTTAATAGTTACACCTCCTGCTTCCTGCTCTACGTGAAGCTCACTTCACTTTACTTCTCTCTCCTGTTCCTCTTTATATTCTCCTCGATTACTCGTCTCTTTCCCAACTCCGTACTAAGACCCTATTCTAAGAATTTCCCTCTTCCTTCTCGTTACTCTCCTTCTATAAAAAAAAAAAAAAAATAGATTCAAACTCGAAAATAAGGGATTTGGTATTTTATCTGTATTTTATATTATCTAAACTTTAATGTATCTGTCACTGAAGTTAAATGCTTTGTAACTGTAATTTGTTTTTAAATTTATCTGTTCTTTGTGGAGCTTATCTCCCCGGGCCTCTACTGAAAATGGACATATATCCAGCTAGACTAGCCCGGTCAACAAATGTTAAATAAAAATAAATAAAAATGAAGAAACATTATATAAACTAGAGATTATGTTCTCAGGAGTAGTTGTGTTATATAGAATCTCAGATAGGCATTTATTAGTTTATGAGGTTCTTTATAGTGAGATTATGATAAAGGAAGAAATTTATTTTGTGCATGAATTCTAATATTTTGTAATAATATCCAATCTTGACAGTGTAAGTTAAATTCTAGGAGTAAAGTTTGTATTGATTTAAGTTTTGTCCCATGAGGCAATTATACCAAACTAAAATCACTTGCTTTTCTACTGCAGAAACTTCTGAGATAAATTACTTTACATAAATCCCTTTGTAATAATAAAAGGAATTAGTATGTGAAACCAAAGGTTTAATGCTGGTTTATCAATACTAGTTGATTTAAAGGATTTTAAGATAAAACTAGCATACTTTGATTGTGGAGGAAAATAAATACAAAACAGAATATAGTTGCACAGTAAGACCCACATCAAATTGTTTCCAATTTCAATAGGACAATTGCTCATTTTAATTTTATTAGGGGTAGAAACGGGGGTAAGTACAGATCTCCAAGTCACACTATAGTAACATTCCCATCACTTAATTATTACTCTATAATTGCTGCTATTATACGTTTGGAATGGTAATAACCCATAAGAGCCAGGCAAAGTTTGTATTTTATATATATATATATATATATATATATATATCGGGGTTTTTTTGGAAAAAAAACATATTTATTAATTGTGGTCTCTTTTCAAATGGTATAATTAATTAATTCCAGGTAGATGTCAGCTTAGCTATATCTCTCAACTTTTTTTTCAAAGTTAGCATTTCTAGTTTCCTCAAAAGATTTTTTAATAATAATAACTAAAGCTTGAGATTCTTGTTTATATATATATTTATGGATTCCATACACTTGGTCAAATTACACTTAGTCGAAAATGATTCCAGGAGTTCGCTTCACTGAACGCTCACTTGACTGAAAGCTCACTTGGTTAAAGTTCATTTGATCGAAAAGGGAATATAGCCCCTGCCCCACTGCAGTGCAACCCTGGAGTGAGAATATTAAATAAGGGGGGGTGTTGGAGCATAGCCCCCCACATTGGGGGGGTGGGGGTGTAGCCCCCCACATTATGCTAATAGTTTTTACTAAATATATATATATATATATATATATATATATATATATATATATATATATATATCAATGCATTTCTAATGGATATACCTTCTTATAACAGTGAATACATTAAAATTATGTGGGGGTCTATGCCCACCACACCCCCCATTGTGGGGGTCTGTGCCCCCCACACCCCCTTATTTAATATTCTCACTCCAGGGTTACACTGCAGTGGGACAGGGGCTATATTCCATTTTCAACCAAATGAACTTCGACCAAGTGAGCTTTCAGTGAAGTGCAATGCCTGGAATCATTTTCGACTAAATGAAATTCGACCAAGTGTATGGAATCCATATATATATATATATATATATATATATATATATATATATATATATATATATATATATATATATATATATATATATATATATATTTAATAAAAGTATGTGATTTCAAATTATTAAAGTGAAGACTTGACCTTCTACCATGTCCCTTATTCTCCTCATAAAATTAACTCTCAAACCTAATTTGCCATCATCTTTCCTTCCCGTACTGATACCAGTCACGTTTACCTGCCATGCTAAGCTCCTACACACGCTAGAGCACTCTCATCATTTCTACTACTCAGCAGTATTTCTTGCAGGTTCATATAGACTCGGTTGGCACCATCTGTCTTCAATTTCTGTTTAAAGTTCATATCATGTTAAGACTCTGTCTTTGTATAAATAACAAATGTTTTGTCCTGATTTTTAGTATCTGAATGTATGTGAATATGTGCTGTTTATGTAACGCAGACTATTGATATAAATCTGACTTTTGATGGATTTTTGGTTTATATTTCTTTCTATGTGGAGCTTTTCTCCCCGAGCCGCCACTGAAAATGGGTCACCACCCAGTCAGACTTTCAAGGTAAACAAATGTAAATTAAAATAAAATAAAAAATAAATAAACATTTCTTCATGGAAGAGAACTCATGAGTCTTGAGTAATAGTTTCCCTGACTGAAAAAAAAAAACATGAGTCTTGAGTAATAGTTTCCCTGACTAGAAGAGAACCCATGAGTCTTGAGTAATAGTTTCCCTGACTAGAAGAGAACCCATGAGTCTTGAGTAATAGTTTCCCTGACTAGAAGAGAACCCATGAGTCTTGAGTAATAGTTTCCCTGACTGGAAGAGAACCCATGAGTCTTGAGTAATAGTTTCCCTGACTGGAAAAAAAAACATGAGTCTTGAGTAATAGTTTCCCTGACTAGAAGAGAACCCATGAGTCTTGAGTAATAGCTTTCCTGACTGGAAGCGAACCCATGAGTCTCGAGTAATAGTTTCCCTGACTGGAAAAAAAAACATGAGTCTTGAGTAATAGTTTCCCTGACTAGAAGAGAACCCATGAGTCTTGAGTAATAGTTTCCCTGACTGGATGAGAACCCATGAGTCTTGAGTAATAGTTTCCCTGACTGGAAGAGAACCCATGAGTCTTGAGTAATAGTTTCCCTGACTGGAAGAGAACCCATGAGTCTTGAGTAATAGTTTCCCTGACTGGAAGAGAACCCATGAGTCTTGAGTAATAGTTTCCCTGACTGGAAGAGAACCCATGAGTCTTGAGTAATAATTTCCCTAACTGGAATTTAACCCATGAGTCTTGAGTAATAGTTTCCCTGACTGGATGAGAACCCATGAGTCTTGAGTAATAGTTTCCCTGACTGGAAGAGAACCCATGAGTCTTGAGTAATAGTTTCCCTGACTGGAAGAGAACACATGAGTCTTGAGTAATAGTTTCCCTGACTGGAAGAGAACCCATGAGTCTTGAGTAATTGTTTCCCTGACTGGAGAGAACCCATGAGTCTTGAGTAATAGTTCCCCTGACTGGAAGAGAAGCCATGAGTCTTGAGTAATAGTTTCCCTGACTGGAAGAGAACCCATGAGTCTTGAGTAATAGTTTCCCTGACCGGAAGGGACAGAGAAGGGCGTAGCGAATAAGGAGTAAGACTGAGATGAGTGTGGTCATCACAGATTACATCTGGCTTGCCTTGAAAGGGCTTCTTCTGGGCAGGAACTGGCTTTGACAGCTTAGACTGAGGAGCTCTCCTACGCCCTTTTTCTTTTTGGAAGTGGGCAGGTGAGTTTATTTCCTAATAAAGGAAGTTTTTGAGTGATAATTCCTCTGAAATTTGGAAACAGGCAAAACAAAGATATGTTTTAAGTCCTGTAGCTCCTTGCCTTTGTCCTGCAAAAATTTAAACAAATCTGCAGCTGCAGCCCCAAACAATGCACTATTGTCTAAAGAAGCATCCATTAATTTTACTTTGATATCATCTGGAAGTGTTTGAAGCCTCAGTCAGGAATGCCTCCTAAGAACAGATCCAGATGCACCTGCCCCAGAAGATGCTTCTGCTGCATCGTAGCTGCATGTAATGGAGTGATGAGTTCCTTGAGAAGAAGCTCCTAAAAGAGACATCAGCTGAGAGGCTGCTTGAGAGGCTTGAGAAAGAAGAGCCAAAGCATATCTGGTCATACAGGTTTGACAATTTATAGCATGGAAAGCTAATGTGGCAGAGGTATAGGTATAGACCTGGTCCTTAGTCTTTCCATTGTCTTGGTGTCCTTATCAGAAGGGAAACACTTGGTGGATGGCAACAGTCTGGATGTTTTGTCAGAAGCAATGTGCAATCTGGCACCTTATAAAACCAATCAGGTCTTATAGGGGCAGGGACCTGTGAATCTGGGTTCTTAGATGCTGAAGGAAATGCATCCAAAAAGGCTGGTAAGACTCGAGGTAGAGCAGAAGGGCAAGGAGAATTTATTCTTCAAACATGAAAAGGTTGTGTAGAATTCTTTTTTTCAATTGCTTTTAATAGAACAGTCATCAAATCTTATATTGTGCTGACCAGATTTTATGGGTGACTTGGCCCAGGCTGTTTTAAGAACTACTTCTTTATTAAGGTATGACAGAAATGTTATTACAATGCAACATGACAAGAAGGTTAGAAAATGCTGACTTACCTACTGAATGATAGGCACTTTCAAGTTAGGTATCCAAGAAGATAGAAAAGAAATCATATCATTCTCCTTCAGTTTTCGCTGGCAGTCCGAACATTTTAATATTACACATTTCCCTATTCTTTAGGGCATTTAGGTTGTTTTGTAACAAAGTATTTTGTTTTAGAAGAAATTTACTTTGTAGTTCTTCATTTTTAAATCTACTATCAACATCAGTGCCGTTTCAATGTCAGTAATGTTTGTTGGAGGTTGCCGAATCATCTCCTTCAACAAGTTAGTTTGGTTAAAGCTATTTCTGTTAATTATCTAAGCTCTCCTGCCGTGGTCGTGCAGCAGTAGCATTGTTGTCTCATAGCAAGAGGTTCTCCCATTCGATTCTTGGCTGAAGCACCTTCTGTGTGGAGTCTGCATGTCTTCCCCGTGGTCGAGTGGCGTTCGAAAGACATGCGTACAATGGGCGTGCCTTCGCTGAAGGTTGGACATCAAGCTGGCACCTCGGCACCCATAAAAAATCTACTGCCAATCATTAGTGGACCGGAGTTCCGCTGTGGCGACCCCTAACCGTGAAAAAGCCGAAAGAAGAACATCTAAGCTCTTCTGGAATACATTCATCTTCAATGAAAGTTCATGTAATGACATATATGACTATACTTGTGGTAGAAGATCTTAATTGCAATTTAGGAAAAAAACTGGGAAAAATTAATCAAGATGTTAAAATGTATAGGGGTATGAAAAGATGTGGTGGGTTGGGGAGTTTGCATGTGTTCATAGATGATTAAAGACTGAAACTGATTCATTTTGTTGTCTGAAAAAGTGACAGAACAGGGGGAGAAAATGCAGAATTTACAGAGCATGAGGTTATACGTGCTTGAGTATATCACTCAGTTATAAAGGAAGGAAAATCTTTAAGAGGACCAATGTAAAATTATACATTTACATATGACTGAGGTGGGTACAATGTTGTTTTGGATTCGTCAGTCGCCCTGCTAGACAGGGGTCCAGGGAAGTAAATAGTGTGAGAAGAAATAGCCAGGGAATTGTTATGGCTAGGCTTGTATAGGCCCTAGGGCTGATAGCCTAGTACCAACCTACGAACCTATGAATCACAAATGTGAGGCTATTCTATAATTCTTGCTCATAGCTGTGACTAATGTTTTTTTAAAAGGGTATATTATGATGAAGACACGAAATCAACAAAAAGAATATGGTTTATGTATAAAAATATGAAAATTACTGGGAAGAGAAGAAAGGGGTATTTATATGAAACAGAGAAACGTATTTGAAAAAAAATGGCAGAGATGGTATGTGGGTAGGGATATGCATTAAGAGAAAAAGAAGAGTCAATGTTTTTGGAAAAGTGGTAAAGAAAGAAATATGATAGAAATGGTAGGTAAAAAATATATATATTTTTTGTCCACAAAGAAAATAATGAACATAATAACATGATTTGTGAAAGAAGTGAGTTTGGGAGTTAAAGAATTTATAGAAGAGCAGTTACAATATTTAGAATCAGATAAACCAGAAAAGGAGTTGGAAAGTAATAGAAGTTGTCAAAGAAAGTAGTGGAGTGGGGTTTATGGTATGATTTTAAAAGAATTTGGATGAAGAAGGAAGAACGTTGTTATTCAAAGTGATGAGTGAGTGGATGAAAATAGGGATGTATAGTGAAGAGATATGTGAGGGAGTAATTACATTTATGTATAAGAAAAGATAAAGGGAAGATCTAAGATACCAAAGACCAATAACTGAGCAGTGCAGGCTTTGAATTATTTATGAAATGTATACAAGAAGGAGATGGAAATGTGATGAGTCAAGTCATGCAGAAAAGTGTATATGGAGGGAAAGATTAATTTTATTTTTATTATATTTATCCTTTGCTGATCTGGTTAGCCCCATGAGGGTGGTACCCTCTTTTCAAGGGAGACCCAAGATGGTATTTATACTGCTAGGAAAAGTTTGGCCAGGGCATCGGGGACCTTCTATGCTTTTTGCTAGGTGCCACTGGATCTTTCACATCCACCTGAGCTACCACAAATTCAAGCAAATGGGATGTCTGCTTAATATCTCATCTGAGGACTATACAGTCATGTTTGCAGTACCCCTCCCCCTTATAATGCAAGACAGTGTCAGCAATTAATCTTCCTGGTGTGAGAATAAAACACCAAAGGTGAGTATGCTACCTGTTGTACCTCTGACACTGATAAAGACAGGCAAACAAAAGAGATATTAATTTTAATTAAAGAAGTGGTAGTATATGAAGAAATGAAAAAGGATATAAAATTGTAGCACATGATATAGAAACAGCTTTTGATGATATTAATCATAGTGGTATTCTTAAGGAGTATGAAATGGGAGAAAGATTAAGGAAAAAGTTAAAGTCAGTTAACAATAATACATGAAATAAGGCATTGGCTAATGGATGACAAGGGTTCCAAAGAGCAGAACGCTATATCAGCAATTAATATGGCTATAGGAAAATATTATGAATGGGCACTGAAGGAGATGAACTGAGGGGTAACAATTGGCATTGAGGGTGATGAACTGAGGGGTAACAATGAACATTGAGGGAGATGAACTGAGGGGTAACAATGGGCATTGAGGGAGATGAACTGAGGGGTAACAATGGGCATTGAAAGAGATGAACTGAGGGGTAACAATGGGCATTGAGGGAGATGAACTGAGGGGTAACAATAGTCACTGAGGGAGATGAACTGACGGGTAACAATGAGCACTGAGGGAGATGAACTGAGGGGTAACAATGGGCATGGAGGGAGATGAACTGAGGGATAACAATGGGCATTGAGGGAGATGAACTGAGGGGTAACAGTGGGCATTGAGGGTAGATGAACTGAGGGGTAACAAATACCTTTTTTATGATTTATCCTGGTTTGTAAGACTGAAAAATTAATAAAAACAAATAAAGCAATTAAGAATGGAACTAACATTTTCAAAAACAACACTTTGGGTTACTTGGGTTGCTTCTGGGGAAAAGCTTCAATGGGAATGTCTAAGAAATAGTCAGTGTATAACATGCCTAGATAGAAATGTAAAGGATCACATTACAGAACAAATCTGCTGTCCTTGGTGAGAGTCATGTCCTTGTAGAATTCTCCTTATTCATTTTCTGAACAGGGGATATGGCCAGGAGTTTTGGAACTGTACACCAACTTCCAGACTATAGTGCTCCCCCACAAGTCTAAAAGGTGCATACTTAAAAAAAATATTTAGAGAGGAATTTTGAAAAAAAAAAATTGTTTAACAAACTGCACAACATAAACCATGATAAACACAGCAACAAGTAACTGCACAAAATAAATATTTTTTAAAAATTCACATGCTGGTATACATAGTATATATGTGGCTATGCCAAGCATCCAAACTCTATTTTTCCAAATTAATTTCAGTAAAAAGGAATAATTCATGATAGGATGGACATTACAAGAAAATAGTAAACCACCTAAGGGTGTTGTGTGGCCCACAATCATAGGCAGAGGGTTTCCCCACATTTGAAAAATACATTATTTAAACAATAACCAACTTTGGTGTGGTATATTAAGATTTACCCATGGATGATGCGGTTTAATCATTAGGGCAAAGCCCGAGTGATTAAATAAAGCCAACCGTGGGTAAATCTTAACATACCACACCACGGAGTTTGTTATTGCTATTATACAATGACATTATTTAAGAAAAGAAATACTCACAGTGCCGTAATGTCCTTCTGCGACTGGTAATAACCTGGTGCCGTTTTTTGATGTACTGCGCATTCGTATGGGACTTGTGTTCCCAAGCATACCCAGTACATCGGTGCTTTGGAAAGGAAGCAACAAAGAAAAGAAGGTATGTGTTGCTCCATTTTTGTTTTTTCTTTTATTAAAACAAATGTTTCAGACAGTTTCAGGGTAGGAGAGAGACAGAATAGAGGAAATACAAAGAAAATCATGTACATGTCTTTAGTTTTAAATAACGTACCTGAATTTCCTAGTATTTTCTCCAGCCTGCTTCTCTCATATGTTCGGAGTCTGTGTTAAGATTTTTTTTTTTTTTTTTAAATAAAATGTACAGAATATAACAATTGAAAAAAGTCTGGGTGACCGGACCTTTTTCCGTTGGTATATTGTCGGATTTACAACTGGCACATTGGTTCATAGTTCATAGTTTATTACTAAGCTAACTGCCCTTGCGAGCCATTTTAAGCCTAGCCAATTATCTCTTGTGAGACTCGAACCCTGAACCTTGTGTTTGTAAGGTAAACGCCTTAGCCATTAAGCCACCCTCCCAACCCCAGGATGCCCTGGCCAATCAGCGTACCCGTTTTAGAATATTAATGGACAGTCATTGTATAATTCCTTATAGCTCCCTCCCTGAAGTGTATTATTGTAATTACAAAATCACAACAGTGGTGGATAAGTACAAAGTAGTTTGTCCTGCTCTGGAAAAGATTTCTAATTAATGGTTTCCATTTTTTTTCAAAGAAAAGTAGTTTCTAATAAAGATAACATCCATTTCCCAACTGTATAAACAACATACTAAAATTTAACAATAAAGCTTCATATGTTCTCTTAACTTATAACATTTCTATATTTGTGGTACATCAAGTGTCTCATAGGTTTGTAGGTTCACAGGTAAGTAATAGGCTAGCTTCTCTCATAGGCAATTTTAAGTCTAGCCAATTCCCTTTTGGTGCTTCAATTAACTATTCTGTTTGATGCTAGATTGGCCTTACCAGGTTTGGGAAGGTGGCCTAATGGTTAAGGTGTTTGCCTTACAAACACAAGGTTTAGGGTTTGAGTCTCACAAGGGATAATTGGCTAGGCTTAAAATGGCTTGCAAGGGCAGTTAGCTTAGTACTAACCTATGAACCCATGCCATGATCAATAATTATATATTACTCTAGTGAGAATAACTGGATCATACCATAAATAATTTGCGGGGACTAATGTGTGGGATACAGCATTTAGAAGCTACATCTATCCATTAAAAGTACAGGGGTCAGTCCTTGGGTAAAGTTTCTATTATCCATCCATAGATCCAAGTTGCTCTTGGATATGGACAGAGATGAGCTTCATTTTACATGGATGGAGAGTATGATCCAGAGCAGTGGTATCCTCTGTGAGATATACCTGCCTTTCCAAACTGGTCTGTTGATGTTGTAGGAAAAGTTTAGAAACCTGAACTGAGTATTTCTGATACCATATTACTTGCTGATGTATGGTAAGTCCATCAGTACTGGTAAGAGGATGCACTGTATGCCAAACACAGGTCACCTTTTAGTAGTCTGTGGGATACCTGTTAAAGTGACAGGCCTTTGAGGCAGTCCATGTAGGAGATATTGCTTTGACATGTATTCTTATGTAGCATAAATATAAAACAATGCATTCAAAACATGCTATCACCTTCTTAGTTAAAGTTGTCATCAAACACTGTACATTTTTGACCTGGACTATTCCATATTTACTATTTGTTCCCAAGAAAACCTCAAAAACAAAAGCAACCCGAGGCATGCTGAAATGACCCTGGAAGATGAGACCCTCATGGCAAAAGATATTCAGCATATTACTGAGGAAGAGCAAAGGAGAAATACGAGTGATACAATGGATGAAACCTGGAAGGAAGCCAACCTGCTGAAGGACTCACAGAAAGTCCAATGCTGCAAATAATGATACAAAACTGGAACCTGGAATGGAAGAACTATGAACCAAGGATAACGATGTGGTTGAGCCTGCAATTACAAGAATAAACAGTTACATCTTGGGAACTAGAGAACTAAAATGGACTGAACGGGACCAAGAACCTATGAACCTATATGTATTAAATTACTATCAGATTTTCTACTGTGGGTACGAATCTTGCAGAAAAAGTGGAGAAGACACCATGGTTAATAAAAAGGGGTCAAAATCAGTGCTCAGTTACAACTCAGACAATGACAGAATGACTTCAGTCAGGTTGCAAGGCGACCCATTCACCATTACAGTGAATTCTACGCTCCAACTACTACTGACGCTGAAGGGGAAAAGCTCGACCAGTTTTAAGAGAATCTGCAGCACCTTTTGGAAATGACACAAAAACATTATTATTTTTACCATTGCTGACCGGAATGATAAAGGTGGTAGTCAAGTACAACAGGAATAACAGGCCGGTATGGCCTTGGATTATGAAATCAAGCAGGACATAGACTGTAGAATTCTGCCAAGATAATTCACTGGTCATAGCAAACACTGCTTCAGCAGCCTAAGAGATGGCTTTATACATGGATATCACTAGATGTCCAATACCATAATCAGATTGATTATATACTTTGCAGTCAGAGATGGAGAGTACTATACAGTCAGCTAAATAAGACTTGGAGTTAACTGTGGCTCAGCCTGTCATCTTCTTATTGCAAAGTTTAGTATTAAATTAAAGAAAACAAGAAAAGTGTGCATGCCAGTGAGATATGTTTTATTTATTAAAAATGACAAAGTAGCAGCAGTAATAAAGGTATTTGCTGCTACTTACTCATTTTTATTTTACTTTTTTTTTTGGGGGGGGGGCTTTTTTTACATGTTTTATTATATTTACCAAGATACAGCCCTGATCAATATTGACCAGGCTCTGCCTATGTGAAATGCAAAACATTTCACAAACAAAAAAGACAAAGATGTAAGCAATCAGAGATCCGTTACACAGAAAATTGTATATGCACATTATATTAATCGAGCAGAGTGTAATGTACAATATCTACATTCATTTCTAAGGTGTATCAGCCTACAGTAATTCTGTGAGAGGAAAAGTGGAAAGGAGATGGGGTTAGTGCATCAGGTGCTATGCCCGGAAAGGAGATGGGGTAGTGCATCAGGTGGTATGCCCGGAAAGGAGATGGGGGTAGTGCATCAGGTGGTGTATGCCCAATGTTGAAGCAGAAGCATTTCGCTTGGATAAAGAGGTGCTTTTGTTCCGAATGTGAGCATTGATTTCCTTGTCAATAGAGTCATCCTGCCAAATATCAGGTCCCTGAGAGGAAACTGCATGTGTAGTGATGTGAAGTAAAGGGAATAGTTGTGGCTTGTCAGTAGCATCTTAGGTTATATGAGGAAGATTTTTAGAAGTTTAGCTCTGCCTTATGTCAATTAAACTGGCTAGAACTACTACACCGACTTGACTTACACTCAACTCACCTCTGTGTAGATCAATATGTATGTATGCCTTTAAGAAGCTTTCCATGGGCTTGCACAAGTGTAGAAATACTGAGCATGTGCGAGCCTGACTGCCATTTTGTAGTACGCTGTTGAGATGTAAGCACGCATGCCTGTGTAGTCTGTCTGTTAATCAGTTTGTTTATATTTTGTAAAGTTGCTATCCATCCTGATGTGTTTCTGTGTAATAAAACACAAACGAACTACCCCGCCTGTTCATCTTGATTTATAACCAAGGATGAGTGACAAAATGGGATCCAGATTCAAGACGAAGGGGCACACAGTTAATGTTGGAGGAATACAGAGGAATGGATCATCCCTACTGCACGTATAATTTGCAAAAATGGGTCAGAAACAAATTTCGGGTATTAAAACTTGCATAAATGATTTCTTATTTGGAAAATATAAAACAAAGCACTCAGAATGCTAAAACCGATTTCTAGTTAAATGAAACGAAACTGCGACATATTGATAAAAATATTCAGAATGGTTATGAAAATGTTAGAAATACTATCCAAATCACACAAAATGTATACAATAAGGAAGACTGCATTTTTTTTTTGCTATGTGCTACTTTTTCATATTAATTACAGATGTTCAACATATCCAAAGTATACAGAGTGTTCGCAAGTTTGTGCAGTATTACAGTGCAGTTATTTTGCAAAATACAGCCATTTCAAAGCATAGTTCACAAAGTACAGTATTCGAAGAGTTTATTGTGCATTTGAATGTTTTTACAAGTACTGGCTGTGTGTGCATGTTCATATATAATTACAAGGGCCATATTTTCAGTGTGTTTGGGCATACTTTTGTTGGCATGAGATGGGTTTTGAAAATCAGGTCCTCTTGTATTTGATAATAATATTGCAGAGAACCGGAGAGTGTTTGAGCAAGAATATGGTATTTGCATACAAGCAGCATTTTCTGACAAATATGGTCGTACAAAGGCATTTATTCTGCTTAATTTAGGTGGTTCAGAAGCCATAGAAAGAGCGTCCATTTGTGTATGCACCTGCTATGTTTGCAGGGAAGGGGGAAAATTGTCATATACTGGTACCATCAGGGAAGACCCTGAGTGCTTAAAATGTAAATTTGGAGAAATGTGTAACGCCCAAATGAATATTACAATGGAAAGGCACTTACTTTACACAAGGGATCAAAAGCCTGGTGAAACTTTTGTAACATATATAACTGACTTGAGAAACAAGGCTAAAATGTGTAGATTTGGTGATTTGAGGGATGAGTTAATAAAGTACAGACTTGTGTGTGGTATTAAAAATGATGCTTGAGAAAGATTTAAGAAATATCCAGGGAATTGTTATGGCTAGGCTTGCATAGGCCCTAGGGCCAATAGCCTAGTACCAACCTATGAACCTACGAATAAGGCCACTGAGATTTGTCAGATATGTGCGCTCACAGAAAAGCTCACAAATATGCTTGCAAATGAGAAATGCATGCTTCCAGTGTCTTCTAGTGCTAATATTGATAGTATGCAGCATGTGGTTAAAAGAAACAGGCCCAAGCACATGGGGCAGTTGCAGGTCCTGTAACACTCCCTGGTAAACCCCATAGCTTTCTAGTAAATTCCAGAGCATGCACAGTCGGGTCTATATTATAACAACAAATGATCAGATGATCGAACATTGTTATATCAACCCCTAAATCTCGAATACTCAAAACAGCGAACAACCAGAACAGTGATTTTTTTTCCCAGGGAAAAAAATCCCTGTTCCCAAAAAAAAAAACACTAAATGAAGTGGGGGATCATGCCCCCCACACCCCCCTACTTAAATATACCAACTACGAGATCGCACTACAGTGGAGGAAATGGCACAACCCGGACGGCCGGCCCAGCGATTTCTTTCCCTGGGAAAAAATTCACTGTTTCAGCCATTTGCTATTTTGCCGGTTTAACACTTAGTGTTCGAACTAACAGCGTTCAATCTTCTGATCGTTTGCTGAACTAAAGTAGATCCTGCACAGTCTCAGTGAAGCACAAGATGAGTCAGCAAACTCAAAACATGTCCCCTCACCTAGCCTCATAATCAGCTGTCATAATTGTGGTGGTAATCATGTGTCTAAAAGAGAAACGTGCTTAGCTTTTGGACAGCAATGTCACAGATGTAAAAAGTGGAATAATTTCCAAAGATTTTGTAAATCAAAAGAGGCACATTCTTTTATTAAAAGAGAACATTCAAAGAGACAAGTTGATCAATTAGAAAGCTGCGACCCTACTTTTTATGTTGATGGTGTGTCAGTGCTTAATGAAGCAGTCAATGCAGTAGATTTATGGGCAAAGAATGAAGCATTTTGTACTATTCAGATAAATGGAAGACCCATAGAGCTCAAAGTTGACACAGGTTCAAAGAGCAATGTTATGTCAGCAGAAACATTTGCTAGAGTATGTGCTGGTGAGAAGCTTGATTTGGAAAAGTGTGCAAAGCTTGTTACTTATTTATTTATTTATTTAACATTTATCGACTGGGAAAGTCCGACTAGGTCCACAGATCCTGTTTTCAGCGGAGGCCCGGGGAGAAATGCTCCAGAAGCATGTCTTTAGAATGTCGGAGGAAACAGGAGTACCCGGAGGAAACCCATGCGAATGCAGGGAGAACATGCAAACTCCACACAGAAGGCACCCTAGCTGAGAATCGAACCGGAGAACCTCTTGTTGAGTGGCGACAGCGTTAACCACTGCACCACTGCGCCGCCCACCTATGGTGGTGAAGAAATTCAAACGGAAGATTCAGTAGTGCTTTCATGTTACTCGACTGGGAACAGCTATGACTTGCAATTTTATGTGGTCAAAAAGCACGTACAATCATTTGGCCTCAGAGGCAGTTTGAAAATGGCACTACTTACATTTAATAAGGAAGTCCACCACATTAGCTTGAAAGACCACTGTTCTAATTTCGCCCAGTCTGTTTTCTCTACCTCTGCTGATCTTTTCAAAGACAACTTAGGCAAACTCCCAGTTACACAACTGTGAGTTTGCCTAAGTTGTACTTCATGAAGTTAGACCCTGAGGTCAGCTCAGTTGTCAGACCAGCCCTGAAAATTCCAGTAGCTATGCAGAACAGAGTCAAAGCAGTGCTAGATAAAATGGTGCAGCAAGGTGTCATTTGTCCAGTTGACGAACCAATGGAATGGGTATCTCCCATGGCTGTAGCTCATAAGAAAAGCTCAGATGATAGACTATGTATTGACCCAAGAAATTTGAACAAAGCACTAAAAAGACCTCATCATCCAATACGTAAAGTCGAGGAAATCGTTGCTCTCATGCCAAATGCCACTGTTTTTTTTTTCTGTCTTGGATTTCACTTGACCAAAAATCTTAATTGCTAACCACTTTCAGTACTCCTTATAGCAGGTACAGATTTTTGAGAATGCCATTTGGGATACATTCTGCCAGTGAAGTCTTCCAGCGTGCCATGGAACTAATTTTTTCTGGTTATCCCTGTGCTGTTATAGTAGATAATATCCTAATAGGAGGTAATGGTGAAGCCAAGCATGACAGAAACCTCAAGAACTTTCTGGAAAGAGCATGTGAAGTGAATCTTAAGTTGAATCCTCAGAAGTACAAATTCAGGCTACAAGAAGTTACTTATGTTAGTCATTCGTTTACCAGTTCAGGCTTACAACCAGATCCTTCCAAGCAAATAGCAAATCTTGAGATGCCAGTTCCAGACAATGTTCAAGCCTTACAATGTTTTCTTGGCATGGTTAACTACCTAGGCAAGTTCATTCCTGACTTGTGCCAACTTTCAGCACTGCTCATAGAGAGGACATGCAAAGATGTATCTTGGCATGGTTAGAGCAACACCAGAGAGCATTTGATGTCCTGAAACAGAAAATTGCCAGTCCAACAAATTTCAGATATTATGATGTTCACAAACCAGTTACTGCTTCTTGTGATGCTTCAAATTTTGGTCTTGGTGCAGTCATTCTTCAAGAGAGAATATCAGTGGCCTATGCATCCAGAACTCTAACCCAAACTGAAATGCAGTATGCTCAGTTAGAGAAAGAACTCTTGGCAATTGTGTTTGCATGTTCGAAGTTCCATGATTATATTTATGTGCTCCTGGACGCAGTTGGCAACTTCCTAAAGCTAGCGGTACTGTCCCATTACTCTGACCTCCTGAAGGGCCTGAAAGATAGAAGGACACCCTAATGGCAAAATAACTGGACAGCTCCTGCCTAGTCCCCTCATACATACAGACCTGATAAGGTACTGCCCCCTTACTCTGACCTCCTGAAGGGCCTGAAAGATAGAAGGACACCCCAACGGCAAAATAACCAAACAGCTCCTGCCTAGCCCCATGGAACATAAGAACCTGATAAGGTACTGTCCCCTTACTCTGACCTCCTGAAGGGCCTGAAAGATAGAAGGACACCCCAACAATGAAATAACCTAACAGCTCCTGCCTAGCCCCCTGGAACATAAGGACTTGATAAGGTACTGTCCCCTTACTCTGACCTCCTGAAGGGCCTGAAAGATAGGACACCCCAATAGCAAAATAACCAAACAGCTCCTGCCTAGCCCCCTGGAACATAAGGACCTGATAAGGTTATTATCTCCTCTACTCAAATTGTTGGACTAAGCTAGCTAGCCATACTGGGTCTGTAGCATATCCAGACACCTCTACTTAAGCCCCAAACCAATTTTACCTTCCCATTGTGGCTTTTATAAGTTAAAACCCATGGGAACCATCGGTATATCCTATATTTGCCTTTCTTTTGAAAAAAGGTTCTCCTTGCTCAATTCCTACCTTCACATTCCTTAAACTGCCTAAAAATCAAGAAAATCCTACAGTGATTTGAGATAGTGAGCTTAATTCTTACGGGCAGTACCAAAATTCAAACACTTAGGAAACAAGGTCAGAAATATCCATAATGAAAAATGAACTTACGCAAGACTCACAGACCCTGAGATACTCTTGGTTTGGTTAAGCCCCGCTCCGCTCACCCTTGCTGCGCTCGCTTCACTCCCCTCCCTGTCCCCAAATCCCACCCATAGTGGTGCTAAATTTATACTATATGGACCACACCCCCTCTCTTCTTAAGCCAATCAGCTTTTCTGATCAAGTAATTGAAATTCCCCTACCCACCCTAATTTTTCTATTTAATACCCCATAGACCCACCCACAGCCTTACTATGGCAACACAGCTCTCTTCAATCAAATTTTTCCTAATATACTCCATATTACCACTGATATCTATAACATACAGTTTGAGTGCTTATGAACATCAAGTTCTTTATGACCTTCACTTCCCAGGAAGGTACACTACCACTCTGACTGTACCTAGTCAGTTAGATCCCTTGAACACTGCCCTTGTATCCAGCTCCTCTCACCTTCAATGCATCCTACCTATTAAAACTAGATACATCAACCCAAAAGCTAAAAAAATACCAAAATCTTATTCTCAAGTTTCTGAAGCTGACCATTAAAACTCCATGTAATCTCACTATGGATGATGACATCCATCCAAACCCTGGCCCAGCCCTTACCGATGACTCTAACATCTTGACTATCTCTTCCCTTAACACCCAAACCCTAAACAGACCACCCAACTCACTCCTGATTAGCCATCTAAATATTAGAAGGATAAATAATAAAGTCCATTACATCTATGCCCTACTAGACCACCTTTGGTCAGATATTCTTTGTCTCACTGAAACCTGGCTTAAACCATCCACCTCATGATATGAGATTATATCACTAGGTTATAATATATTAAGAGCTGACCGCACAACTAAGAAGGGGGGGGGGGTAGCTGTCCTATATAAATCTATGCTAGAGCTGTCCATTGACACCCCTCAAATAACTATAAAGGACAAGGCTGAAATTATTACTACTAAACTACAAATCAATAAAAACAAATGCATATATATTGTCTGTGTCTACATCCCCCCAGGTAAAAACATGCAAATACTTGAGGACATTCTAAACTGGGTGTCGAATAGTTACCTCCAAGAAACCATTGTTCTCGGGGATTTTAATATAAACTGGTACACCTGCTCCTCAGAACCCCCTACTCATCATATTAACCTTTATGGTTTCAAACAAGTCATTTCCTCCCCTACCAGGATTACTAAACCTAACGATAAAGAAACTATCCTAGGCTGGATCTTTATTAATGGTCACCCCCACAAGTATAAAGCTGGAACCCTGCCTGACGACATAAATGATCACCTTCTCATCTATATTATCAGGCAGAAGGCTGGAATCCCTAAACAACTTATCTATAAAAAAATCAGGAATAAGAAAAAGCTCAACCTTACTAAGTTGCAAACTGACCTCAAACTTTGCAACTGGTCTGCCCTCAGGTATCAGCCACGTGAGGAGGCTGTAAAATACTTTAACAGCAAATTCTTATCCATCCTAAACACCCACGCTCCAGAACATTCTATTAGAATGAAAACTAAACCTACCCCATTGCTTACAGCAGAAACTAGGCAAAACATCTTACTCAGGAACAAAGCGTGGGCCACCTGGCAAGTCACAAAAACCCTAACAGATCAACTTAGTTATAGACAATTAAGGAATGATACTAAAAAACTGTTATGTCCGATAAAAAAAACACTATTGCCACCTACAACAGAAACACCAAAATAAACCACAAAAATTCTGGGCAGGTCTAAATAACCTTCTCTACCCAGGACAGTCCTCCACCCCTATCACCACAAATTCTAACACTAAATCTCCTGCAGAAATCACCAATTCCTTTAATAACTTCTTTACTGAAACCATCCAACAACTAGCTAATAAATTATCCCCCAGTGGACCTAATCCAACTGCTACTACATCCAGTACCCAAAACATCTTTAAACTTCAACCAGCCTCAACCTCATTTATTCAAAAGCTAATTAGTAAACTAAAACCAACCACCCTAGCCGCAGACCTCCTCCCTGCAGAGTACCTACAAAAAGCAGCTGATGTGGCTCATAGGTTCATAGGTAGGTACTAGGCTATCTGCCTGAAGGCATTTATAAGCCTTGCCAGAATGTGTTGGCTTTCACTGCCCCCTTAGATTAGTTCCCTGTGCCTCTTTGCAGCAGAGCCATTGAAGTGATCCCTGGGGTAAACTTTCTGTTTCCCATCCACTTGTCAAGGTTTCTCTTGAAGAGGGTTAGTGAGGAGCTCTGACTAATGAAGATTGGAATCTTGTTGCAGAACATGGGAAGTCTCTGGGACAGCAATCTATCTCTCCAGCACGTCCTATTTATTGTTGTGGTAAGGTTTAGATCCCTGGAGTGTGTGGCTCGAGGGGATATGGTTTTCTTTCGGTGGAGCATGTCCATCAATTCTGGGTTGGACATGGCCTTGTATGTCAGGCAGAGATCACCTCTGAGTAGGTGGTATGCAACCGAGTACAGGTAGAGTTTCTTCTGTCAAGCTGCATAGGGCATCTGCTTGAGGCCAGTGATCATCTTGGTGAGGTACTTCTGTGGTCTTTCCAGTTGTTGCAGGTGTCTTGTAAGGTACATCCCAAATGGGGCATTGTACTCTATGATGGGTTGGGGCCCAATTACCTCTTTCGATCTGGATGCAAACCCTTTTGTGATTAGGTGGGCAACATAAAAGGATTTTCTAACCACTTTGGCAATGTGATTATCAAAGGAGAGGTTACTATCTACTTGGGTCCCCAGATCCTTTATTACGTCTTCCGTATTTAGGGGGCTACCACCTATGTGGTATTTTGTGGGTACTTTGTTTTTTCCAAAGGGGATGACTATGCACTTTTTGGCATTTAGTTTGAGGCCATGGTTTTGACACCAGGTATCTGTCTCAGTGAGACCCTTTTGGAGGATGTCTGTGTCAGCCGGAGAGTCAATTATAGCCCCTAGTTTGCACTTGTCTGCAAACTTGGTCAGCTATAGTCTTCCTATGCTTGCCTGTACCTCTGAGAAGTATATGCCGAATAGAAGGGGTCCTAGGACTGAGCCCCGGGGAATGCCACTTGTAACCAGTTTAGAGTCAGACCTAGCTCCCGCAACTCTTACCATGTGGGTTCTGTCCGTGAGCCAGTTGGCAACCCATCTTGTGATGTAGGGCTTTATGTTCAGGTGGGTGAGCTTGTCTATAATACCTGAGTGGGGAATGGTGTCGAAGGCCTTTGCAAGATCTAGGTAGGCTGTGTGAACCACCTTTCCATCATCTATAGCCTTGGTAACTGTCTCAAAGAAGTCCACCAGATTTAGGAGGCATGATCTGCCCTTACAAAAGCCGAACTGGGTAGGGTCCAGTGTTTGGAGGTTTCCAATGTCTCTGTTAATGAGATCCATGATGATGCGCTCCATAGCTTTGCAGACCAAGCTAGTCAGGCTTATAGGGCGATAGTTCATGGGCTCTGTTGTGGCTCCACCTTTGTGGAGTGGAAAAAACGTTGCTGTGCGCCACTCTGTGGGCATGTAGTCTGTGGAGAGGCTGAGTTTAAACAGTGTGTTTAGGTGAGGGGTTAGTTCATCTTTGAGCTCATGTAGGACACAGCCTGGGACACCGTCCAGTCCCATTGATGCTGTGTTTCTGGCTTTGGAGAGGGCTGTTTTAACCTGAGTGTCTGGGATTTCAGGGGCACTACATTCTTCTGATAAAGTTATAGGCCCTTTTGGAGGTGAGGGGGGGGCTTGCACTGAACCTGTCTGCCAGGATGTTGGCTATATTGGTCAGTTCAGTGTATTTTCTGCCATTCTGCACTAACTCCGAGCAGATCTGAGAATTGCCACATAGATTCTTGACATAGTTAAAGAATGCCTTGTGGTTATCTTTGGAGTCCATGGCAATTTTTTTTTCGAAGCTAGCCTTGGGTGATTTTATGAGGGAACATGATTTCTTGCTGATACTGATCAGGGATGTCTTCCCTTCTTGGGATTTTACTCTTTTTTGTACTAGTTTCCTCCTTCTATTGTATAGCTTGTTTATGGCAGGGGTCCACCAGACTGGTTTCCTTTTCTTGGAGGAATGAGTCTTGGTTTTGTTTGGGATAGCATGATCCATGCATTCTTGTAGGTGCCCATAGAGTGCATTAGTAAAGGATTTTGCAGCTTGGACAGCGTTATCCTTTAGCATGGGGGCTTTGAAACTTCCCACCTCGGTCTTAAGTAACGTGAAGTTTGCTTTTGAAAAGTTTTTCACGGTGGTTTCTTTGACTGGGGGAGGTGGTGGAATGTGGATATCCAGAGTAATTAGTTTATAGTCAGATCTAACCAGTGAGGGGATGACCTCCAGTATGGAACACCGGTCGCCCATGTTGATGATGACCAGGTCCAATATGTTGTCACCTCTGGTGGAGGTGTTGGCCAGTTGATCCAAGGTATTTGAGTTTATAAATTCTAGGAAATGTTGGGCAAGGGAGTTTGTACTTGAGTAGTTCTCTCAGTTAATGCTTGGATAATTGAAATCACCCAATATTAGGGTGTTTGGTAGGACCTTTATGTTTCCCAGCATTTCCAAGAATGTGGAGTGGGGGTCCTGGGATATGGTGGGTGATCTGTAGCAAGCTATAATTTGAAAAGCAATTTTGCCCATTGTTAGTTGCATGTGAATGATCTCTGAAGCATGGTGCTGTGCCACTAACCTGGAGGTGTGGGTATCCATGATGAATATGGATACTCCCCCGCCTTTTGTATTTCGGTCCATGTTTTGTGGCCAAAATGTATGGTATGAGTTGTAGCCTGGTAGTGCTGGGGTGCTCTCTGGAGCCTTAAACCAGGTTTCTGTTACTGCACATATTTCAATTTTCTCCATACTGAGGAGTGCCTCGAGTGCATGCATTTTGAGGTTTAGACTTCTGGCATTGAGTAGTATAACCCTCAGTTTTTTGTTACTTGTGCTATTTATGGTGGTGGGTTTGTCTTTTGAGCCTTGCCTAAAAAAGGCACTATGGCGGTGCAAGAGCCTTGGCCAGTATTCAAAAGCCGAAGGGTGACTGGTGCAAGCCATCTCTAGTGAAGCAGCGTGGCTTGTCGAGCATGTCATCCCAGGCTGACAGACACTGGATCCCCTTTGAATGACACCAGAAGCCAGTATTCAAAAGCCGAAGGGTGACTGGTGCAAGCCATCTCTAGTGAAGCAGCGTGGCTTGTCGAGCATGTCATCCCAGGCTGACAGACACTGGATCCCCTTTGAATAACACCAGAAGCTTAGCTAATCGTTGAAATTGATAATTGTTTTCTCTATACCGTGGTATCATTCTTGGTGAGGGCAGGATGCTACTTAGGGTCAGGGTCATACCAGCCTGGGCTATGTGATCAGAGAGCTCCTCCATGTCTCTTTTCATGTAGTCCAGGGAGGTACGGCTCTGTCATTCACACCAACATGGACAATGACAGAGTCATATTTGTACTTGTTCTGGAGTAACCTGAGTGCTTATGTTATGTGGCAGATCCTGGCACCCGACAGGCAGCTAACAGTAACCTTCTCCTTGTTCAGCCTAGTGAGTGGGACTTCAGTGTGCCTGACTATAGAGTCACCTATTACTAGTGTGTTGGGTATGTTATTTTGCCTTAAGGGCTGTGATTGTGTGGCACACTGGTTTTGTGAAGTATGTGTTTCATGGTTTGTGTTGGGGGGTGGAGGTTGCTTGGATGTCTCTGTTGTTTTTGCAGATTTTTATTTAGAGCCTCCGAGTATGTTTTCGTGTATTTATATGTGTTTTTTGCCGGTGCTGGTTTCATAGGTCTATGTGAGACTGGTGGTGTGATGCAAGTAGTTCCCTTCTCCTCTTGGCTGTCTGATCCAGCCTTTGGTCGAGGGAGCTTAGCCTCCAGTTTGGCTGTATAATTGCATCTCTCACATTAGTGTTTGGTGGTAGGAGGAGAGGGTTGTCTGTGTACTTGAGGCAGTTGTAACATTGCCTGAAAATGTCCATATTCACCAGTTGGACTGGAAAGTGCACCTGAAACTGCCCTTTGGACATGCCTGGATAGGTACAGTGAACTGACTTTACTGAATGGCTGGTAAGGTTGAATAGAGAGCCTTGTCCATCTGTACAGTACTTGAGGGTCTAGTGCTAGGGTTTATAAGTGCTTGCTATGGTTTTGAGCAAGTGCTGGGCTGAGAAATGAATGGCTTGAGTGCTTAAGTTGAAAGTTTGTCTAGTTTCAAGGGAAAAATTGAAGAGGAGACTTTGTGGATCTGGGAATAGTTATACTCTAGCTAACCGGCGCTGCCTGGCATGCAAAATTGGGCAAATGTGGTATTTATAGCAGGAAAATGAAAGAGACAGAAAGTAGCTCAAAACAGCCAATAAACTACTAATGTCTGGGCTGAAACCACTCCTCCAGGGACAGATAGGCTGCTCAAAGCTCCCCTCTCTCACTGGTGAACAGAGAAACTTCCTTCTATCCAAGTAAGGTATGGGAAAACACAGAGATTTGTAACACAGCCCTGAATTCAGCACTTAACCTGAAAACTGGACTATACTAGCTTAGAAAGGCAGGAAACAAGTATATATATATATATTTTTTTTTCCAGAAAATAAAGCAGATACAATCAAAAAAAACACTTTAAATGCACAGAAAAGGATACTTATTGTTATATATCTCAGATCAGAGTTGTAGTCAATGCCCCTAGTAATAAAGTAGGAAGAAACACAAATACAGTAAAAGCGGATGAATAAAGTGCAATTTTCTTCTTTTTATATATATATATATATATATATATATATATATATATATATATATATATATAAATAACAACAGAAAATGAACAAACTGATTTAAACAAGTTACCCAATTAACCAGAAAAAAGCTCAACACTGTGCCCTGCTCCAGCAGTCTTCAATCAGACAAGTTCTAACTGCACACTCCTGCTGCTAGGGTGCAGGGGAACCTTCTCCAAAAAAAAAGATGGCCTGGATCAGTGCTCAAGTTATACAAACAAAGCTAGATTCAGCAGGCCTGAATCTGGTCTATGCTACAGCAACAAGGTGCACCAATTTCAGAAAGAAGCAGTTCAAATAAGCAGGCACAATAAGCCTGTGACCAGAAATTCCCAGCTCAGAAGGGCAGACTCCAGCCTCCCACAAGAGTGCAGACCACACCTTCTTAATGTAAAAAAAACTGGCCCAAAGCCCAAGTGCTTAAACCAGAACTAATACACTTTAGAACAGACACTCAGCCTTCAATCAGCAGCTCCCAACTCAGAAGGATGTAAGCTTCCTGTCCTGCCACAACAGTGCAGACCACAAATCTTCCTAATGTGAAACAACTGGTCTAAAAGCCAAGTGCGTAATCCAAACAATTTAATCGGCTACTAACAAGTAGTAATAAATGCTATTAAGTTCTTTTAAGAACAGGCAGCAAGAGCAAAATAAGTAATAAAGTACGAAGAAAAACAAACACAGTAAAAGCAGATGAATAAAGTGCAAAAACATGTTTTTTCTATCTGTATTGGGTAGAATAAGCTAAAGACACTAGACTGGGAGGAGTGTCACAGATCAAATATACAGTAGGGGAGGGCAATTGCAAAGCCACCAAGTATAAAAAGAAAACACCAATAAGGAGGGCAGGGTGGGGGAAAATCAACTCCGAAAAATAACACAACACAGATCAGAAGCCAGCAAATATTATAGATCTAAATCAATCAGTCAAAAGCAATTAGGATACTGTAGAACTTTGGAAAGAAGTGCCAAAAAATATGTTTATCAATTTATATTTTGAGTTGCTTCAGTAGTACTCTCAGTCAGAACTCAATTAGATTCAAGCAATGAATGCAGATAATCCCATTCCCAAAGTGGTTAGAAAATTCTTCTACATGGTCCACCTTATCACAAAAGGGTTTGCATCCAGATCAAAAGAGGTCATTGTGCCCCTCTACTCATCGCTCATCAGACCCATCATAGAGTACAACACCCCATTTGGGATGTATCTTACAAGACACCTGCAACAGCTGGAAAGACCACAGATGTACCTCACCAAGAGGATCACTGGCCTCAAACACATGCCCTATGCAGCTCGATTGAAGAAACTCCAGGTGTACTCAGTTGCACACCGCCTACTCAGAGGTGATCTCTGCCTGACATACAAGGCCATGTCCAACCCAGAACTTATGGACATGCTCCACCTAAAGAAAAGCTTATCCCCTCGAGCCACACGATCTAGGGACCTAAACCTCACCACAACAATAAATAGGATGTGCTGGAGAGATAAATTCCTGTCCCAGAGACTTCCCATGCTTTGGAACAAGATCCCAATCTACATTAGGCAGAGCTCCTTGCTAACACTTTTCAAGAGAAACCTTGACGAGTGGATGGGAAACAGAAAGTTTACCCCGGGGATCACTTCAGTGGCTCTGCTGGACAGAGGCACAGGGAACTAATCTAAGGGGGCAGCGAAAGCTAACACGTTCTGGCTAGGCTTATAAATGCGTTCGGGCAGATAACCTAGTACCTACCTATGAACCTATGACTACATCTCCAAAATATGAAATACCATCCCCCAGCCCTTCTTAACCACTGCTAACCCATCTCACTTTAAAAAAATCCTAAAAGACTTCCTCAGTAACAATTAGCTTTGCTCATGTACCGGTCCTGGCGAAAGTTGTTCTTTTATCCACCAACACTGGACAACTCTACTCTCATCCCATATTCACCACATCTATTTCTGACTTCTGTACTTATAACTTTACCACCAATCCCCCCCCCCCATTCACCAAAACTATCATTCTAACTTCTCTTCTCTTACTAGATTACTTCTAGTATATACTAATTCCCTCTGTCATCTCACCTGTTGACCTAATATTCATCTCATTTCTCTCCCACTGTCCTGTTATTCTTTCCCCCTCCTCTGTTCTCCTCTACACTAACTCCTTCTCTGACATCCTCCCTATATTTTCAGTTACCATAGTTATGCATCCAGCATCAAAATCATGCCTCCCCCAACAGAAGACTGCCTAGTTACTTCAACTCTGTAGACTGATTCTACTCTTACACAATATGTTATGTGTAACATGTAATACTCTGTAATCAGTAATCTCTATGACTCATTGTGCATTTATGTGAGTATTTTGTGTCTTTTTATGTTTTGTTAAAATCTTTTTAATTTTTTATAATTTTCTCTGGAGCTTTTCTCTCCGGGCCTCTGCTGAAAATGGGCTCTTGCCCAAATGGACTATCCCAGTAAACAAAAGTAAGTAAATAAATAATTAAGACAGGCAAATGTCTGGAGATAAAGTAGTTTAAAGACTTGGGATCCTAACAGTAGTAGGTTACTTTGCTTTACAGTTAGCAATGCTCCAAGAGGGGGGATTTGTTGTGAATCAGAAGATACTGTTGGGAGATTTTCCATGGTGTGGTAGTGCTTTTTTTCTTGGAGGCAGATGCAAAACTGGGTTGTCTATATTCTAGCTGAGACAGGAGGACTCCTTTGATTTTGGCTGTGGCTGGATGAGATAGAAATAGGGAGATCTTTTCAGCCCAGAAGAGGAGGGAGGTTTTTTGCTCTCATTCTGTTTGCATATAGACGTTTGGAGATGGATCAAGCCACAATCCTAGGTATTTCTTTTTAAAGTATGGTAGTGTAAGTCAAAGACATCTAAAGAGTCAGGTACCTTGTGAATTTTCTATGGAGTTCCAGAAAGCACAGTTTTGGTCTTGGAGGGATTGCACCTTATGGTTTAGGAGCTATTGGTGGAACTCATGTAAATCTGACTGGAGTTGGAAATGAATGTTGGTAAGAGATTTACCAGTATATGATCACATCATCAGCAATAGAGAATAAGTGGAAGATGGAGAAGTCACAAGGACATTTGTTAAAAGTTGTGAAGAAAAGGAGGGGGCAAGAATGGATACTTGTGGTATCCTTTGATAAGGATTCTGATTGGGGGGATCCTATTTTGACTCAGCAGTGTCTATTAGTGAGGACATTTTTAAACCAGGAAGTGCTGTCTCTTGGCCGATACCAATCTTTTCCTACTTTCAGCTGCTCCCGTTAGGGGTCGCCACAGTGGATCATCTGTTTCTATTTCTTCATGTCCTCTGCATGTTGCTCTGTCTCACCAACCATCTGCATGTCCTCTCTCACCACATCCATAAACCTTATCTTAGGCCTTCCTCTTTTCCTGTTACCTGACAGCTTCATCCTTAGCATCTTTTTCCCAATATACTCTGCATCCCTGCTCAGCACATGTCCAAACCAATGTAATCTTGCCTTTCTGGCTTTGTCTCCAAACCTTCCAACCTGGGCTGACACTCTAATATACTTATTCCTAATCCTGTCTACCCTCGTCACACCCAGTGCAAAGCTTAACAACTTTAACTCTGCCACGTCCAGCTCTGACTCCTGCCTTTTTGTCAGTGCCACTGTCTCCAACCCATATAACATAGCTGGTCTCACTACCCTCTTGTAGACCTTCTCTTTCACTCTTACTGGTACTCGTCTGCCACAAATCACTCCTGAAACTCTTCTCCACCCACTCCATCCTGCCTGTACTCTCTTCTTCACCTCTCTTCCACACTCACCATTACTCTGAATTGTTGATCCCAAGTATTTAAACTCATCCACCTATGCCACTTCTACTCCCTGCATCCTCACCATTCCTCTATCCTCCCTCTCATTCACACACATATATTCTGTCTTAGTCCTGCTGACCTTCATTCCTCTTCTCTCTATAGCATATCTCCACCTCTCCAGGGCCTCCTCCACCTGTTCCCTACTCTCACTACAGATCACAATGTCATCTGCAAACATCATAGTTCACGGGGACTCCTGTCTGATCTCATCTGTCAACCTGTGCATCACCATTGCAAATAAGAAAGGGCTCAGAGCTGATCCTTGATGTAATTCCACCTCCACCTTAAATGCATCTGTCACTCCCACCGCAGATCAGACCGCTGTCACACTACCCTCGTACATATCCTGTACCACTCTTACATACTTCTCTAACACTCCCGAGTTCCTCATACAATACCACAACTCCTCTCTAAGCACCCTGTCATATGCTTTCTCTAAGTCCACAAAGACACAATGCAACTCCTTCTGACCTTCTCTGTACTTCTCCATCAACACTCTCAGAGCAAACATCGCATCTGTAGTGCTCTTTCCTGGCATAAAACCATACTGCTGATAACTAATCATCACCTCCCTTCTTAACCTAGCTTCCACTACTCTTTCCCTTAACATTATGCTGTGACTGATCAGTTTAATCCCTCTGTAGTTACTACAGCTCTGCACATCACCCTTATTCTTAAAAATCGGTACCAAAACACTTTGGCCGATACCAATCTAGATAAGTTTATTTAGGAGTAGAGAGTGATCAATTATGTCAGATGCCTTTATCAGGTTTATACAGTACCACCTGTAAGTTATTTGTAGCATGTTATCAGGTAGGGACTAAAGTGATGACATACTTCATCCAGGTCAGAGGTAAATAATAAATTAAAGAGATTAGACCTGCTGGATGAATATCCAGAAAAAAAACAACAATGGGTGGAAGTTATGGATATTGCCTGGGAGGTGGCAAAAGAAAATTGTCCAAACAGACAGAAGATTAAGGAAATGAAATGGATGTCTGCGGTGTCTTTAGATGTGTCCGAGGAAAGAAAAGTAAAAGCCAGCAAGGACAGTAAGTATTATGTCCAAGTGGATGCAGAGTTTCAGAGCAAAGCAGGGAAAGATAAGGAGGCATGTTTAAATGAGCAGTGTGCGCAGAACTTGAAATAAGACAGTAGAACATTCAGGAATACTGATGACATTAAGGGAAACTTCCAGGTAAAAATGGGAGTGATAAAAGACAAAAGTGGGAGGGATCTAGCAGAAGCAGAAGATATTAAGAAAAGGTGGCAGAAATATATAGACCTCTACAAGAAGGACCCCAACATCACTGACAAATATAATGAGGTTTTATGATCAAGAGACAGACAACCTGGAGAATGAAGGTAAATGGGCTCCAGAAAGCCTTGCTAATAACAAGGCAACAGTAAGTGATAGAGCTCCAGACTAGCTGTTGAAAATCCTGCAAAATGATGCTGTTACAGTATTGCATGCAATTTGGCAGCAAATTTGAAAAAACTGGACAGTGGCCATTCAATTGGAAAAGGTCAGTTTATATTCCAAAAAAGGCAGTGCTAAGGAAGGCTTAAATTATCAAGCAGTTACACCAATTTACCTGCTATTAAGGTAAGACTAAAGATCCTGCAAGCTAGGCTTCAACAGCATATGGACTGAGAATTGTCAGATGTGCAAGCTGGTTTTAAAGGTGGTAGAGATACAAGAGATCAATTTGTCAACAACCACTGGATAATGGAGAAAGCATGGGAGTTCTAGAAAAGAAAAGTCTCTCTTATGCTTTACTGACCACTTTAAAGCCTCTGAATGTATTGCTTATAACAAACTGCACCAAGTTCTTAGAGAAATGAGGATACCAAGGGATCTGTATGGAAAACAAGAGGCATTGGTTAGACCCAAATATGGAAAAAGTGACTGCTTCCGGAATGGAAAACGAGTACAACAAGGCTATACATTGTCCCTCTACATTTCTACAATGAATATATCATGGAAACGCTGGGATACAAGAATCAGATGTTGGAATCAAACTTGCTGGGAGAAATATTAACATCCTTAGGCATGCAGATGGTACTGTGATGGCTGAAGCTGGGGAACACTTGAACAACCTGTTAATGAAAGTGAAAGTTGAAGATGCAAAAGCCGGCTTGTTGTTCAGAATAAAAAAAACTAAAATTATCTTATCTGCTCCAATCTGTTATTTGAAAACATATGAGAAAGAAGTGGGGGCAGTGACAAGTTTTATTTTCCTGGGCTCAAACATATCTGTAGATGGTGATTGCAGCCATGAAATTAAAAAGTGCCTACTTTTTTGAAGGAAAGCTATGGCAAATCTGGATAAGATTTTACACAAGGACAAGGTCCATATAGTTAAAGTTATGTTTTCCAGTAATAACATATGGCTGTGAGAGTTCTAAAGTATGGCAATATACTAAAACATTGATGCATTTGAACTGTGCTGTTGGAGAAGAGAATGCTGTGGACTGCAACAAGATCATATGTGTCAGTACTTAAGGCAGTAAACCCAGACTGTTCATTGAAAAGTCTGATAGTAAAACTAAAACTCACCTGCTTTGGCCACAAAATGCAAAGGCCGGGGCCACTAAAGAAAACTCTGATGCTGGAAATGATTGAAGGCAGAACAGGAAGGGAAATTCAGAGGCCAAGAAGGAAAGACAGCATTACTGAAGCAACGAATATGACTTTGCTAGAACTAAACTGGCTTGGCATGCTAAATTCTTTGACATCAAGAAGGGCTGGGCATGATTAAACAGCAACTCCTCCACATTTGGGAGATAAGGCTGAGAGCTACAACTCTATGATGACATGGAAAAGCAAGGCAAAAGGACTGAAATGCATTTCCCTCCAGTCATTATATATTATATATTACATATTATACCATGACCCCCCATTAATATTCCAAAACGTGCACGCTGATTGGCCAGCGTGCATGTTGTAAATCGACTTATACTAATGGAAAAAGGTCCGGTCCCCCGGACTTTTTCCATTAGTATAAGTCTCTTTTAAAACACTGTCTCGCTATGTTAAAAGAGTTTAACATAGCGACACAGGTTTAAAAAAAGCAACGGAGATCTCCGTTGATTTTTTTAAAGCTACTCCTTTAACATAGCGACACAGTGTGTAAAAAGCAACGGAGATCTTGCTTTCTCCATTGCCTTTTTTTAAACCTGTCTCGCTATGTTGAATGGGTTTAACATAGCGAGACAGCTTTAAAATAAGCAGCGGAGATCTCCGTTGCTTATTTTAAAGCTGTCTCGCTATGTCAAACCCATTTAACATAGCGAGACAGCTTTAAAGGAAAAAAGCAATGGAGAAAGCAAGATCTCCGTTGCTTTTTACTGTTTCACTATGTTAAATGGGTTTAACATAGCGAGACAGCTTTAAAATAAGCAACGGACATCTCCGTTGCTTATTTTAAAGCTGTCTTGCTATGTTAAACCCATTTAACATAGCAAAACAGTAAAAAGCAATAGAGATCTTGCTTTCTCCATTGCTTTTGGCCACAGCTCTGATGTACTGCGTAGGCATGCGCAGTACATCAGAACTGCCGCTGATACCAGCCAGCTGCGGAAGGGCAGCAAAGAGGCATTATACAATGCCATTTCTTTTCTTAAATAATGTCATAGTATAATAGCAATAACCCACTTCTGGGTGTGGGTAATGCAGGATTTACCCACCGTTGTCTTTGTTTGGTCCCTCGGGCTTCGCCTCCGGGGGACCAAACCACGCCAACCGTGGGTAAATCCCGCATTACCCACACCCAGGCGTGGGTTATTGCTATATTAACACACTGTTCCACCACAGACTTGCTGTTTTTTTTCTACCCCAGTACACTAGACTCTATCATCAATCTATAATGTTAATCAAGGCAATTAAATACTCAGAATAAAAAGAGTAGTATATTTGTATGAGCACTTCTGTAAGTGATTACTACATGCAACTGATCCAACAAAGAAAAAAAATAAGTTTTTAATATTTTTTATGCCTTGCTTTCAATTAGGAAAATACCTGCCAACTGCAACATTTTTAAAACATGTAGTTTGTGTTAGCATTTGTACGTTTGTATAAAATTGATATTTACCATTGAGTCTGCTGCCGCTGTTAAAGGGAAGCCACTGCGAATCATTGTTTCCTTACTCACTGATACAGGATCATAAGATCACTGGAGATTACTATGCAATTGACTCGGAGGTCATTCTAAGCCTAGCCATTTCAACCCACTGTAATATCATAGAAGTGCTAGTCAATACCCAAGATTGCATCTAGTCATGACTGCTCATATCCAGGTGGGTTGTGGGTGCTATCGCCGGTAAGAATTTATGGTGCTCCCACTCGTCCAGGTGCCTGTTGAACAGTGTCATAGAGGTGCTCTGTTTCATATGAATTGGTAGCCTGTTACAAAGACATGGCAGTCACTGGGAGATAAATCTGTCCCTCCAGCATGTCCTATTTAAGTTGCAAGCCATATTTAAGTCCCTTTGATTTATGGATATGCAATAAGTAAGCCCCTTTGATTTATGGATATGCAGTAAGTTCATTAGGTTTGGGTCTTGGATTGTTCTGTAGGCCAGGCATACGTCTCCTGTAAGAAGAAGTCTATGCAATACGGAGTATAGTGACAGGGATTTTAGTCAGTCCATATAAGGCACATGCTGGAGGCACTTGATCTTCTTTGTTAGAAACCTCTGAGGTGTCTCTAATTACTGCAGGTGCTTAGTACGGTACATGCAGAATGGGGCATAATACTCAATTATGGGCCGGATAAGTGCTAAGTATAGGTGGGTTATAACTTCTTTTGCTCTTGAGGTGATGCCTTTACTAATCAAGTGTACTATGTAGAAAGCTTTCTTTACTACGGTAGCCACATGGTGGTCGAAGTTAAGGTTGCAGTCAACCTGTGATCCCAGGTCCCTTACCACTTCATGGGTACAGAGGGAATTTGTTATTGATTTGATAGTGTGAAGGGACATTGTTTGTGCTGAACGGAATGATGATGCATTTCTTTGCATTCAGTTTGAGATCGTGACTAGTACACCAGTCGGTCTGCATGAAACCCTCCTGGAGTATATAGACATCATTTAGGGATTCAATGATTACACCTAGTTTGCAGTCATCTGCAAACCTGGTCAGCCACAACCCCTTAGTTTTGACCTGAACTTCCGACAAGTATATACAAAACAGTAGGGGGCCCAGCACTGACCCTTGTGGCACTCCTCTGCTGGTTGATGTGGAGTCACCCACTTTGATAGTGTGTGTTCGGTTTGTAAGCCAGTTGGCAACCCATCTTGCAATGAAGGGGTTTACATTCAGTTTGCTAAGTTTATTGATAATGCCTAAATGTGGGATTGGGTTGGAAGCCTTTGCCAAGTCAAGGTATGATGTGTGTACAACATTTGCCCTCATCAATAACCTTGGTCACATGTTTAATGAAATCCACTAGATTTAACAGGCAGAATCTGCCCTTCACAAAGCCAAATTGGGTAGGATCCAGGGTTTGGAGGTCACCTACGTCTTTATTTATGAGGTGCATAATGATACATTCCATGGCCTTACAGATGAGGCTGGTCATGCTTATGGGTCTGTAATTCCCTGGGTCTGTTGCTAGGCTACATGGCTTGTGACTCTCTATGTCAGAGTGAAGCGGATCATTCTGAGAAAGTATAACATCCCTTCTTAAAGTCTTAAAATTTCTGTAGTTATTGTTTTGAGATGGAAGCGCAATATTTTAGGATGTCTGGCAGTAAGTACAGAGGATTAAAGCTCTGACTCGTTAATGAGCTGTTTACTGTGCCAAGGTACAGGGTTTGAATCTTTCTACCTTCATTTGTCTAATGTGAGATCTTGAACAAGTCACGTAACCAGAAACAGTGCTTTGGGGAAATTGGGAATTTGGGCTAAGCTCCTTAATGGTCTCCTGGACAGCAGGCCTGGTAACTACCCATGAAAATTCTACGGCAATGGGATTCCTTCATCATCATCAGATCTTTCTTTAAAGTGAGCTTCATACGGTTTTACCAGCCCGATGCTATGTTGTTCTTGTGTGATAAAGCTTTACTATTTACAGATGCCATTTTCTAATTCTCTGGCTTATCTTACTGCCAGAGATTGAAGACTTTCAGACACATACCCAGTTGTTACCCAGCTGTTTAACAATCCTATTGTAAGTGGAAATTCCTGGCAGGAATCTGATACCCAGAAGAGCTTCTGCTAAGTAGATTAAAGAAGGGTCACTGTTAACACACACACACACACACACATAAATCTAGAATTTGTTGAAAGAAGTTATAAATTATCTAGAGCTTAGTGCTATAACACTGAAAGACCAAAAAGAAATTGCCAAACTATCAAACACAATGGCGTGACTTCTAATCTTAGCAGCAAGTAAAATAAGTTGAGTAAGGGTTGAAGATCCAATGTCCTTTTCAGCTTGGCACCCTCAAACGTCCAGTGCCTAAGATAACACAATTTCCTGCTTACAGACATGCCCCACTGCTGAAAAGTTTGGGATGAAAGACAATTTTTGTCCTGACAGGTCCCAACAATTTTATAATTCCTGAACCAATGATCACTAAGATGAATTTGTACTTGGGTTTATTTTATCTGGCAGTTGGCACAGAGAATGAAGGCTGTCAGCTGTAGTTCCTGTTGGAACAGGGTTTGATGCCCTCAGCCCTAATTCACCTATTAGGTGACCTTGAGTAAGTCACTTAACAAAGACAGTGATTAGTGGCAACAGGAAATGTGGGCTAGGCTCCTCAATAGCTTCCTGGACTGCAAGTCTTTAACTACTTATGAGCCTAGCTCTCACTGGACTCCAAACAGTTTGATATTACAGTCTTACCAAGAGAATGGCACACACCAGTGATACAGTGTTAAATACTAGCAATTTCCTATTAAATAAATCCTTAAAGGCACACAACCAAGAGAGCTGTACCAAAATTTTGCAGGGTTGTTACATTCTTTCTCATTGTTGACATCTTTAAGTAATATGGTCATATCGATTTACAGAGATACAGTTTAAATACTGACATTTCGCAGCTTTTGTTTTGTTATGGATTACAGTAGCATTAATTATATGTAGGCTGGCTTGTGTCTTAAATATGGTCAATTTCCAAACATGCTATTTTGTCTACACAGTAGGTGCATATGATATTACAACAGCAAAAAGTAATCCATGTGAGAAAAATACTGTTCCATTACAGATAAATGTTACATTTCTAAAAGTTTAGAAAATGCTAAGATCCAGCAAATTCCTCCACAAAGGCACTTTGTTCTTTCCAAGGAAAGAAAAGATCCTTGCACAAAACATGCAGTATACAGTATAGAGCTCAGCAATAAATAGAATTCAGCATCCTCAACCCCTTGCATCGGTCCTGTGGCTGGCTGCTCATCTCACCTCTCATCTGCCGTTTTGGGTATTCCCTCCATACATTTAACCCCAAGGAAAATTCCTCCCTGCTAAGACCAGAAGACACCCTGAACTGCCTGCTACCTAGGCACCACTGAACGCTACTAAAACAAGGACATCTCAGTTCTGCCGTTTTGGGGATTTCCTCCATACATTTAACCCCAAGGAAAACTCCTCCCTGCTAAGACCACACGACACCCTGAACTGCCTGCTACCTAGGCACCACTGAACGCTACTACAACAAGGATATCTCAGTGTATGTAGTGTTAAACTAAAACTTGTAACCTAATAAAGCAGCTGTAACTATTACTCTGACCCCCGCGTTAGCGAAAGCAGCCTACCGCAGCCTGAATGCTATTCCTCCCCCTCTATACTTTTAGTAGCATCTTTATTTTATTTTGGAACACACAGGCCCTTCCCTCTTGCCACTAGGTGGCAGCACTCTCCTCACCAACTCCTCACCAAACAATCACACACCATATAACTGTAGTAACTATCAAAACCATCAATAAAAAACTAGTGTCACTTTACAGAATAAAAGCCTTCCTAACCCCTCCAGCTAAAATTGCCATAGCTCGCTCTCACCTTCTTTCAACCCTTCTGTATGCATCCCCTCTACTCTCGAATTTGAACAAAACTGTCCTTTACAAACTTTCAATTTGCTACAACCACATTGCCAGGTTTGCCACTGGGCTGCCTTTTAGGACACATCATTGCATCAATCTAAATCAGCTTGGTTGGCTTGAACTACCCAGCCTAATCCAGTATAACCAACTGATTATGGCCTATAAAATCCTCTATAATCCGGACAATACTCCTGCACTTAAAAATATTATCACCCCCTATAACAATCCTAGACCGCTTCAATCCTCTAACAAACTATTAATTCAGACTAGCAAAATTAACAACACAGCTGGTTATTCTCTCTTTGCAAACTCTGTAAGTAGATCCTGGAACTCTCTTCCAGCTGATATTACCTTACTTTCCACCTTAGGTCAATTTAAAACTAGACTCAAACAACATTTGTCACTTAACTGGCTATGTCAATGTATCAAGCCTGGCTAACTCTCTCTAGAATGTGTAAAAATCTGTTAACCAGTTTACTGTGTAATTTAATTTAATCCTGATTTGTGCTCAGGATTAACTGTAATCTGTGGAACTTGTTTAACTTGCTTACTTATGTAATCTCTGTAAATAGTCTGTTTGTAATATGTAATGCTGGTATTATGTAATGCTGTATCTGCTTACCCTTGGAGCTTTTCTCCCCGGGCCTCCGCTGAAAATGGACATGCATCCAGTCGGACTATCCCGGTCAACAAATGTAAAATAAAAATAAAATAAATAAAAATTCCTATACCAGAATTAAAGTAATTACTTAAAATCTTACTCCACTCTTTTCCCTAGATAGACCTCCCATTTACTTTATTTGCTAAAACTCCCGATTCTTCCCTGTATATAAAGTGTCTAAACCACACTTATCTTTCAGTATTAACTGTAGCCCATATTCATTCATCTTTGGGTTTCAGCTGGTAATACTTTTTCGTGAGTCCTCACTTCCTTTTGACTTTTGTCCCCTCCCTTCTCACTCCCCCTACAGTCCTTAACCTTATCATACCTCTCCTTCCCCCCTTCCCCCTTAGCTACCTCCCCTCGGAGTTTACTTCTACCCGGTGAAGTTTGTGGTGCCATTTTTAAATAGAATTCAACATCCTCAACCACTTGCATTGGTCCTGTGGCTGGCTGCTCGTCTCGCCTCTTGGTAGGTTTGAAGAAAGATGTTAGTTATCCTGACACTGTGGTAATTTATATTTTGTGAAATTAGCTAAAACATAGATGCATGTAAAGCTACGAGATTATCGATCTGCACTGTAGCCTTTCTAGCTGCCTGACAGCATTACCGACTGTTCCTTTTTTTTTAAATGTTAAGTATTTAAATGTTCTGGACTGGTTTCAATAATACAGGGATATTCATGCTCCTTGGCTTAGCAAAGAGTCTATCTGGAATATATTTGTAGCTTGAATGGCTCACCTTAACTGTAGCTGCTGGCTGCAGTTATACGTTGAATCATCTGCACATATAATCAGCGTCAGGAGCTGGTAGCTGAATTACGTTTTTGTTATGAAAGTACAGCGATTGCTATCTTCTGTTCATATAGCCTAAATGGATCCCTGATGACTTGTGCTTAAATACCAAAAAGACGCTACCAAGTACTACTCTGCTATATTAGCTGTTTTTGTAACGTACGCATTTTTATAACACGCTGTTTCAATTTAGCAAAACTGTCTCTGCATTAACTGTTTGTTGTTTGTTACACATGCGTTTTAATGCATGCTATATCTATTTTACATGTTTGACTCTTCTGCATTAACTGTAATTTGTAACGCTCGTGTCTTAAAACATGCTGCACCTATTTACAAATCTAACTCTTCTGCTTTTACTGTTTGTTTATTGTAAATGCATGTGTTTTGATACATGCAGTATCTTGTTATATGCCTAACTCTTTCCCTTTCTAACACCCTTGGGTAATTTTAACTCCCTGGGGCTCTGAGGGAAATGTGCCACTGTGATTTAAATGACTAAACTGTTATGTATGCAGCTGCCTACTTGCAATATTTTTCTACTGTTACCTCTGTACACTTTATCTCCTTCTTCCTATAACCTATACCTATATCTGCTTCTAGGCCCCCCACTATCTATAGCACACTCTGTACAACCCTTTACACTCTGACTTTTCTTATTTCCTCACTTTCCCTTACCTCCTCTTTCCTGCAACATATCTCCATAATTGTATTCTCTCTCTTTTTTTACAGTCTGCCGTTTTGGGTATTCCCTCCATACATTGTAACCCCAAGGAAAATTCCTCCCTGCTAAGACCAGATGACACCCTGAACTGCTTGCTACCTAGGCACCACTGAACGCTACTACAACAAGGACATCTCAGTGTATGTAGTGTTAAACTAAATCTTGTAACCTAATAAAGCAGCTGTAACTATTACTCTGACCCCCGCGTGAGTGACAGCAGCCTACCGCAGCCTGAATGCTATTCTTCCCCCTCTATACTTTTAGTAGCATCTTTATTTTATTTTGTAACACACAGGCGCTTCCCTCTCACCACTAGGTGGCAGCACTATCCTCGCCAAACAACCACACACCATATAACTGTAGTAATTCCTATACCAGAATTACAGTAATTACTTAAATCTTACTCCCCTCTTTTTCCAGGATAGACTTCCCATTTACTTTATTTGCTAAAACTCCCAATTCTTCCCTGTATAAAAAGTGTCTAAACCACACTTATCTTTCAGTATTAACTGTAGCCCATCTTCATTCATCTTTAGGTTTCAGCTGGTGATACTTTTTCGTGAGTCTTCACTTCCTTTTGGCTCGTCCCGCTCCATTTGCCCTACGGGCTCACTCTCCTCCCCTACCCTACCCCCAATTCTCACCCACCCTCATAGCTCTATATTTATACTCACCTAACCACTCCTACTTCCGCTCTCCACCCCTTTCACCATCACCCACTTCCTTATCCCTCCCCTACATACCATCTATCACCCCACCCCCTTCCTTTTAATAAGGCAATACTTACCCCTACACCTTTCTCAACACCATATATCCACCTTAGCAAACACCATACCTTTCTCAACACCATATATCCACCTTAGCAAAGCCTCAACATGCTTACAAATTATACATCCTTCTCAATTCAACTATTACTTCTCCTAGCCCTTACTTACATCCAATACCTTACCCAGCCCAGCACCATAACCCACACACCATTCCTTCATACAACCAACTCACTCCCCACAACACACCTACACCCATTTATCTCAATATCCCCTGGTCTTTATCCCATTAATAACCAGCTATTCTTTCACTGCAAACTAATTACCACTTATAAAATCCCTACCTCCCCACGAACCTCCAAAGCCCTCACAAAGCTAACAGTACACAACCTAGAAACAAAGCAATATAAACACCTCTTCAGCATAATCCAACATCTAACAACCATACCTCTATTTGGAGATATACACTCCAACCCCAGCCTGAACTCCCCCTGCTCTACATCCAAATCAATCCTACTAGCTTCTCTAAATGCCCAAGGCATAGCTAACAAAATTTCCAACCTACATGCCTGGCTTCTCCACAACAAACCTAACATCTTAGCTATCTCTGAAACCTGGTTAAAACCTCACATAAAAGATTCTGAAATAATACCACCTAACTACTCCATTATAAGAAAAGACAGAGCACACAAAAAGGGTGGGGGAGTAGCTCTACTCTACTCATCCTCCCTATCCATTACTCCCTACAATAAACCCGTTCACCACTTCACCAATGCAGAATTAATACTAGCTCTATTTTAATTAAATAAACACAAACACATATGCATAGCCTCCCTTTACATTCCCCCTGGAGACAATATCTTAGTACTGGAGATAGCCACTCCTGGCTTTCTAGCAATATCAGTAATGAAACTATCATCCTAGGAGACACAAGCATTAACTGGTCCTCCATTCAGTCCCCTACACACAACCTAAATATCAACCTATATAATTACTCTCAGCTCATCAACTCCATTACCAGGCCCGCTAAAGACCTCTCCAGTGGTAACACCCTAGACTGGATCTTAGTCTCTCATCCCCACTACTACCCTGATAGTGGGACACTTCCTGATTCCCTCAGTGACCACCTTCCCTTCTTTACAAGGCGTCTTACTGCTCCTTTACAAGTAACTCATAATTACATCACCATTCGCTACCTAAAAAACTTCAACCCCAAATCCTTCTCTGACTCCTTAAAATCACTTAACTGGAACCCTCTAAAAACTCTACCCCTGGAAAATGCTGTTGCACACTTTAACACAACTTTCCTAAAAATACTAGATAGTCATGCCCCCATAATAACCAAAAAAATAAGAAATATAACCGCCCCCCTGGCTAACCAAAAATACACCAACTGCCATGTGCCTTAGGGACAAAGCCTGGGCACATTACCAAAGAAACAAAACTCCCGCCACCTTTATTGAGTTCAAAACACTCCACAACAGAGTTAAAAAGCTTATCACAGCAGACCAACAGAATTACTTCTCCTTACTTCAAAACAACCATAAAACCAATCCACAAAAATTCTGTAAAGGCATCACTACCCTCCTAAAACCCAGTACAACTGAAAACCCAAGCCCTGACCCAAATGTACTAGGTATAGATCTGGCCTCCCAATTCAACTATTTCTTCATAGACTCTATTTCCAAACTAACCTCATCCTTCTCTAACACTTCTCCCCCTACTTATGCATCTCCTCTCTTGTCACCCCCTTCACCTCCACTCTCCCATACCCTATCTTCTCAACCCCCACCATTCTCCATAAAACCCACTCCTACTTCTACCATAAAAAAATTATTGCAAAAGCTAAAAACCATGCACCAATGCCCCCGATAACATGCCGTCAACCTTCCTTAGCATAGCTGCCGAAGCCATTGCCTTCCCCATCAGCATCCTAATCAATCACTCTATCCAAGAAGGTTTTGTACCCCAACTCTGGAAAAAGGCTTTCATCATTCTCCTGTACAAAGGAGGCAATAATAACAATATTAATAACTTCCGTCCCATCGCCATCCTCTCTCCCATCTCAAAACTCCTAGAAAAATGTATCCATCTTCAACTCCTTCCCTATCTCTTACATAACAACTTATTAACTCCCACCCAACACGGATTCAGACCCAGTCACAGCACTATGACTACCCTTCTATCCTTCCTGGAAACTGTGAATAAAGCCAGAGATTCTGGCTATATTGTATCTACCCTCTTACTTGACCTCTCTAAGGCCTTCGATACCATCTCTCACAACCTTCTCCTTACTAAACTATCCAACCGAAACCTATCCCTTTCCTCTCTCAATTAGTTCACCAGCTACCTCTCTAACAGGCAACAAGCTGTCAAGTGGAAAAAAGCCATCTCCTCTTTCCGTATCACCCCCACTGGTGTACCCCAGGGTTCCATACTGTGTTCCCTCCTCTTCAATATATTCATAAATAATTTCTTCTGCTCAATCCCTTATGCTAACCTTATTCAATATGCAGACGATTCAACAAAAATCTGTACCACCACATCCATCCCCACTCTCTTAAAGCTAACTCAAGACGCCTTCTCTACCACAGAACAGTGGATGAAAGACAGTCATTTGGCACTCAATGCATCAAAAACCAAACTCATGGTATTTACCCCATCTAAAACCAACACCATTGATAAAAACCTATTCTCTATTACTAGCCAGAATAACATCTCTGGAACTGGTATCTGAAACTAAACTATTAGGGGTCCAAATTGATGACCAGCTTAAATTCAATACCCACCTACAACTAAACATAAAAAAAACACCAAAAACTTGGCATGCTCTACCGACACAATCGATACCTCACTACATCTACTAAGCTCACTCTCTCTACTACATTCCTCATCCCTTCCCTCCTTTATGGTGCCCCTCTCATAACAACTCTACAATCCTCTCTCAAGACAAAACTCTCCTCTTGTTATAATAAAATTGCCAACTTTGCCACTAGCCAAAAATCATCAACCCATCACTGTGCATCTCTGCACAAACTAAACTGGCTCAAACTTCCCAACTATCTCACCTATACTCAGCTTACTTATGCGCACAAACTCATTTTTTACCCCTCCCTCTGTCCCTCCCTTTCCTCTACCTTTAAAATGTACCACCCAGAAAGACTCCTAAGATCTAACAACCAAAACCTAATAGAACTACAGACCCCTTCGTCCCCCAGGACAAAACCTCCTGTCCTTTGCCCTAGCACGCCTATGAAACTCCCTCCCTTCCACCATTCGTACTACTGCCAACCTCCCTTCCTTTAAAAAAAATCACTTCACTCACATCTAACATTCAAGTGGAAATGCTCCTGCTCCCATCCCACATAGCCTATTCTCCACTTCCTACAGGCAACTATCTCATATATCCCAGGCACTAACTTCATATTTGCATCTAGCAAATACTAAGCCAATTTAAATAACTTCTTAAATTCTCAAATTGTACTACTCCATTTCAAGAAACTATATTTATTAATGCAGTGTTTTGTCTTCTACTAAATGTAACCTAGAAATTTAATTGTAACTGCTGCAACTTTGTTGTGTCTTGTAAACAAAAATTTAATTTATAAACTGCTGTAATCTTTGTTTTGTCATGGAGCTTTTCTCCCCAGGACTCCGTTGAAAACGGGTTCTCATTGGCCCAATGGACTATCTTGGTTAACCAACTGCAAATAAATAAATGAATAAAATAAAAGCTCCTGCCTGGTGCCCTACAGAGTTCTACAGCAGTAGAGAGACAAAAGAGAGACTTTGGAGTGATTAAGTATACATTTTCTTGCTGCCTTTAGCTAATTCCGCCTAAGACACTGATTTTTTAGTTTCTGTGATTTAAAAAGCTTGCTTCAGCTACATATTGTACTTATTTTACTGCCTGCACTTTAACAAAGTCACTTTGTGTTTAAATTACCTGTTTAACTGTTGAAGGTTACACACTCAAATGTGATAGCCATTTCTGTGCATTTAAAGTGTTTTTTTTTATTGTATCTGCTTTATTTTCTGGAAAAAAAATATGTTTTCTCGCCTTTCTAAGTTACTATAGTCCAGTTTTCAGGTTAGTGCTGAATTTGGGTCTATCAGAACATCAAAGTTTTAAAACTTCAAATGTTCTAATATCGACCCGTTTTAATGGAATGCTAAAAATAGCGAAGCTGCAGAACACCGAATTCTTTCCTAGGGAAAGAAATTGGTTGGCCGGTTCTGTGGCTTCACTATTTTCAGCACTGTGGTGGAGAATTACGGGTCGGGTTCAGGTAAGTGTGCAATTGTGTGATTGTTAGGATTAGGGCGCGGTTAGGTGAGTTAGGGTTAGGACGCAGGTTAGGTGAGTTAGGGTTAGGACGCAGGTTAGGTGAGTTAGGGTTAGGGCGCGGGTTAAATGAGTTAGGGTTGGGGCGTGGGTTAGGTGAGTGTGCGATAGTGACGGACCTTAGGGTTAGGGTTTGGGTTAAGGTAAGTGGATAGATAGTAGTGTATGTATAGTTTAGTGTAGGGTTAGTTGTAGGATTATAAGTGTATGCGTGTGTGTATTGATGTTTTTTAGGTGTGCTTGTGTTGTGTATGTGTTTCAGAATAGCAAATTTTTTCCCAAGGAAAGAATTTGCTGTTATGAATGTTTGATATTATGTGGTTTAGATATTTTAGGTTCAATGAAATAGCGTTCGCTATTTTCATCTTTTGATAACGTGATATAAACGCCTGAATTCAGGGCTGTAAGTTTCTGTGTTTGCCCATACCTTACTTGGATAGAAGGAAGTTTCTCTGTTCACCTGTAAGAAAGGGGAGCTTTGAGCAGCCCATCTGTCCCTGGAGGAGTGGTTTCAGCCCAGCAATTAGTAGTTTATTGGCCATTTTAGGCTAATTTCTGTCTCTTTCATTTCCATACTATAAAACCTGCATTAGCACGGTTTTGCATGCCGGGCAGCGCTGGTCAGCTAGGGTATAACTATTCCCGGCTCCACAAAGTCTACTCTTCAATTTTTCCTTTGGAACTAGAAAAACTTTCAACTTAAGCACTCAAACCATTCCCTTCTCAGCCCGGCACTTGCACAAAACTCATAGCAAGCAGTAATAAACCTTAGCACTAGACACCCCCCCCCCCATACTATAGAGAAGACAAGGCTCTCTATTTGACCTTATCAGCCAATCAGTAAAACAGCTCACTGTACCTATCCAGGCATGTCCAAAGGGCAGTTTCAGGTGTACTCTCCGGTCCTACTGGTGAACTGGGCATTTTAAGGCAATGTTACAACTGCCTCATATACATAGACAACCCTCTCCTCCTACCACCAAACACTAATATATGCGAGAGATGAAATTATACAGCCAAACTGGAGGCTAAGTTCTCTCAACCTAAGACTGAACTAGACAGTCAAGAGGAGAAGGGAATTACTAGAATCACAGCACCAGTCTCATATAGACCTATGAAACCAGCACTGGCAAAAAACACACATAAATACACACAAACATACTCGAAAGTTTTAAATAAAAATCTGCAAAAGCAACAGAGACCTCCAAAGCAGACATCCAAGCAACCTCCAACCCCCAACACAAACCATGAAACACATACTTCACAAAACCAGTGTGCCATGCAATCACAACCCTTAAGGTGAAATAACATACCCAACACACTAGTAATAGGTAACTCTATAGTCAGGCACACTGACGTCCCACTCACTAGGCTGAACAAGGAGAAGGTTACTGTTAGCTGCTTGTCAGGTGCCAGGATCTGCCACATAACACAAGCACTCAGGTCACTCCAGAACAAGTACAAATACGACTCTGTCATTGTCCATGTTGGTGTGAATGACCTGAGCCATACTTGCCTGGACTACATGAAAAGAGACATGGAAGACCTCTCTGATCATGTAGCCCAGGCCAGTATGACACTGACCCTGAGTGGCATGCTGCCCACACCAAGAATGATACCACGGTATAAAGAAAAAATTATCAATTTCAACAATTGGCTAAGCTTCTGGTGTCATTCAAAGGGGATCCAATGTCTGACAGCCTGGGATGACATGCTCGACAAGCCACGCTGCTTCACTAGAGATGGCTTGCACCTGTCACCCTTAGGCTTTCGAATACTGGCCAAGGCTCTTGCCACCCCCATAGTGCCTTTTTTATGCAAGTCTCAAAAGACAAACCCACCGCTGTAAATATCACAAGTAACAAAAAACTGAGGGTAATGCTACTCAATGCCAGACATCTAAACCTCAAAATGCACACAGTCAAGGCACTCCTCAGTATGGAGAAAATCGATATATATGCAGTAACAGAAACCAGGTTTAAGGCTGCAGAGAGCACCCCAGCACTACTAGGCTACAACTCATATCATACATTTCGGCCACAAAACCCGGACCAAAATAAGACGAGGGCGTATCCATATTCATCAAGGATACCCACACCTCCAGGTTAGTGGTACAGCATGATGCTTCAGAGATCATCCACGTGCAACTAACAATGGGCAAAACTGAAATTCAAACTGTAGCTTGCTACAGATCTCCCACCATGTCCCAGGACCCCCATTCTGCATTTCTGGAAACACTGGGAAACATAAAGGTCCTACCAAACACACTGATATTGGGCGATTTCAATTATCCAAACAATAACTGGGAGAACTGCTCAAGTACTAACTCCCTTGCTCAACATTTCCTAGAATTTATAAACTCAAACACCCTGGATCAACTGGTCAACACCCCCACGAGAGGTGACAACATATTGGACCTGGTCATCAACAACATGGGCGACCGGTGTTCCACACCGGAGGTCAACCCCTCACTGGTTAGATCTGACCATAAACTAATCACTCTGGATATCCACATTCCACTCCCACCCCCGGTCAAAGAAACCACCGTGAATAACTTTTCAGAAGCAAACTTCACTTTACATAAGACTGAAGTGAAATCCCCCATGCTAAAGGATAACACTGCCCAAGCTGCAAAATCATTTACTAATGCACTCTACGGGCACCTACAAGAATGCACAGATCATGCTATCCCAGGACAAACCAAGACTCACTCCTCCAAGAAAAGGAAACCAGTCTGGTGGACCCCTGCCATAAACAAGCTATACAACAGAAGGAGGAAACTAGTACAGAAGAGTAAAATCCCAAGAGAGGAAGACATCCCTGATCAGTATCAGCAAGAAACTACGATCCCTCATAAAATTATCCAAGGCTAGCTTCAAAAGAAAAATTGCCAAGGACTCCAAAGATAACCACAAGGCATTCTTTAGTTATGTCAAGAATCTAAGTGGCAATTCCCTGATCTGCTCGGAGTTAGTGCAGAATGGCACAAAATACACTGAACAGACCGATATTGCCAACATCCTGGCAGACAGGTTCAGTGCAAACTTCACCCCCAAAAGGGCCTATAACCATACCAGAAGAATGTACTGCCCCTGAAATCACAGACACTCAGGTTAAAACAGCCCTCTCCAAAGCCAAAAACATAGCATCAATGGGACCGGACGGTGTCCCAGGCTGCTACCTACATGAGATCAAAGATGAACTAACCCCTCAACTAAACACAGTGTTCAAACTCAGCCTCTCCACAGGCTACATGCCCATAGAGTGGCGCACAGTAACTGTTATTAGGCTCCACAAAGATGGAGCCACAACAGACCCTGAGAACTATCACCCTATAAGCCTGACTTGCTTGGTCTGCAAGGCTATGGAGTGTATCATCATGGATCTCATTAACAGAGACATTGGGAACCTCCAAACACTGGACCCTACCCAGTTCGGCTTTGTTAAGGGCAGATCATGCCTCCTAAACCTGGTGGACTTCTTTGAGACAGTTACCAAGGTTTAGACGAGGGAAAGGTCGTCCACAGATCCTACCTGGACCTCGCAAAGGCCTTTGACACCTTTCCCCATTCTGATATTATAGACAAGCTCACCAGCCTGAACATAAACCCCTACATCATGAGATGGGTTGCCAACTGGCTCATGGACAGAACCCACATGGTAAGAGTTGCGGGAGCTAGGTCTGATTCTAAACCGGTTACAAGTGGAGTTCCCCAGGGCTCAGTCCTAGGACCCCTCCTGTTCGGCATACACTTCTGAGTGGTACAGGCAAGCACAGGAGGACTATGGCTGACCAAGTTCGCACACGAATGCAAACTAGGGGCTATAATTGACACTCCGGCTGACACAGACATCCTCCAAAAGGGTCTCACTGAGACAGATACCTGGTGTCAAAACCATGGCCTCAAGCTAAATGCCAAAAAATGCATAGTCATCCCCTTTGGAAAAAACAAAGTACCCACAAATTACCACATAGGTGGTAGCCCCCTAAATACGGAAGACAAAATAATGGATCTGGGGACCCGAGTAGATAGTAATCTCTCCATTGATAATCACATTGCCAAAGTGGTTAGAAAATCCTTCTATGTGACCCACCTAATCACAAAAGGGTTTGCATTCAGATCAAAAGAGGTCATTGTGCCCCTCTACGTATCACTCATCAGATCCATCATAGAGTACAATGCCCCATTTGGGATGTACCTTACAAGACACCTGCAACAGCTGGAAAGACCACAGAAGTATCTCACCAAGAGGATCACTCTCCTCAAACCGATGCCCTATGCAACTCGACTGAAGAAACACCAGCTGTACTCGGTTGCATACCGCCTACTCAGAGGTGATCTCTGCCTGACATACAAGGCCATGCCCAACCCAGAATTGATGGACATGCTCCACCTAAAGAAAACCATATCCCCTCGAGCCACATACTCTAGGGATCTAAACCTCACCACAACTATACATAGGATGTGCTGGAGGGATAGATTCCTGTCCCAGAGACTTCCCATGCTCTGGAGCAAGATTGCAGTCTACATTAGGCAGAGGTCCTCACTAACATTCTTCAAGAGAAACCTTGACGAATGGATGGGAAACAGGAAGTTTACCCCGGGGATCACTTCAGTGGATCTGCTGGACAGAGGCATAGGGAACTAATCAAAGGGGAGGGCAAAAGCCAAAACATTCCAGCTAGGCTTATAAATGCCTTTGGGCAGACAGCCTAATACCTACCTATGAACCTATAAGTAGGACCAGGGGATGGCAGAATTAAAAAGGTCATGGTTTGTCTGATACCTAAATGTTCCCAACAATTGGCAACTTTAGTATAAATACAAACATTCCCAACAAGAGACAACATTAGTATAAATACAAACTAGCTGTACCTGTTCAGAAAGATCACAGCCCAAAAGAAGAAAATGCAGTGTTTCAATCTGATATAAACTAATACAAACAATGAATTATATTAAAGACTGTAATACAAAAAATTGTAGAACTGAAACTCTAGTTAGCTTCTGTTTTCTTAACTGATTGCATCTAATAAAACTGAAACTAAAGGGACTTATGTCCCACTTATATTGAAAAATACTGCAAATGATATCTTCCCTCAGGCATTTTTATTTTACAAAAGTGCATGTGTAGGGATAAAAAAGAAATTCCCATGCCTGTATTTAGAATTTCAGTTTCCATACTCTGTTATACTCCAAAAGGTTTCACTGTTGATGCAACATCCTGCTCACTGGTACTTTCCCAGTTAAACAGAAATATAAAAATGATGAAGCTAGTCCATAGAGATAACACTGTCATATGCCATCATAAAGACCCAGATGAAAGTCTGAGTCCAGGACATCAAATATTTACAGGCAAAGGAGGACTCCAAAGCTGTTTTACTATTCAGTGGGCAAATTTCAAAATCATGTCAGGGTACCATCAAAAATCATAGCTCTCAAAAATTACATAGCATAAAATTAATTCCCCTGGGGGTGAGAGCAGCTGACAGGTATGCAACCTGTAAATGCTAAGTAAGAAAAGGGGTATATCCAGAAAGGGTCCACAGTGTTACTTCTTGCACAGGGATCATACCAGAGTGATATTTAAATGGGAAGTAAAAGGAAGACAGGGAATTGTGACATTTGCATGGCAGGGGTCCAGGGAAGTAAATAGTGTGGGAAAAAATAGCCAGGGAATTGTTATGGCTAGGCTTGTATAGGCCCTAGGGCTGATAGCCTAGTACCAACCTATGAACCTATGAACTGACCTAGTAGAAAGTTTTAAACAAAAGTTTTTTTTTTCTAATCTAATTATTTTATTGTCCTCAATTATCAGAAGACAAAGCTGATGTAATGAGATTCTTGTGGGTAAGCAAGATAACAGAGCGAAAAAGAGATGCACTGTGTAGTCCCCAATAGCAAACAGTACAGTTAAAAAAAAATATCGGTATGATGTGGTACGTTCTAATATTTAGGTACTAACACCATAAACAAACTAAAATAAATAAATAGGTCACCTTTGCAGTAGCTTACATTTTATGGGGTGTATATTATAATCTCGAAGGTTTAAAGCTTCGAATCACTAAAGATCGAACTTCAGTGATCGAAGTCTTAAACCATCGAAATGGAAAAAAAATACTAAATTAAAAAAAAAACTAAATAGTGTGTAGGCAGGAGGCAAGCCCCCTGCACCCCCCACTTAAATATGGCAACTTCGAGAACGCACTACAGTGAAGTAAATGTAAATCTCCCCCTATGGAGACAGCTTAAAAAAAAATAACAGAGATCTTCCTTTCTCCATTGCTTTTTTTAAAGGTGTCTCGCTATGTTAAATGGTTTTAACATAGCGAAACAGCCTTAAAAAAAGCAACGGAGATTTGTTGTTTTTTTAAAAGCTGTCTTGCTATGTTAAACTCCTTTAACATAGCGAGACACTTCTCCATTGCTTCCACCCACAGCTCTGATGTACTGCATAAGCATACGCATGTGCAGTACATCAGAACTGCCGCAGAATACTGGACAGCTGCGGAAGGGCAGCAATGAGGCATTATACAATGCCATTATTTAAGAAAAGTAATTTTTTTTTCTTAAATAATGTCATTGTATAATAGCAATAACCCACTTCTGGGTGTGGGTAATGCTGGATTTACCCACGGTTGTCTTTGTTTGGCCACTCGGGCTTCACCCTCGTAACCAAACAACACCAACCGTGGGTAAATCCAGCATTACCCACACACAGGCATGGGTTATTGCTTAAATACAAAACAAAGGTACAGGTACTCCACGACAATCGAAGCCAACCAGTCTGTGTAAAAGATCCTTTATTTGAGAACAGTAAGCGCTTTCGCATCTACAAGGGACGCTTCATCAGACTTGAATAAAAACTTAGAAAACAGTCTCATTAAAATACTCAAAGACATGATCACATGGACCAATGACTACAGAGTCACAATCATAAAAGAATTACACCTAAAAAATATATATCTAAAAAATATACATTGTCTGTATAACAAAAACCTATAGAAACTAAGCTACTAAAAACTATCTTTTCAAAAAACATACATATTAAAAAACATATGAAAAACATCCTTAAAAAAGTTCTGTTAAAAACAGCACAAGTACATATCAACTGTGTTTGAGTGCGCGATCCCTAAGGAAAGGTTTTAAAGTAACTCTATCATTGAGGCCATGCCCAACATCTGCCTGCAGTTTAATAATCCATTTACTCTCTTCCTTCTCTGGAAAATTGCCAATGTTCCCTAATCTCATGGAGGTGTGTATCAATTCCAGTACTAAGAACTCAAAATTATGTCTAGTACCTTTCAATAAAACATGTCTCGCTAGTGCATTGGTTTCATTTTCTTTGTTAATAGCATACAAACGCTCCCTAATTCTCTCTCTAAGAGTCCTATTTGTCTTCCCTACATAAAACATTTTACATATCCGGCATACAGCTAGGTATACCAGGTTACGTGTCCTGCAATCTGCATAATGGTTAAACTCATAAACCTTCTTAGTATCTGGATGTTCAAAACTAACGTCATTTGACACAAAAGAACAATGGTTGCAGTTACGACATGGAAAGGTACCTCTCCTAACTGATATGGGTCTACTATCCCTATGTCTCTCGTAGCACAACATATCTTTCAAGCTTCTAGTCTTTTTATATGAGAAGCTGGGGTGGGTTCCTATAAGGGTTTTTAGCCTATCATCTAATAATAGAATCCCCCAATTTTTCTTTAACTTCTGCAATCTTCTTATTCCTGTCAGTATATGTAATGACCATCCTTTTCTTATACGTTGGGGCATTAACTGTTTCTGTACCTATATTAGAACTCTTATTGATATATGGTTTTGCCTTCCCTTCACGTTCAACAAATCCTAGGGCTGACAAATCACTATCATGATAACCCCTATTCTTAAAGTCATCATGTAAACTGGCTAATGCTACTTCAAAATCCCTATTGCCACTTGTCAGGCGGGAACATCTCATAGCCTGGTTCCTTACTATGTTTTTGTGTATGTGAGGTGGATGCATGTTGTCTCGATGCAAAAACGCATTCTTCCTACATGGCTTTCTATAAACTTCAGTTTCTAACCTACCATCCTTCTTCAAGGTCACGTCTAAAAAGTTTATACAACACCTAGACCATTCTCCAGTTAGTTTCAAAAAGGTGGTGGTACTGTCGTGGAGTACCTGTACCTTTGTTTTGCATTTGGTTTTTGTTGGTTTAACAGGTACCTTACCCTTAGAGGATTCTATTTTCGTTGGATTTATTGCTTAAATAACCAACATTCTTCCCCCGGTCTTGGCAACAATGGCAAAGTACAGCTGTATAAGTAAACTTACCATAACAGTGGATGTTCAAATAGGTACTAACCCCATAAACAAACTAAAATAAATAGGTCGCCTTTGCAGTTGCCTACATTTTATGGACATATCCTGTCAAAGATCGTCCAGTTTCTAAAGCTTTAGGCACCTTACAAGAGCACAAAGACATTGGTGATTAGGTCATCAGACCTTCAGAGCTCTCTTGCCTCAGTGCAAGGGAAGCTAGAGCCTTGCCAGCTACTTATGTGCTGGGAGAAAGGGAAGGAAAAAGATCCACACCGTGCCGAAAAACACAACAGAAAGAAGGAGGATAGCGGGAAGAAGGCTGCTGCTACTGCAACAGTAGTCTATCTGAACATCTACTGCTAAGGTAAGTATTTACACAACTGTACTATGTTCATCATCGTATCATAGCAGTAGCCTAAGCTATGTGGGTTGCTTATGAGAGTTTAAAAAGAAAGGGAGGCAGAAGAATGTTCAGACTCCAAAAGCCCCTATAGAACACTCCTAGCAAAGCCTGCTCTGGACCTGGAGAAAGAATCCAATTTGTAATGCTTGGTAAAGGTGTGCAGACATGACCAAGTTGTTGTGCCTGGTATATTTCTAGAGTCCTTCCCATTCCAAAAAGCCACATACTTTGCTGAAGCCCTGGAAGACTGGCCTCTGACCTTGCCTGGAAGTGTTTTGTTATAGTGAGAATAACAAAATGCAAAAACCATTTAGAAAATGTATGCTTTGACACCGACAGTTCCCTTTTCTTACCTTCATAGGAAATAAATTTCTGAAGGTTTTTGTCCTGACAGCATAGTATTTGAGTTGCCTGTGGACTGATTTGTTTCGCTCTTATTTTTAGGTTCTAGATAAAAAAAAACAAGGAGATGAAAAGCCTGGCTCAAGGTAAACTCTGAAAGCATTTCAAGCATAAAGTAAGGATTTGTTCTTAACGTTACCTTGGCCTTGTGAAACATAAGATAGGGTTGAATCACCTTAAAAGTTTGTAACTCAGATACAGTTCTTACAGAAGTCACAGTAAGGTGTAACACAGAGATACACATTTCAAATCAGATTCATGCTCATGTTCAAAATGAAGTGTAAATTTCTCCAGTATAAAATTAAGATCACAGGAAGGAGACACCTGTCTTCTATGTGGGGCGATAGGTGCATCCTCATTCAAAGGTATTTTATGTGAGACAGTGAAGAAAGGGGAACATCCATACACAGACAAGTAGAGATGTCCAAGAGGTGAATCTAGATATAATCCCCAGGATTCAATAAAATCTGTGTAGCCTCCATGTAGAGCCTACACAGAATGCATCCATGTACACGGCCACTTTTCCCCCTCGGCAATGCGTCATACATATTAATCACGGTGCGCTGCTGAGAGAGATCACAGTAACACAGATGCTGGATCCATGGAAGCAAATGTGTAGAGGCTGTCCTGTACTTGTGGAATGTCCAGAAAAACTCTGGGTGGTGGTAAGCATAGGACAATATTTTTACCTTTACCTGCTGCACATCTTTCCTAACTCGGTCCTCTGTCTAGCCAATCACAGGTCCTTTTCTCCCTCCTTAGTGTACAATCTTTCATAAAACTCTTCATATGCTTTATCCTTAGCCTTCGCCACCTCTCACTTTGCTATGCACCTCATCTCCTTTTACTCGTCTACTTTCTTCATCTCTGTGACAATCCCACTTCTTCTTTGCCAACCTCTTTCTCTGTATACTTTCCTGTACTTCCTCATTCCACCACCATGTCTCCTTGTCATCCTTCCTCTGTCCAGATATCATGCCAAGCACCTTTCTAACCATCACCCTTACCAGCTCTGCTGTAGTTACCCAGGTATTTGGTAACTCTTCACTGCCACCAAGTGCCTGTCTTAACGCTTCCCTGAACTCCACCTCACAATTACCCTTTTTCAATTGCCACCATTTGATTCTTGGTACTGCATTTACACTCCTCCTCCTCTTCTTGATCACCGTCATCCTACAAACCATCATCCTATGCTGCCTAACTACACTTTCCCCGGTCACCACTTTACAGTCTCCATCTCCTTCAAACTGGCCCTCCTACATAAGATATAATCCACCCGTGTGCCATCTCCTCCACTCTTGTATGTCATCCTATGCTCCTCCCTCTTGTTAAAATACGTATTCACCACAATCATGTCCATCCTTTTCACAAAATTCACTACCATCTGACCTTCTGCATTCCTTTGCTTAACACCATACCTATCCATCACTTCCTCATCCCCTCTGTTCCCTTCACCAACATGCCCAATGAAATCTGCTCCAATCACCACTCTCTCACCCTTGGGTACAATCATCACCACTTCATCCAACTCACTCCAAAATTTTTCTTTCTCATCCCTCGCACACCCAACTTGTGGAGCATATGCACTAACAACATTCATCATTACACCATCAATTTCCAGCTTCATAAACGTCACTCTATCTGACACTCTTTTCTCCTCCAAAACACTCTTAGCATACTGTTCCTTCAGGATATCTCCTACGCCATTTCTCCTCACATCCAAACCATGATAAAACAAAACCCAGTCACTGGGGATGCACAAGCCAGTGCATTTCTTTGTGCCGGTCCCAAGCCCGGATAAATGGGGAGGGTTGCATCAGGAAGGGCATCCAGCATAAAACTTTGCCAAATCATGCGGAGAGTAGTAAATTACATGCCTTAAATACTTCAATTAAATACAAATTCACCAATAAAAACAGCGTATCACTAAAATTAAAATGTCATAGGCTTTACCCTAAATTCTTTTCCCCTCCACTAACATAAATAACTTCATTTACAACAACAATTCTACACTTTAAAAGTTTTAATTTTAGTGATACACTGTTTTCCTTAAACCAGTTATGATTGTCTTGTTCCGCATCCCATTGTGTAACTGGCACATGATGTGCATTACAGTGAAAGTGTGCTTCACATGGCATGGCTGGGGAGCCTGTTACATATAGGGTGCAGTGTCTGGGTTATATATCTGTCTCTCCAGCATGTACTATTTATACCACAGTCAAGGTGTAGTTGTGCAGAACAGGTAATACATGTGTTAGTATTTTCTTGGCTATGCAACAGGTACACAGTGGGATCGGACACCTCTCCCTGTATGGCATCTATACACCTACCCTCCAAAGCATACAGGAGACAGAATGCACATTTATGGCCTTGACACAGTCTGCAGAAGATATGTTATGTACACCATGCATTGTTTTTTTTTTGTGGAACCTCTGTGGCTGCTACAGTTGTCAGATATGCCTGTGTAGTGACATACCAAAGGTGTCATTGCACTCAATGATAGGCGTGATGAGCGCCCAATACAGAGTAACAATGACAGTCCGGGATTTACATGTCATGCCTTTCTCTATAGGTTGTACAAAACTGAATGAATCCCCTCGTCTTACCGACCAGAGAAAGTGAAATTCTAGATCACTCTATGTCCATAAGTCCCCGACTAATGACTCAATTGTTTGTGGTGTCTGGACGATACAATATCTTCCAGGGGTGGATGACTTCCAAAAGGACAGTATTGTGCATTCCTTGGCATTCAGTATTTGTCAGTGGCTCTGACAACAACTGAATGTGTGTGTCTGCCCATCTTGGATAACTGTTGGCTATCCACCAGCTGACATACTAGTTTGTAAATAACCTCTATAATTGTTCAACAATGCCTGATGGCTTAATATTGTCAAATGCCTTTTCAGGCCATGGTAGGTGCAGTGAGTCATATTCCCCTCATCCACTGCATAGTTTAACACTCAGTGAGGTCCACTAGTTAGGGTAGGCATGATCTGTCCTTGAGCAAAACAAACTGTGCTTGGTCCAGTGTCTGTAGGTGTACAACATTGTTACTGATCATTTCCACGATAACTCATTGCATGGCTTTAAATATCAGATGACTGAGACATCTGGGTCAGTGCTTGGTGCTGCATGGTAGTTGTCCTGTGTGCAACTAACTATTGCAGCTACTTCCAACATGTTTTCCAAGAAAATAGTCATCCAAGGTGTCTTTGTGTTTACAGAGCATAGGCAAACAATGGAGGGGAAGGTGATATGTACACCCTGTGAAGGTAAGGAGGGAGTTTTTACACAGTTATTCTGCAGTTGGACACTGCTCAAGCAGTGTGCACTGAAATTACACGATTACCTTGTGAACAGTGATGAAAGCAGGGGAGTCCCCGGAATTGCTGGTGCCTGGCTACTACTAATGCTGGTCTCACCACAACCACTCTCCCCTGGGATACCAAGCTCCTATACTTTTTCACTCACCAGAAGCAAAACCTTACTACCAAGCTCATGATGAGAAGCAGGCCACAGGCTGTTTGTTCATCCATATAGTTGTTCCATGTCATGCAAGGCTCTGTAGGCTTGACATACTCTTTTCCAGGTAGATGCTTTGACTGGCAACCAGAGCAATCATTTGACTTTTGCATGCATTATGCCTTCTGTTCCAGGGTTGTTAGGATTTCACTAGGGTACTGACCAGATGGTGATTAGGAACACAGCTGCAGCTTCACAATATAATGTTCAATTTCCAGTGACATAGACATCCAAGTTTGTCGCATAAGCAGCAGTGACAGTGATCCATGTTAGGTGACAACTTCACAGCAATTCATGCAGCCTTCCCTTCAACAGCTTAATAGTGCATATCTGCATGACATGGCTCTGAAGCCTACTGCAGGGGAGTGGCCACCTTTGGCCAAAGTGTGTCCACCTGCCACATGTCCTAGATATGTCATACTGTACATTTATATACCCAGAACACGTCTGTGTTCTCACATCATGTCACACAACATTCAGTTTGCTGTCTGGTTGCTTGACAGGCATTGTAGACTTGCAAGGCCAAAGTAAAGACTGCAAAGTTGAACAAGTCATCTTTGCATGCATGGACATCCACATCTTCACTACAAGGAGTGCCTACAAACAGTATGTTTCAGGCTGTCAATCCCAAGGTTCTAGCAGCATGATCCTAACTTTGCTGGAGTTGCACAGTGTCATATTTGTAGGTATGCTATTGAAACCATGCCTAATAACAGGATTATGGTTAATCCAAGGGCCACATACCTGACAAAGCATTGTAATCACTCAACCATGTCATGACACACTGTCAGGTGCTGTGTTACCTTAGGGGACCTACATAAAGGAGACAACATGGTACATTTCAGCATCTGTCATGACACTGCCTCATCATGGCCTGCTGTGACATACACAAGTAAGAGTCCATTGCTAATGGCATTATCAATGACTGCTGACAAGATGTGGAAAGTGTCCCCACCCCTACTCAAATGCCACACAAACAGAACATGAGAGATATGACCATATTACAAACATTGATTCCATGCTGTCTCACACACCAATCAGTACATATGACAATGAGAATTTTGCCAACATGCAAACCAAACCTCCTGCTCCACCCACATCCACATCACACACACCTGCATGTGTGGAGCTCCTTACCAGACATGCTCCCAAACAACAGACACCTCAGAAACCAATATGCAAGTTCAGTGCACATAATCATACCTCTGGAGAACACAGTACACATAATAGCTCATGCACCACTGTCTTACCAGTCAAACATCTGAGGCAAAACACAAAATCAAACCTATTAGTAATAAGTCATTACATCATAAGACACACTGATGTCCCTGTCACCAAGCTACATATGGGAAAGGTCACAGTTAGCTGTCTGTGAATTGACATGATACGCTATACCACACACTGACACAAGTCTGTCAACATCAGGTAATGTTATGATCATGTCATAGTTCTTGTTGGTGTATGTAACTTCAGACATATGTCCCTGGACTGTATGCAGACACATGACTGACCTTAGACACTCTGTGTCTCTAGCAGGTATGCTCATAGCTTTTAGCTGCATTTGACCCTCACCTAGGATCATGGCTCAATACATACAGAAAATGATGCAAGTCAATAATTACCTTAGCATGTGGTGTCATTGTAAGGGGATCCACTGCATGTCTGCTGGGATGACTTGCTCAACAGACCTCAGAGCTTTGCCAGAGATTATCTTCATCTGTCACCCTGAGATATTGAGTACTGGCCAAGGCTGCTGACAGCCCCATACTGGATTTTATAGGCACTGTCTCAAGGGAAAACTTTCCAATGAGAACTTTATTTTCATACATCACCACGGTTATGATGCTACATGCTAGGAATGCCAACACTAAACTCCACATAGTGGAAGGTGTCCCCACCTTGGAATATGCAGACATTTGTGCAGTCACAGACACCTGGATCAAGGCTGTGGACAGCACCACAGCCATACCAGACAAGTCCCTTCAGCATGTTCAGACCTCAAATTGACAGTGTGCAAGGTAATGCACGTGGTGTATACATATTCATTAAAGACAGATAAACATCCAGATTGGTGAAACAGTGCGATTCCCTGGAGACACTGCAGGTGTTATTCACTGCTGGAAGGCCACATAATTAAACAAATGCTAGCTACAGGAGCAGTTCCACGAATCCAGACACCCACTGTGCTTATTTGAATCTATTTGTGTCTATCAAGATACATCAGTACACCATGGTTTGAGGTTCCATTAATTTATTTTTATTTTATTTTATTTAACATTTGTTTATCGGGAAAGTCAGACTTTGAATGAATCCAATTTTCAGCAGAGGCCTGGCAAGAACCACTCTAGACGCTTGTCTTTGTAAAGTGGGAGGAAACCAAAGCACCCAGAGGAAAGCCACACGAATGTAGGGAGGACATGCAGACTCCAAACAGAAGGCACCCCAGTCAAGAATTGAACTGGAGAACCTCTTGCTGTGAGGTGACAACACTACTGCTGCACCACTGTGCCATCCATAAGTTCCATTAAGGACCCACCAACTGTGTTGCTTAATCATGCTCAAGCTCACTTGCCCAAAGGTTAGCCCACATCCTTAACTACAATGTCCTGGACCAGTGGTGTGATACCTCCTCAAGGGGAGCCAATGTAGTGCATTAGGTGTTTACCAATATGGGTGACAGCTGCAGCCTCTCCACTGTGAGGTCCTCCCTGGTGAGATCTGACCACATATCAGTCTTATTAAAAGTATGTATCACACCTACTCACCTCCTTGCAGGAAATACAGTAATAAACTTCAACAAAGCAAATTATAACTTCCTATGGAATAGTTTACATAGCTTGACAGTACCTCCCCCGCTCAGATGGGTCAGGCAAATGTGCAGAGCTCTACACCAATGCTTTATGCAAGCACCTGTACAACTGCATAGACTTGGCTGTACCTGACAGGAGGAAAATAAGCTCCTCATGGCACAGAAAACCTGCCAGATGGAAAACTGCCATTAGCAGGCTGATCAATAAGAGGCTGACATTGCTTTGTGACAGCTGGAGTATGGGAGCCCCCTCTAAAATGGAAGCACACCCTCCTCAGCTAAAACAAGCAAATAGTGTTGTTTGATGTCCTGCAAAAACAGTATGTGACAAAATTAGCCTCCCCCACAAAGGACACCAACAACACACACTGTAGTTACAAGTGTAACCTCAAAGGAAAGGCCCAGATTGTTGGTGAACTTGTAATTAATGATACCACATATAATGAGTCTGTAGTCATATTTAACCTGTTGTCCCACAGGTTCTGTGTCAACTTCACTCCCCTGTCCCCATCACATGTACCACATGACATCCCTACAACCTGTCCAATACCTTCTATATCTACAGAGCAGGACATAAATGGGCTCTCTAAGGAAGAAACACAGCATCTATTGGACCTGCTAACATCACAGGCTGCTTCCTACATGGGATCCAACAAGGATTAGTAACACCATTGGAAACTCCTTGCAATCATAGTGTAACCACAAGCTGCATCCCAGCTGACTGGAAAATGGCAACTGTTATCCCCTTGCACAGAGGTGGTACATCCACCAACAATGGAAACTATAGACCTATTAGCCTGAGTAGCCATATCTGTAAGCCCATGGGGCAAATCATTATGGACCTGAACAACAAAGATATATGTAATCAAAACACAGTTGACGCTACACAGTTTGGATTTCTGAAAGGAATATCGTGACTGTTAAACCTGGTGGACATGTATGAGGTGGTCACCAAGGACCTGGATGAGGGGAAATCTGTGTATACAACCCCCTGGACTTAGACAAACCATATGACACTGTCTCCCACTCGGGCATCATTGACAAAATCACCCAAGTAGGTGTCAACAGTAATATCATAATAGAGGTCACTAAGTGGATTACTGATGGAACACATACTCAAAATAGGGGAATCCACCTCCAACAGCTGATCTGTAACCAGTGCTGTTCCACAGGGCTCAGTCCTGGATCCTCAACTGATTGGAATCCATTTAGCCATAGTACAAGCACAAAGTGAATGTCTGTGGCTGACCAGGTTGGCTGATGCCTGCAAACTGTGAGCAGTCATAGAATCGGTGCATTATGTCAATATCCTACAAGAGGGTATTGATGAACAAATGTTCTTCCTACATGTTTAACCCAAATTACCTGAACTGTGTGAACCAGTCTAGCTACCTGCACAGGACTGCCAGCAGCCAATAGGCCCTGCCCCCCCCACTAAACTACTCTAGACTCCCGACTACTATTTACACTTCTATCTCTTTTCCCTCTCTCCTTTCCTCCATTACCCCTCAGTTACGTGTATAACTGTGATACACATTCCCTTAGGCCACTAGGTGGCACTATTTTTTCTCTTTCTACTTTGCACCCTCCTGATTTATTACTACACACACCCTCACATATTTTTGATTGGTACCTGTATCTTCTCCCTATTCTATTTTACTTGTCTCCTTTCTCTCAGGACCCTGCCAAACCGACCTTCCATTACTGCCTTATGCTCCAAACTTGAACATATTCATAGGTTAAACTTTACGCTTTACATACATTATACATATATCCCTATTTACTTACCTACCTGCTGTTTTCCCCATCTTGCAGATTGTTTTATCTGTGCCGCACCACTTCTTTGGGTCTTCCCGCTCCGTTCGCCCTGCGGGCTCACTCTGCTCCCCTCCCTGCCCCCAAATCCCACCCGCCCGACACCTCTACATTTATACCCTCATAAACACACCCCTTTATATTTATCTCCACCCCTTCTAGACTTAGCCCCTCCCTACTCCACCTTCTAAAACTAGCCCCGCCCTACTCCACTTACCTTCTCTCCTTTTAACTCTTCTCTCAATTCTCTCACTCCATTTCAATTACAGCTTCTCTGAACATGTCTAATCAATACCAACCTTTGCTACTTATAACCCTCCTAACTACTCTCATCACCACCTATCTCTCTACCTCCTATGAACAACCCCTTCCTTTTACTATAACAAGTCCAAACAAACAAACCCTAACATCCCCCCTAGCTCTAACAATTACCTATCTCAATACCATCCACAAAAATTCCTACCTTCAAGCTAAATATCACCGACTTTCTCACATTAAATATCCTACTCTTGGCCTTAGAAAACATTTTTACTACTACTGCAAAATTTTTCAATTTTACAACCCTATATTAATCTGCTCATTAATAGATGGCGACATTCACCCCAACCCTGGCCCTAACTCTCCCCCACCATCCTCTAATTCCCACCAACTCAAAATAGGACCAACACCATCTACCAAACCCCCCAAATCACTTTCAATTGCCCATTTAAACATACGTAGCATTTGTAACAAAATAACACATATGCATGCCCTTCTAGGTGTCCAACAGTTTGATATCCTCTGTCTAACCGAAACTTGGCTCAAACCTACAATTAAAGATAATGAAATCATCCCCCCTGGCTATAACATACTCAGACAAGACCGCTTAAACAAAAAAGGTGGTGGGGTGGCAATTCTCTATAAAACTGGACTGCAAATAAGTAAAATAAATCATACCCTTCCATCTCACAATAATGTAGAAATAATTATTTCCAAACTTCAGCTCAACCCTCACAAAACAGTTAACATTATCTGTACCTATCTTCCCCCTGGAAAAAATTCCACCATTTTAGAAGACCTATTAAATTGGCTTTCACTAAATCTCCCTCAAGAAACAATACTTTTAGGAGACTTTAATATTGACTGGAATTTATGTCAACATACCTATCCACCCACCCTTATTAACCTGCACGGCTTCTCTCAAACCATAAACTCCCCAACAAGAACAAACAAACAGAATAATAAAGAAAGTATACTTGACTGGATACTTATAAATAGTCCTCAACAAAAGTATACAACAGGAACTCTCCCAGATGACCACAGCGACCACTCCCTAACTTATATCATCATGCATAGAACAAGTTTAACTATCCCTACCCAAGTTATAACATCCCGTAGCAAGAAATTCTTTGATCCCATTCTGTTCCAAAATGAACTTATGCAAGTCAATTGGTCATCTCTTAAATCTCTCCCTATAGACGAAGCTGTTAGCCACTTCAATCATACTTTTCTGACAATCCTAGAACATCATGCTCCAATGCGTTCTAAAATAATTAAATCTAAAACAGCCCAATGGCTTTCAAATACGACTAGGAAACTAATCCTTAGTAGGAACAAAGCCTGGACTAAATGGCATACCTCAAAAAACACAACTGATCGCCTCATTTTCAGAGAACAAAGAAATTTAACAAAGAAAGCCATCCTACAAGATAAAAAGAACTTTTATACTCAGCTACAACAATCATCCCTACACCAACCACATAAATTCTGGACCGCCATTAATAAACTGTTATCCCCTGGGAAAATTGCCACACCTAATCCAATTGATTCAAACCCCGACTGCCCATTACAAACAGCTAATGCCTTTAATACTTTCTTCACCTCTGCCATTCTTAAACTAGCTAACCAACAGAGCCCCGATACCTCCAAACTACTAACCCAGGGCCCCACTCCCCCCCCCATTTCACCTCAAACCCATACCCACCACACATATATCATCCTTACTTCAAAAATTAAAACCCACGACCCCCTCAGCTGACAAATTACCAGCCAAATTCCTCAAAATTGGTGCAAAAGCTATAGCTTACCCGATCTCTATACTGATTAACAGGACCTTAAAAGAAAGTACAATTCCTTTATTATGGAAAATCTCATATATCATCCCTCTATTCAAAGGTGGTGACTCTATAGAGTACTCCAACTTTCGCCCCATAGCATTATTATCACCACTTGCAAAAATAATGGAGAAATGCATCCACAAACAGTTACTAAATCACCTACTAAATAACAACCTCCTAGCTAAGTGCCAACATGGTTTTCGACCTTTCCATAGTACTACTACAGCCTTACTATCCTTTATCGACTCAATTAACAAAAACCGCAACAAAAATATTCCTTCTTCAGCCTTTTTCGTTGACCTATCCAAAGCCTTTGACATGGTCAACCACAAACTTCTCCTCCATTGTCTGAGGTCCCTCTCTTTTGACAATACAGCCTTAAATTGGTTCACATCCTATCTGGACAACCGAAAACAGGCTGTACTCTGGCATAACCACCTCTCTGATCTCCTTCCCACCTCTATAGGAGAGTCCCTCAGGGCTCTATCTTAGGCCCTCTACTATTTTCTATCTTTATAAACGACCTTCACCTAGCCACTCCCCTATCAACTTGCATTCAATATGCAGATGATACAACCATCATTTGCTCAGCCCCAACACAGTCTGAACTTTATTCTCTCACACAAAATACCTTCACAACCATAGAACAATGGTTCTCTAACCATTGTCTCCTCCTTAACCCAAAGAAAACCAAACTCTTGATTTTTACACCCACTCTCTTGTCTCCCTCCATCAATTTCTCACTCACATCCAGCAATGGCATCCTTATCTCTCCAGACAATAACACCAAACTTCTGGGTATTACAATTGACAACCAACTAAAATTTGACAAGCACATCGACTCTACAATAAAATCAACTAACAGAAAACTAGGCTCTCTCTACAAAAACAAATCTTTCCTTACTCCAGAAGCCAAAACTACAATAGCTAGAACCCACTTACTCTCCTCGCTATTATATGCCTCCCCTATTTATGCAAATCTTTCTAAATATAATCTTAATAAACTACATCATATAACAATATTGCCAGATTTGCTACAGCCTCTCCATACAGGTCTCATCATTGCTCCAATCTTAAAAGACTAGGGTGGCTTGAATTACCCAATCTAATACAATTTAATCAACTTACAATTGCCCATAAAGCCCTCTACCACCCTGACAACACTCCAATGCTCTCCACCCTCATAAAACCCTATAACAATTTGAAGAACCTGCGCTCCTCTAATAAAATACTGATTCATACTTCTCTATCTAAGAACTCTGCAGGTGACTCTATATTTTCCAACTCAGTTGGTAAAATATGGAATCAACTACCTCAAGACCTCATAACTCAAACATCACTCCCACTATTTAAAACTAAACTAAAACTCTTCTTTTCCAACCACTGGCTTTGCTCTTGCAATAACCCAGACTAACCATTTTGTACCTCCTTGCTATTTGACTCTTTCCACCCACTCTTTTTTCTTATATCTAACATTCTAAATTATCTTCTACAAAACTGTTTCTGTTACTTCATTTCTAATAAAGGCATAAAACCACTACTTTTCAACTTCTTACAAAGATGTAATAGAGTAACTAGGTACTTTACTTGTATTTTTCTACTTTACATTTTTTGTAATAGAGTAATTAGGTACTTTACTTGTATTTTTTTCTGCTTTACTAAACCTCATATTGGACTCAAATGCTTTTACTTCCAGCTGAAGTTTTAAAGTACATGTTTTTAGATTTTATTTGTATATGTGTATATATTATGGTAAATTTTTTGTTTATTCTTACTATAGTAGTATTGTAGAGGAGCTTTTCTCCCCGGGCCTCCACTGAAAATGGACATGTATCCAGTTGGACTAGCCCGGTAAACAAATGTAAAATAAATAAAAAATAAATAAAAATGCCTGTTGACATTCTCATGTCTGTAAACTCCATGAAAATACCTGTGTAGCATAATTTCCATCGGTACCACCTATGTTTCTGGTAAGTAACACATCAGTAGCAACACCCGATGTACATACTCAGGGGTGATAAACCTGGCCACACAGGTTTACACCTAATTTACCTTAGATTGCCATGTCTCCCCAGTGGTAAGAAGATAATCATATCTTGCTCATGTCATAATTGAGGGAACTGTCACCTGAAACTAATGTAGTCATAATCTCCATGTACTCTTCACTCAGCACACCAATATTTGAGTGCAGTGGCCAGTTTGTCATGTACCTTTCCAAGCACCAGTGGCAATTTCACACAACACAAAGGTTCCTCACAGGGAACTTCAGGTCTTCGGTATCTGCCCTATGAGAATCATCTGAAATCACTGTCATTGTAGTCTGTATCATATAGACTACTAGGAGGTGATCTTTGCCTTGCAAACGGGGCAATGTCTGACTCTGCTTGATTGGAAATGCTGCATATCTGTAGGTGGCATGGTACATGGATTACTCACTGTAAGAACATTAACCTGGTATATGACATTACTAATACATGATGGTAAGAGAGACATGTCTAGCAGACTTTAACAAATCTTTGAAACAGACTCCTGCCTAATGGCAAACAGAACACCTCACTGGCTCTCATCAGATGCCATCTGTATGATTGGCTGGGTGACTGTCATTTCACCACAGGGCTTCTGCCTATGTCCCTCATGGACAGGGCCAATATGTACTGAGCATATAATACAGGGTAAGAATTTGGCTAGGATTGTAAGGGCTCTAGGACCATTAGGCTAGTAAAGTTCAATGATCCTATGATTCCAGAAGCTGATGTAAAATGCTCTAACATCCACATACACAAGCCTGGCTATATTAAGAATAGCACCACTTCCAATTAATGTTTACAGGACACTGCATAGCGCACGCACACACACACTCCAAGTTGGCTGTAAGTAGATTAGAACCCCTACCTATCTAATGGTACACACTACAGATATCACAGTATGTAACACATGCACCACACCTGAACTCTGCTATTAATATCTCTCTAGGAAATCTTATGCTAGATGACATCAGCAGGCCTTGTTGTGGTCAGGCATGTGGAGACCCACATCACCTGCTATAGCCAAAATACTCCAAAACCCTACCTCATTTTAAGTCTGTGTGGTGATCATATTTATGTTATAGGGACACACACACACAGAGCAAGTGACCTGGAGTGAGATTAGAACCCCTACCTATTTATTCTTATATTCTATAGATCACACTCCTTATTGCACACACCACGGCTGAAGTCTGACATTAGAATGGTAGTTGGAAGTCTTAAGGTACATGACATATGCAGGCCTTGTGGAAGACGGGAGTTCAGAGGCCAGCATCAACTTATAGGTCTAAAAAGTGCAGAACCATTGCAGTCTGGTAGTCAAGTGATTCTCAGTTGTTTTGCAGAGAGATGCATGCATGCACGCACACACACACATACCAAGTGGCCTGTAGTGAGATTAGAAGTCTTACCCATCTAGTCTTACACACTGTAGATCACAGTACTTATCGCACACTCCACGGGAAAAGTCTGACATTAGAATGGCAATTGGTAGTATTAAGGTACACGACATTGGCAGGCTTCATTGAAGACAGTAGTTTGGAGGCCAGCATTGACGTAAAGGGCCAAAAAGTGCAGAACCATTACAGTTGGGTAGTCAGTGAGGGATTATCTGTTGTTTTGCAGGGGGATGGCCTGGAGTGAGAAAAGAACCCCTACTTATCTAGGTCTTACACACTGTAGATCACAGTACTTATTGCACACGCCACTGATGATGCCTGTTTTACACATGATTGCAGGCAAACTACTTGGGGAGTACATAAACTAGGCTTGTGATGAACAGCATCTGTGGTCTGCAGAGTGATATTGCTTCTTACTGTTATCTGCATCTAGTAGCCTAGCAGTCAGATAACTGTTTTTTTTTATCCTAGATATGTTGCTTTAGTTGCCATTTGGGCTATATGTGGCTATTTGCATTTGGATTAGCAAGAACAATGTGCCCTGTCAATGCGTGCATAGACAACATTATACATTACACCACCAGTTCACCTGTTGGTGTATGTGTGGTGACATCCATCAGGCACAGGAGGCTGTATCTAAGTGGATTATCTACTGTTGAGCCCTTACTTTTGATCCTTTGAGCAACATTATATATGTGTCATAGTGCAGCTTTACTCACCATTATCAGGGTATGTAGAACAATACAGACATATAAATATATATTTATGTATATAACAGGGATGTATATATAAATGTAGATGTGTTTGTATGATTTTATATATATACATGTGTGAGTGTGTTACGTAGATATATATGTATATATACATAGAGATAGATACTATCTATGGGAGAGAGAGAGATAGTGACAGACAGATATGTGTGTATATGTATATATATATATATATATATATGTATGTATGTATGTATTTATAGACATATCTGTATATAACAGGTCATTTTGAGCGAGGAGTAACAGAACTGTGCTCTGCTTAACTAAGTGTATGAACATTCCCAGTGGGATTTTCACTAGTTATAAACTGACTCCAGTCCACTGCTACCTGTACTGCAGTCTGGGATTTGTGTGTTACAGACAATGACATCTGTCCCTGTTTCTGCACTTCACTCAAATTTGCTATGACTTTCTAAAGTTGTCTGATGTAATTAATATGTGACAGAGGTTAATAATATTACACCACACACAGACTGACCATCTGTTAAACACAACATAATAATACCTCACATCCAAAAGAGGTGGATACTTCTAGATTAGAACCATGGATGCCATCACACAAGCTAATTGCCCTAGTCCTTTGAGCCACACAAGCTGCTTGACAAAGATGGGTCATTCATCACACACTCACCTAAATATGTACATTGTTATTCCTGAATTAAGTAAGACATACAATGTATGATCAATTTCTATGTTACTGTACTGAGACTGCCTGGACTGCTAATATACATTAATGAGTTACTGTTACAGCAGTTACAAGGGAACACTGCTGTGTTGGGGTGGGGGAACAACACCGCATGTTCCGCTGGGATACACAATAGTATGACTTTCATGTAATGCCACTGTCTAACATCTCCCTTGATTGTTGTACCAGTAATCTGTTGCAGTAGAATATTCCATGCATGAGGCCTAGTGAATAGTAATGGAAACATAACAGTGGAATGGGTATCTGTAGTCCCATGTGGATGTTATTTCTGTCCAAGTAGCCCACTATATTTACTTGCATAATGTGCCAGATCCATACATACAATGCCATATCATAATAATCCTACAGTACTGTGTAGGTTACAGACTTACCTTGCAAATGCAGCAGTTAACACAACTGTAGTTCAGGGCTGACTCTGACAGATGCAAGCAATACACATCCAATACATGGGTAGGTATAGGTTGTGCAGGTTGCCTGCCATCAATTTTAATTACAGTATGTGAATAGAAGTAAGGTGTCAGTTTCTAGGTCCCTATGTCCCTAGGTGATCAGTGAATGTGCTATGCATTATCTCTTAGCTAAAGCCATGGTGTACTGAGCATGCCTACATCTGCCTATAAGGACATTAGCAGGGAGTTCCTCCTCTGGGTCCTCCTGTGACTGTGGCTGTGGTGACCCAGGCTGTGTATCCCTTCCCTTTGCTGATTTGCTGTAGCTGTTTCTGCAGGATCAGATTATGTAGCATAGCACATACTCTGAACATCTGTGCACATGTGGCTAGACAGTACTGCAGGGCTCCACCAGATATAGCAAGGCACTGGAACCGTGACTTCAGAAGCCCAAACACATGCTCTATGATATTTCTAGTTTGTGCATGTGCCTCATTATGGTGTTCTTTCATGGGTGTGTGTGTATTTCTGATGGGTCTCTTCATCCACGGTAGCCAGCATCCCACAGTAAATGGCCGTGTGGGATGTCCCCCCTAGCAAACATCTGGCACAGCTGTAATGTGTGCCAGATATGGGAGCCATGATAACTGTCAGGGCTGCTAGCACACACATTCAGGATAATCCCCTTGGCATTGCACATGACCTGGCAGTTGATGGAGTGGTACCCCTTGTGGTTAAAGTGTAAAGGAGTGCAATCCATGGCACCCAGTATGTCAGGGTAGTGTTCTACATGGTAGAACTGTTGCATATTGCTGACCCTCGCCTCAGGGGAGAGAGGAAAAGATATCTGCTCACTGGCATGTGGTAACATAGCATCTAGGAACTGGTGGAGGGTCCTGGATGCAGATGCCTGTGACACCCCTATCATGTCCCCAGTTGGTCTTTGAAAAGTACCTGTAGAAAGTATCCTAAGGGCTCCTCATACCTTTGTTTCCACTGGGATGGGTTCTCCTCTGTTGGCTCTGGGCCTGAGTTGACGGTGGCAGAGCTCAGTGAGCTCTTGTAGAATGTCCTTGTCCACCCTATAGCACTCTACAGTCCCCAGATCATGTAGCTCCTGGAAGGTCACCCTGGGCCTGAACACTCTTCTCCTTCTCAGCCTCTGCCTGTTACCAGCAGCACTGACTTCAGCATCTAGTACATACAGATGTAGCAGACCTGCAGCAGCCCTAGCATTATCTCAGTTAAAATCACCAAGTTTGTCCTCCAGTGGTCCAGTGTATTGGGGAAAATCAAAATGTAGGGTGGATGTATACTTTATACAGGTCTGCTACAGGTCAAGAATATGCGATTGGCTAAATATGATGAATTTCACCTCCCTAAAATGTAATTAACATCATTTAAGGGCCATAGCTTATACAAAATAATACACATTCACTGAGTATCTGCTTTACACTGATTGCTGCCTATGTCATCACTGCCAGGTGGGTACTGCACTCCTGCAAATGCTTTAAGCTATACAACAGTCAGACTTAAAAATTGAATATATCTAGTTTTAATGACTTGCTGCCTACATCATCACTGTCACCTGTGAGGTCTTTCCTCATGAACACGCTCAGCTATGTGGCAAGCAAACATGCACACAGGAGCTTAAAAGAGCCTAGAACTAACAAGACACACCCCCCTGATGTCATCCACATCCAGTGGAAATATAAACAGTGTGTGAAAGCCTACATGAAGTAGATAATGCGGACACACTTACTCCTTTTGGCTATTTAAGACATCCACCTCATTTGCATACATATCTGTGCTGACAGTCTGGAAACTACAAGGTTTATAGCTGTATGACCTGGGCAACAGCACCAATGCAAGGTCATATAATACATTTCTGATAAATATTATAAAATCCTTTTATTTCCTCCTTTTTTATTTTTCTATTAAGCATGTTTGCTCACTGCGGCGTGTAGCGCAAACATGCTGAGATTATTTTTTACAAAATTATTAATTTAACTTATCCCCTTCCTCTTTCTGACATCCACTATAATAGTTTTGCTCATATCTGTATGTGGTCTAACATTTTCTGGGGATGTATGTCCATATTTCTGCAGTTTTACATCCCCTTCTGTCTGTGTAGACTACTGTATGTGGAAAAGTTCTATGTACAGTACAGACACGGAGACAGGCACAGACCCTACACAGATTCCTTACTGCTTGTTGGATCACTGAACCGGCCTCATTTGCATAAGATTCACCTGCTTATGAGGTGATCTGCATTCCACAGAATTTTCTTTGCGCTTGCATGTCTGCCACGAAGCGGTGCTTACTGTATATAAAAATGTTCGTGTAGCATTTATTAAACTCCCAATGACTTACACAAATACTGTAGAACCAGGGATGTCTGGGCCTTAAAAGAATCCTCTTTTTTTATTTTGGCACCAACTAGAAAATGTTTCTCACTTAGCCAAATATGAATTTCTAGTAGCAGGTTTCGTAGCTTCCTTTAATACCTGCTGTATATCCTCAGAAAACAGGTGCATAAAAGGCATTACAATTGTATCATTCAGGCAGTGAGTTGAAGAACTCAGAGGTTAGCATCAAACTACCCATGTTCTCTACAAGTCCATTCTGTGGTGAAGTTTGTCGTCATTGTCCTTGGCCATTATAAGAAGAAGGAAGAACCACAATTACCTGTACCAAAAGAGAATTACCAGTAACACATTTGCAGAGTCCTTCTGAATCTTTATAAAAATCTTGATGGTCATAGGGAAGAATGGAAAGACATACAGGTACTTCCCTACCCATACGAATTTGGAAAGGCATATACATACATCCCTACCCATACAAATGTGGAAAGGCAATCAGGTACATCCCTACTCATACAAATGAGGAAAGGAATACAGGTACATTCCTACACATATGAATGTGGAAAGGCATGCAGGTACATCCCTACCCATATGAATGAAAAGGGTTCTGTTTTTCAGGAATTTGAGCAGAATTTCTACAACTGTCTGTTGTCCATGGAGGCAAATGGATTTACTTGAGGTGTTTCTCACATCTTCATCAATTCCTGGAAGACCCCTGGGTGAAAGTTCCATTTATGGGCATTTGTTCTGCCCTGTTCAGCTTATATGCTTTAATGTTCTGCTCTAATGGAATGTAAGTAGCCTGGATAATAGTAAGACTGTGCTAGGTTGATAGCTTCCAGGCTGTCATAGCTAGTCTGCAAAAGGGGTAGGATCTGGTCCCCTGCCCCCCGTGTTTATGTACAACATCACTGTGGTGTTTTATGTGATAACTATTACTGGGCCTGAAATCCAAAAATGGCTCAGACATTTGAAAGCATTTATTAGAAACATATAATTTCTTTAACATTTAAGTGCTTTAATTTGTCCTGTTTGTTTGCTAGAACCTGAGCTTTAACTACCTTGGGGACAGTATCCCAAGCAGGTATGATGCACCTGTGGTTATAGACTGACCAGGGGCTGAAAAGGACAAATGGAAATCTGAATTGAGAGACAAGTGAATGGCCCACCAGAATAAATCTTTTTTTACAAAACCCAGCACTGGGATTTGAAATGATATGGGGTGCTGGATCCAATCTGATTTGATAAGCCAATGAACTTCCTTATGTGAAGTCTGGCACAGACTAAGAATTGTAGAGGTTATTAATCCTAGAATCCTAAAACATCAACAAAAGAGTAATCTCCAAGTTGGTGACAAACCTCTCATCCTCTTATCTCCAGAATCGGGGACAAATCCAGAAAACAATCCCCTACACTTTTTAAATATTAGTACTATTAACTTGAGAAGTAAACAGAATAAGAGAATGTGAATTACTATACTTGCTCTTAAGTAAAAGAAGTCAAGAACTAAAAACCTGTTCATATTTACTCAGTGTAATCTAGCACCTTTCTCTCCAAATCACTAGTTTGCGAAGTGAGTAAGATGGACACAGCAACATTTTCAGTCAAATCAAGGACAGTTGAGAGGTATGGTTGTTATTATCCTCAACTTCAGTCTCTCTAGGTTCTTAATGTTTGGAAATAATCTCCCTTTCAGTATTTAGGTGCACTGTGTTTTGATACACAGTTCAGTAAGCCAAATCCAAATAAATGTTAAAGAGTTAAGCAAATAATTGACCATTACTTAGTCCCATGCAAAAAAAAAAAGAAAAAATCTAAGGTTTCTCAGTTCTTCTCAAATAATTTGGTTTTATTTATCTTAGATAACTGATTTCATTCAAAGACCTCATCAGATCTGACAGTAAAGATTTTTAACTTTTAAATGAATACATTTTGTAACATCATCAGGGTGTAGGATATATACAGAGCCATTGTTAGCTGGCACCCCCTGCCCCCAACTTTAAGTTCAGGAGCAAAAAGATCCTCTTGTACTTAAGAACAAAAGCTGTAGCAAAATGCTTGTTACATTTGTAGCCAGTGGTTTTTATCACACATGAAGTGTTGATATACTTGAGCTCTGATCACAAATGCAGTATCAACACTATCAGCTGAACAGCACCTGTAGGTCAGTTCCCTTAATACCTTGCACTCAAAAGGTGGCTGCCCCCTTCTCTGCACCCTAGCTACACTTGTGCATATACATATGATATAAAGTGCAGGAGTGGAATTAACCTGCTCATGACCTACCTGTACTTTGGGTTTAACTTGTACACCATCTCACACAACAACAGCATGCACAACTAACACCTGTATAATTTCATCTGCACCACTGTTAAAAGTTGACAAAACAACATATTAACAAAATATATACTGTGAAACACTATTGTAGAAGTGCTGATTTGTCTCAAGGTAACCTTCTGTTTCCTGAAGCACCTTATAGTACACCACATGAATGCACCTGTAACTTACAAACACACTACCTATGCAGTTTTACTTAGAAGTTTAAGGTGAAAGCAGCAAGTAAGTAAAACTTTTGAAGTTCAGTTTTTTTTTTAATTCATCCTTTGTTGACTGGGTTAGTCCCACTTGACTTGTGTCCTCTTTTCATGTGAGACCTAAGGTGATATTTACACTAACTGGGAAACTTGGCCAGGGCATTGGGGAACTTTCTCTTCTTGTCATTGTTGTGAGTGGGAACCACTTTGGAGGAGCACTTCCTATTTCCATTCCAGGTGCAGAGACAGCATGGAGGAACATGGAGGCAGATGGAGACAGAATGAAATAATGTAGTAGTGAAAGAAATGAAGGAGAAAGCAAATATGGAGACCAGAGTATGTGTGCAATATTGATAGAAAATGTTTCAAAGAAGAAATGTTTCAAAGAAGCCTATTTGATGGAGATGAGTCAACAAATGATGGATGCATAATTACAACTCTATGGTTGGGAGAGTTGGGATGGTTTACTTAAAGAAATGATGCAGAGTGAGCCAGAAAATGATGGAGATGTTTCCTGGGGAGTCATTATGGAGAAAATACAAAAGGAGGATGCAGAGACATTCCTGAAGAAGAGCGGGGAGATGGAAAAGAAAACGTATGCAGAGAAAGTAAAAGAAGGCAAAGGTGAAGTAGCAGGAAAGAAGGCAGAAGTAAATGAAAAACATTAAGGATTCAAAGTAAAGAAGACAAAGAAATGAACAGGTATGATGTGCGGCTCAATTTAATAGCTCCTTTGCGTGTAAAGGCATATGAGGTAAGAGCATTTATTCTTATTAGCAAACAGACATTTTGTGACATTATATTTGAGATTGTTTTTTCAATGGAAAATGTTCTTGGAGAATATGCAAAAAAAAAAAAGAAAGAAAGAGTGTACCCCAAGGAATCTTTATGGGAAAAAAGCATTTAACAGAGAAACAAAAATAAGATTCATGTACAATTTCAGAAGCAGAAAGAAAGAATTTAAAAGGACATTTAAAAGCATTATGTAAAGAAGTACTGGACATTGCAAAGGTTTATGACAAAAGGGGTTTATGGATTGACTGGTGGCTGGGATTGTAATACTGTGTTAAAAACAGAAAGGAAAAATATACATATACCAATTTACTTCAACAATTGACTTAGTTTCTGGTGTCACTCCAAGGTGTTCCAGTATCTGTCTGCCTGGGATGACATGGTCAACAGACCTCAATGTTTTGCCAGTGGGTTTCCAGATTCTGGCCAAGGCTCTCACCTCCCCCATTGTGCTGTTTTTAGGCAATGTCCCAAAGACATACCTTCCAACATAAAAGATCTATCAAAAAGCAAATTGAAGGTCATGCTGCTTAACGCTAGGAGCTGTCATCTGAAAATTGACTCACTGGAGGCTCTCCTTGCACTGGAAGATGCCAATGTCTGTGCAGTCACAGAGACTTGGTTCAGGGCTGCAGAGAGCACCCCTGCCTTACCAGGCTATACCTCATTCCACACATTCTGACCCCAAAATGAGGTTAGGAAGACTAAGGGTGGTGGAGTTTCTATCGTTATTAAGGACAGGCACACCTCCAGAATGGTTTGCCAGCATGATGCACTGGAACTACTCCAGGTGCAAATGACAGTTGGCAAGACACCTATCCAAGTTATACCTACTATAGACCCCCCTCCAGGACTCAGGACACCCACTCTTCTTACCTGGATCTACTTGACTCCATCAAGGTACTCCCTAACACCCTGATCCTTAGTGACTTCAACTACCCCACCACAGACTGGGTGGACTATTCCTGCACTAATGTGCTCTCTCAATGATTTCTTGACTTCAGCAGTTATAATGCACTAGAACAGCTTGTCTCATCCCCCACAAGGGGAGATAACATTCTGGACTTAGTTCTCACTAACATTGGTGACCTCTGCATCATTCCCATAGTATGATCTTCCCTGGTGAGATCAGATCATCGGATTATCTCATTCAAAGTTTCTATCCCCTCCAGCCATAATCAAGCTAAAAAACTTCCTAAGGGAGGGTATATGTAACTTCACACCATCTCCCCCCTCAGAGGATGCAAACAACTATGCTGAACAGTATGTCAATGCAGTATACAAGCACCTCTACAACTGCATGCACTCAGCCATACCCAATAGAACTAAAACCTGCTCAAGGAAACACAGACCTGTTTGGTGGACATCCTCTATCAACAGGCTTTACAACAAAAGGAAGAAACTGTTGTCCAAGGGTAAAAAGTAACAAATTCCAAACTGGAAAAACTCCCTTCATAGCCTCAACAAGCAAATTAGATCAACTGGCGAAAACCTCCAAGGCCAATTATGAATCAAAAATAGCCCCCAAAACAAAGGGAAACCATAAAGTCTTATTCAGTTATGTCAGGAACCTCTGTGGCAAAGCCCAGATTTGTTCCGAATTAGTACTTAACTGTATTACTTACACTGATCCTGTTGACTTAGCGAACCTGCTGGCAGATAAGTTCAGTGCAAACTTCACCCACTTGTCCCTCCCAAAGGCCCTTCTGACATCCCCAATACTTGTTTCACACCTCACACCTCAGTAGATCAAGTGTTGCAGGTCATATCCAAGGCAAAGAACGCAGCTTCCATGGGACCTGATAGTATCCCAGGATGTATTCTGTACCATCTCCAGCATGAACTGGCTTCACCATTGAGCACCCTATTCAACCACAGCTTATGTACAGGCTACATTCCAGCAGAGTGAAGAACTGCCATTGTCATCCCCTTGCACAAAGGTGGTGCCACTACTGACCATGGAAACTATTGCCCCAATCTTGGGATTGGTGCTAAAATTTTGCTTCTGGTGAGAGAAGAAGCAAAGGAGTACTGTATAGTAGTAGCCAGGCAGTAGCTATTCATGTGATTCCCCTTTTTTATCATTCTTATATGTTCATAGGTAGGCACTAGACTATCTGCCTGAAGGCATTTATAAGCCTAGCCAAAATGTATTGGCTTTTGCTGCCCCCTTAGATTAATTCCCTGTGCCTCTGTCCAGCAGAGCCACTGAAGTGATCCCCTGGGTAAACTTTCTGTTTCCCATCCACTCGTCAAGGTTTCTCTTGAAGAGTGTTAGCAAGGAGCTTTGCCTAATGTAGATTGGAATCTTGTTCCAGAGCATGGGAAGTCTCTGGGACAGGAATCTATCCCTCCAGCACATCCTATTTATTGTTGTGGTGAGGTTTAGATCCCAAGAGTGTGTGGCTTGAGGGGATATGGATTTCTTTAGGTGGAGCATGTCCATCAATTCTGGGTTGGACATGGCCTTGTATGTCAGGAAGAGATCACATATGAGTAGGCGGTATGCAACCAAGTACAGCTGGAGTTTCTTCAATCGAGGATGCATAGGGCATCTGTTTTAGGCCAGTGATCCTCTTAGTGAGGTACTTCTGTGGTCTTTCCAGCTGTTGCAGATGTCTTGTAAGGTACATCCCAAATGGGGCGTTGTACTCTATGATGGGTTTGATGAGTATTGCATAGAGGGGCCCAATGACCTCTTTCGATCTGGATGCAAACCCTTTTGTGATTAGGTGGGCCACATAGAAGGATTTTCTAACCACTTTGGCAATGTGATTATCAAAGGAGAGATTACTATCTACTTGGGTCCCCAGATCCCTTATTACGTCTTCCGTATTTAGGGGGCTACCATCTCTGTGGCAGTTTGTGGGTACTTTGTTTTTTCCAAAGGGGATGACTATTAACTTTTTGGCATTTAGCTTGAGGCCGTGGTTTTGACACCAGGTATCTGTCTCAGTGAGATCCTTTTGGAGGATGTCTGTGTCAGCCAGAGAGTCAATTATAGCCCCTAGTTTGCAGTCGTATGCGAACAGGAGGGGTCCTAGGACTGAGCCCTGGGGAGCGTCACTTGTAAGTGGTTTTAGAGTCAGACCTAGCTCCCGCAACTGTTACCATGTGGGTAGTGCCTGTGAGCCAGTTGGCAACCCATCTCGTGACATAGGGGTTTATGTTCAGGTTGGTGAGCTTGTCAAGCTAATTCTTTATTTTCAGTAAGTACTGCTTTATTTCTTCCTAACTTCAGAATATCTGCCTAAATACTTCATCCTTAAATTTTTAGGGTCTACTCATTGGTTTCCCCTCGAGTGTTTGGCAGTGCTCTGTACAGACTTTGAGTGACATTTTTCCTATAAAAGGCTTCAGTACTTAATATATTGAGCTCATATCCAGGCATGTCTAAAGATCAGTTCCCTGTGCTTTCTCCTGTCAACTTGGTGAACCTGGACATCCTGAGGCAGTGTAGCAACTGCCTCATGTACACAGACAACCCTCTCCTCTCAACTCCCAACACTATGGCTTGTGAGAGGTGCACATATATAGCCAAAATGAAAGCCAAGCACTCTCCAGCCAAGACTGGATTAGCCATTCATGAGGAAAAGGATAACAACTGCACCACACCACATTCAACACATAACCCTCCAGAACATACACCACCACAACCCTCACATAGTAACACAAAACACACACCTACTTTTGCGGAGACTCTCAATAAAAATCTGCCCAAACAACAGAGACATCTGAAGCAGAAACGCAAACAACCACCACATCCCAGCACAAACCATGAGACACATAGCTCACATAAACAGTGTGCCACTCAACCAAAGCCCATAAGGCAAAACAGCTTACCCAATACACTAGTCATAGGCAACTCAACAGTAAGGCACACTGATGTCCCGCTCACTAGGATGAATAAGGAGAAATTTACGGTCAGCTGCCTGTCGGGTGCCAGGATCCGCCACATAATGCATTAGGTCACTCCACAACAGGTACAAATATGACTCTGACATTGTCCATGTTGGTGTGAATGACCTGAGACATACCTCCCTGGACTACATGAAAAGAGACATAGAGGAGCTCTCTGATCTTGTAGCCTAGGCAGGTATGACCCTAGCTCTGAGTAGCATCCTACTGTCACCCAGAATGATACCACAGTACAAGCAGAAAATGACTGACTTCAACAATTGGCTAAGTTTCTGCTGTCATTCTAAGGGGATCCAGTATCTGTCTGCCTGGGATGACATGATCTACAGACCTCGATGCTTTGCCAGAGATGGCCTGCACCTGTCACCCCAGGGATTCCAGATACTGGCCAAGGCTCTTGCCTCCCCTATAGTGGCTTTTTTAGGCAATGTCCTAAAGACAAAATTACCATCATAACAGCTACAATCAAATGAAATTTGAGGATTATGCTACTCAATGCTAGAAGTCTAAATCTCAAAATGCACTTGCTCGAAGCACTCCTTAAAATGGAAAACACTGACATCTGTGCAGTGACTGAGACCCAGTTCAAGGCTCCAGACAGCACCCCAGCATTACCAGGCTATAATTCATCCCACACCTTTTGGCCCCTAAACCTGGACTGAAGCACTAAAGGTGGTGGTGTCTCCATATTCATAAAGGATATACACACCTCCAGACTAGTAGCCCAACATAATGCATCAGAGATACTTCAGGTACAACTAACACTGGGTAAAACTGCAATCCAGGTTGTAGCCTGCTACAGATGCCCTACCATGACCCAAGACTCCCACTCCACATTCCTAAACACACTGGAAAATATTAGGGTACAACCCAATACCCTTATACTGGGAGACTTTAACTACTCCTCCATTAACTGGGAAAATTACTCGTACCAACACACTTGCTCAACGTTCTCTGGAATTCATTAATTTGAATGCCCTGGACCAACTCATTCTTACCCCCACCAAGGGTAGAAACATCCTTGACCTTGTCATTACTAACATGGGTAACCGTTGCTCTACACCAGTAATTAACTCCTCCCTGGGCAGATCTGACAACAAGCTAATCACTATGGATATCCACATCCCACCCTCACCCCCCCTAAAGAAAACCACTGTAAAAACTTCTCCGAGGGCTTTTAAAAACAGAGGTGGCTAACTTCATGACACCCATGCAAATGGAAAATACGTGCATGACTGCTGAATCATACACCAATGCACTGTATGAGCACATGCACAAGTGCATGGAATACCAAACAGAACCAAGACGCTCTCCTTCAAAAAAAAAAAAGGAAGCCAATCTGGTGGTCCCCCACCATAAACAAACTCTACAACAGAAGGAAAAACACCTTTTTGCAGAAAAGGGTGATGTCCCAAGACTGGAAAAACTCTTTTGTTAGCCTCAACAAAAAACTGAGATCCATCATCAAATCCTCTAAAGCTAGCTATGAAAACAAAATTGCTGCAGATTCTAAAGATAACCACAAGGCATTCCATAGTTATGTCAAGAATTCTACATGGCAGTACTCAGATCTGTTCTGAATTACAGCACAATGGCAATACATATACAGAACCAACTGATATTGCCAACATATTGGCTGATAGGTTCAGTACAAACTTTACCCCCCTAAAGGGCCTATCACAATACCTGAGGAATGCCAAGTCCCTATTATCACGGCTACACAGGTACAAGCCGCACTGTCCAAAGCCAAGAATACAGCTTCCATGGGACCTGATAATATCCCTGGCTGCGTTCTACATGAATTACAAAGTGAGCTGGCACCACACCTGAGTACCCTGTTCAATCACAGCCTCATTTCAGGCTTTGTTCCTACTGAATGGTGCACTGCTACAGTCATCCCACTCCACAAACGGGGAGTGACTACAGACCCTGGGAACTATTGCCCCATTAGCCTGATGAGTCTGATATGTAAGGCTATGGAGCAGATCATCATGGACCTTATAAATAAGGACAGAGGGAATCTCCAAACTCTGCACCCCAGGCAGTATGAGTTTGTGAAAGGTAGATCATTCCTGCTCAACCTGATAGACTTCTTTGAGTCTGTCACCAGAGCTGTGGATGAGGGCAAGGTAAGTTCACACAGCCTACCTAGATCTTGCCAAGGCCTTCAACACCAACCCTCACTCAGGAATCATAGACAGACTCACTAAACTAGGCATAAACCCCTATGTAATAAGATGGGTTGCCAACTGGCTCACTGATAGAACCCACATTGTGAAAGTAGCGGACTCCAAATCTGACTACCAACCAGTTACAAGTGGTGTCCCACAGGGATCGGTCCTAGGTCCTCTCCTGTTTGGCATCTACTTCTCTGAAGTTCAAGCCAACACAAAGGGACTCTGGCTGACCAAGTTCGCAGATGATTGCAAACTGGGAGCCATTACTGATTCTCCAACTGATATAGACATTCTACAAAAAGGCCTCACTGACACCAATGACTGGTGCCAGAACCATGGCCTTAAGCTCAATGCCAAAAATTGCATTGTCATTCCCTTTGGGAAAAATTCGGTGTCCATGAGCTACCACATAGGTGGTAGTCCTAAACACCGAAGGTGTGATAAGAGACCTGTGGACACAGGTTGACAGCAACCTCTCCTTTGATAACCACATTGCCACTGTAGTCAAAAAGTCCTTCTATGTGGCACATCTCATTACAAAAGGTTTCTCATCCAGGAAGAAAGAGGTCATAATCCCTCTCTACTCATCCCTCATTAGACCTATAATAGAATACAATGCCCCATTTGGTATGTACCTCACTAGACACCTACAACAACTGGAAAGGCCACAAAAATACCTCACTAAGAGGATCTTAGGCCTTAGACACATGCCCTATATGGACACACTCAAAAAACTCCAGCTATACTCTGTCTCTTATTGCCTACTTAGAGGCAATCTCTGCTTGACCTACAAAGCCATGTTTGAACCAGAGCTGCTAGATATGCTACACCTAAAAAAATCCCAATCACTCAGTGCCACATGCTCCAGGGACTGTAACCTCATTACCACAATAAAAAGAACATGCTGGAGGGACAGATTCCTAACCCAGAGACTTCCCATACTCTGGAACAAACTTCCCATTCACATTAAGCAGAGCACTTCAGTGGCCCTCTAAGAGAAATCTTGACGAGTGGATGGGCAATAGGAGGTTCACCCCAGGGATCACTTCAGTGGCCTTGCTTGACAGGGGCACTGGGAACTTACTTTGGGTGGCATGATGCCAGGGAATCCTCTTGGGCTAAGCTTATATAGGCTCCAGGGCCATTAGCCTAGTACATACCTATGAACCTATTAGCTTGACAAGTCTGGTCTGTAAGCCATGGAGCGTATTATTATGGATCTCATAAACAAGGACATAGGCAGTCTCCAAGCTCTTGACCCCACTCAGTTTGAATTCGTCAAGGGCAGATCTTGCCTGTTGAACCTGGTTGACCTCTTTGAGACGGTCACCAAGGCCCTGGATGAGGGAAATGTCAGTGAATACAGCTTACCTTGACTTCGCCAAGGCCTTTGACACAATCCCCACATTCGGGCATCATCAAAAAACTAATTCAACTTGGCATAAATGACTATCTCATCAGCTGGGTGGCCAACTGGCTCACCGACAGGACCCTCAAAGTCAAAATAGGCACCTCCACCTCTCATAGCAGACCTGCACTAGTGGAGTTCCCAGGGATCTGTCCTGGGACCCCTTCTGTTTGGCATCTATTTCTCAGAGGTGCAGGCAAAGACAAAAGGCCTGTGGCTGATCAAGTTTGCAGATGACTGTAAGTCAGGTGCTGGCATTGACTCCCTAAATGATGATAACATACTGCAAGAGGGTCTCACAGCAACTAATGACTGATGCCAAAGTCACGGCCTCAAGCTAAATGCAAAAAAAAAAAATCATCATACCATTCAGCAAAAACATGACCCCTACCGATTACCACATCAACGGCAACCCCCTAAGCATACAACCTATGGTGAGAGACCTGGGCACTGAGGTTGATGACAACCTCACATTCGACCATCATGTAGCGGCAGTGGTCAGAAAACCCTTTTACTTGGTTCATCTCATAAGTAAAGAGATTGCATCCAAAAAAAAAGGAAGTTATTACCTCTCTATACTCCTCCCTCATTAGACCAATAACGCGTTGTTTGGGATGTACCTCTCAAACATCTGCATCAACTGGAAAGGTCACTGAAATACCTGACAAAAAGAATCCATGGCCTCCAACATCCATCCTTTTCAGACAGGCTCAAATCACTATCACTCTACTCGGTATCGTATAGATTGCTAAGTGAGGATCTGTGTCTTCCCTACAAGGCAGTCTCAGAGCCTGCCCTACTAGAGTTGCTCCATATCCGTAAGTCTAACTCCTCATGCACTACCCGCTCAAAAGGCCTGAATCGAATATGCAACATCAACAAAACCTGCTGGAGAGAGAGGTTTGTCTCCCACAGGCTGCCCCGTCTCTGGAATAGACTTCCCATACATGTCAAACAGAGCACCTCACTGGCCCTCTTCAAGTGCAACCTTGATGAGTGGATGGGAAACCACAAATTTGTCTCATGGGTTCCACCTGTTTGCCTCATTGACTGGGATGACAGGTGCTGACTGGGGTTTCTTTTTTGGGCTAAACTCTTGGCTAGGCTTGTAAGGGCTCCAGGGCCATTAGCCTAGTAATGTCCTATGATAAATGTGGAGGGGAATAGGGGTGTTGTAAAATACTGGGGACAACCCAAATAATTTTTTTAAGGAAGGACATTTGATAAGTAACTGACAAAAGAAAATGTTACATTTGCGAGGAAATGAGATATCATGCAAAACTTGTGAAATGAAATGTTATAAATGTAATAAAACTGGACATTTATGGATGGATTGCAAAAATAAAAGTAGGGAAGAAAATGAGCAACGAGCGGACATTTTAGACGTAGCAGAAATAGAGGAAAACGTAGATGAGAAAAAATAATAGAGAGGATATAGAAGAAGCTTCTGAAATAAGTGATGAAGAAAAACTAGGAATTAGTAAAAAGGGAAAACATATTTTTATTGGTAAAAGGCTAAAAGAAAATTTAAAGGAGTAGGAAATGGATGAAAAAGAATACAATAAAAAAAAAAAAATATATATATATATATATATATATATATATATATATATATATATATATATACAGCTAAAGAATGGGGCTTGGTATAGTGGTTAAGGTATTTGACTCACTGACACAAGATACACTGCAGGATTCAAGACACTTCATGTAGGGGTCATGTAGAGCCTACACAGAGTAAACAAACCATGTAATGCATGTTAATAAAGCATGGCACACTTAAACAAGGCTTTGTGGTGCACAACAGTGTTTTTTTGGCCACAAAACCTCTTCAGGAATGCGGATAGCATTACTGTGTAAGGTTGCTGTCTGCAGAATTGCAATCATAGCTCTCAACCTCTTACAGCAAGAAATCTGAACAAAGCTATAAATAATGGGGGGGGGGGGGGGGCAAAGGTCCAAAACTAAGGGCAATGTTTACATGCTCCTCTTACAAACTTAAAAAGTTGATAGAATAACAGGTTTTGCATTAGCATGAATTTTCTGAAGGGTATGAAATCAGAATCTCAAATGTCTGTCATTATTTTCTGAATTCAATCCTAAATAATTTGACAGTGATTTGCCAAAAACCCACAATTTTATCAGAAACAAACCAAAAATATGAATCAAAAATCTGGACATTCTGCAACAATCTGTACAGTTGAGAGGTAAGACAGCTATTGCTTTCCATTGTTTGAAATTTGGTAGGGTCTCAAACACATTTAAATTGAGAAAAAAATGTACAAGGGACCCTGCCATAGATCTGTCATTATGCATTTATTAATTTCATATATTTTATTATTTTTAATTTCTCTCTCTTTTTTATTTTTTTTTTCAAATGTTTGCACGATGGGTAGCTCGTTTGTGCATTCTGCATTTTTTATTTTTTTGTTTTTCACAAGTTTGCACAATGCTTAGCTTGTTTGCATGACTGGACCACCCATGTATCAGACATGACCCAGACAGCCAAAAATAGAAACTGGATGCATTCAATTAATACCACTGGGCATTCCGCTAACACTGTCAAGTTAACAATGAATACTAATATAGGGGATGTCATGTAACTTATCCTGTGGCAATAGTTAGTAAGTCTAGGTCTGGAGTGCAAATGGTTCTGGGTTCTAGTACACAGCAAGCAAACTTTTCGACAGTGTTGCAGATTATACAAATTAAGTGCAACATAAACAAGTGTTTTCTCAACCTTCTTGTGGCAAGAGCTGTAAGTTTATGACTATTGTACTCATGTAAAAATATATACAGTAAAAACCACAGGCAGGTTTGGAAACTCCACACAAGCACAATGATAAATATGAAGTAGAAAAGCAAAATAGAGATTCGGCACAGCAGGACAACACAGCACAGTTCAAGGTTTATCTGATATAAAACTGTCTACAATCGGGGGCATGGCTGAAAGGATGTAATGTAGAGTTGGACTATAATTCTGCTCCACAACGGAGCCTGAACATGAGAATGGATTGCCTAGACAGGATCCTGACACCAGGTATGAACCCTCTTTTTGATATTACTACAGGGGGTACTGCAGAGAATGCTGTGAATGATATGAGCAGAGAGTACTTTTCCTTAAGAGCTTTAGGGATCTGGAAAATAAGCTCTAAAATTTTAAACGACTTCAGTGACAGAGGCTGCATATGGAGGCAGAGTTACATCAGAAAGTTGTACCAAGGGGTTTATGTATATTGAATATGCCAACATATGGAAATACCTACCCCGAGTTACTAAAGCAATGGCAGAATATGAACCTGAAACTGAGTTTTGGCTACATTAAATTACGTATTGATTTTTTATGCCTCAGGAGAATCTTTTGCTTGAAGAAATAAAAGCATTGCGATGTATGATTCTGTCAACTTTCAGTGCTGATATTATCCAGGATTACTTGAATAACTTGTTTGACAGCATAGCAATTTATGAGAAAAGGCTGCAGGCTGTTGAAACTACACAGAGACATCACTGATTTTAGAAATGGTACAGTTTTTTCCCGGTCTAGGTTTGAATAACCTACTACTGATGAAGAACCATTGAGAACAACAGATTCTGTGCCTCCAACCAATGAGCAAACTGTGCCAACAAATGTATCAACACCTCCTGCATCTATGGAACCACCCACTACTTCAGCAGCTGCTGTAATGGCTTCAGCGGTACGAGTGGCCTGTTCTAGTGCAATTTACTCTTCAAATGGAAGTAATAACACTAATAACTCCTATTTTCCACTCCAGGACTCTTTAGTGGAACCTCTACCCATAAGAAAGAACAGGTCACAGAGTCGAGGACGGAGAGGGCGTGTTCACCATTTAACCAGCAGCAGAAAGCCGAAGGACCTATAGGAACACATGGAGCAACTCACAAGTAATCTAATTACTAACCTTTCTAGTTTTGAATTAACAGATACACACACCTCTGTGTTGAACAAAGGGCTTTCTTTTGTACCAGATAAAAGATCTGAACTTTTAGATGTACTTTTAAATCTTAAAATGTTTGCAAGAGACTTAACTTTACGTGTTGAATTTTCTAATAGTAATGTGGAACACAATGTTAATTATTTTAGGAAACCAAGTGTTTATATACCTAATATACATTCCTCGATATAAGCTTTTACTAATGTGTGTGAAAGTGAGATAAGGGAATTATTTACAACAGAAAGAAAATCTGCTTATTTTAATTTGAGTAAAGATGAATGGGTAGCCCTAAATGAGGTAAAACACACAAATTCTATTGAAATTCATCCAGCTGACAAAGGGGGAGGGATTGTGCTTTTAGATAAAATGTTTATATTTCTTGCAGGAGTAATTTGCTTCATGATGACAAGACTTTCATGTTGATTAACAGGAATGTTGTTCAAGCAATTATAGAAAAAGTGTTTTTAATTTTTGATCTTTTTATGACATGTTATATCATATTTATTTAAATATTTTAATACAGAGCATCCTACCATCCCTATGATTTATGGCTTACCCAAGATTCATAAGAGTTTGGTTAACTCACCCATGCGCACGATTCTTTCCAGGAGAGGATGGGTAACTGGACCCCTTTCCATTTTTGTAGAGGAAACATTGCACCCCATACTTGATAAGATAGTTACTGTTCTAACAGACACTAAGACTTTTTTAGGACAGCTTTATAATGCAACGTTACATCTAGACTTGAGAGAAAATCTATATTTTGTGACCTTAGATATATAGGCTCACTATTTACAGTCATTTCCAGTGACTGAGGCATAGAAAATATTAGGGATTTTTTGAATAGTGGTAATTTCCTTACGAATGAAAAAGTGAATTTGATTTGTCTTTATATCTTCATAGGTAGGTACTAGGCTATTGGCCCTAGGGCCTATATAAGTCTAGCCAAAAATGTACCCTGGCTTTCGTCACCCAAGAAAATTATTTTCCTGTGCCCCTGTCGAGCAGAGCCACAGAAGTGATCCCCGGGGCGAATTTCATATCTCCCATCCAATCATCAAGATTTTTCTTGAAGAGTGCTAATGAGGAGCTTTGTTTGATATAGATAGGTAGTTTGTTCCAGAGTATGGGAAGTCTCTGGGACAGGAATCTATACCTCCAGCATGTTCTGTTTATTGTGGTGACAAGGTTTAGGTCCCTAGAGCGTGTAGCTCGGAGGGATTGGGATTTCTTTAAGTGGAGCATGTCCAACAGCTCTGGGTTTGACATAACTTTGTATGTTAGGCAGAGTTCGCCTCCGAGTAGGCGATATGTGACAGAGTAAAGCTGGAGTTTTTTGAGTCAGTCTGTGTAGGGCATCTGTTTGAGGCCAGTAATCCTCTTTGTGAGGTATTTCTGTGGCCTTTTCAGTTGTTGTAGATGTCTTGTGAGGTACATACCAAAAGAGGCATCGTACTCTATAATGGGTCTAATGAGTGATGAGTAGAGGGGAACAATGACCTTTTTTTCTGGATGAGAAACCTTTTGTGATGAGGTATGCCACGTAGAAGGATTTCCTGACTACTGTGGCAATGTGATTATCAAAGGAGAGACTACTGTCCACCTGTGTCTCAAGGTATCTTATCACACTTTCGGTGTTAAGTAGACTACTGTCCACCTGTGTCTCAAGGTATCTTATCACACTTTCGGTGTTAAGTAGACTACTGCCTATGTGGTAGTTCATGGGTACAGATTTTTTACCAAAGGGGATGACAATGCACTTTTTGGCATTGAGCTTGAGACCATGGCTTTGACACCAGGCATCTGTCTCAGTGAGGCCCTTTTGTAGTATGTCCACATCATTAGGAGTTTCGATTATGGCTCCTAGTTTGCAGTCATCTGTGAATTTAGTTAGCCAAAGACCTTCTGTGTTAGCCTGTACTTTAGAGAAGTAGATACCAAGCAGGAGAGGACCCAGGACTGAACCCTGTGGTACTCCACTTGTCACTGGTCTGAAGTCTGATTTGGAGTCTGCTACTTTTACAGTGTGGGTTCTGTCAGTAAGCCAGTTAGCAACCCATCTTGTGACAGAGATTTATACCTAGTTTAATGAGTTTATCTATAATTCCAGAGTGAGGGATGGTGTCAAATGCCTTGGCAAGATCTAGATAGGCTGTGTGAACCACCTTACCCTCATCTATGGCTTTGGTGACTGCTTCAAAGAAGTCTATCAGGTTTAAGAGACATGATCTGCCTTTTACAAACCCGAACTGTGTGGGGTCCAGAATTTGGAGATCTCCAATGTCTTTGTTTATGAGTTCCATGATGATACGTTCCACGGCCTTGCAGACCAGGCTTGTCAGGCTAATGAGGCAGTAGTTCCCAGGGTCTGTTGTGGTCCCCCTCTTTGTAGAATGGGATAACCATTGTTGCGCCATTCAATGGGCACAAAGCCCAAGGTGAGGCTATGATTGAACATGGTACTTAGTTGGGGTGCCAGTTCATTCAGTAGTTCATGTAGAACGCAGCCTGGGATGTTGTCAGGTCCCATGGATGCTGTGTTCTTGGCTTTGGAGAGTGAGGTTTTTACCTGTGCAGCCGCGATTACAGGAACTTTGCATTCTTCTGGTATAAAGATGGGCCCTTTAGGGGATGAGAGGGGGGGTAAAGTTAGCACTGAACCTTTTAGGGGATGAGAGGGGGGTAAAGTTAGCACTGAACCTATCTGCCAGGATGTTGGCAATATCAGTTGGTTCTGTATATTTAGTGTCATTGTGCTGTAACTCAAAGCAGATCTGAGTTTTGCCATTGAGATTCTTGACATAGCTATAGAATGTTTTGTGGTTGTCTTTAGAATCAGTGGCAATTTTGTTTTCATAACTAGCTTTGGAGGATTTTATGAGGGATCTCAGCTTCTTACTGATGCTGACCAGGGAGTTCCTCCAATCATGGGATTTTACTCTTTTTTGCAACAGTTTCTTTCTTCTGTTGTAGAGTTTGTTTATGGCAGAAGACCACCAGATTGGCTTCCTGGCTTCCTTTTTTTCAAGGATAGCATCTTGGTTCTGTTAGGGATAGCACGATCCATGCACTCGTATAAGTGCTTATAAAGTACATGGGTTTCGTGAAGTTTGCCACTTCTGTCTTAAGAAGCATGAAGTTGGATTTGGAGAAATTGTTTCCAGTTGATTTCCTAATGGGGGGTGGGGGGTGGGAGCGGGATGTGGATGTCTAGGGTGATTAGCTTGTGGTCGGATCTGACCAATGAGGAGATGACCTCTGGTATGGAACACCGGTTGTCCATGTTGGTGATGACCAGGTCTAGGATATTGCTACCCCTGGTGGGGGTGTGGATAAGTTGATCCAAGATGGTGGAATTGATGAATTCCAGAAAACGTTGAGCAAAAGAGTTGGTACACGAGTAGTTTTCCCAGTTAATGGTGGGGTAGTTGAAATCGCCCATTATTAGGGTGTTGGGTTGTACCTTAATATTTTCCAGTGTATCAAGAAAAGCAAGTGGGAATCCTAGGGCATGGTGGGGGGTCTGTAGCAAGCTACAATCTGGATTGCGGATTTGCCCAGAGTTAGTTGAACTTGGATAATTTCGGATGCATTATGCTGAGCAACTAGCTTGGAGGTGTGGATATCCTTAATGAATATGGACATGCCTCCACCTTTAGCGTTCGTTTAGGATTTGTTGGCCGAAAGGTGTGGTATGAATTATAGCCTGGTAATGCAGGGGTGCTCTCTGGAGCTTTGAACCAGGTCTCTGTTACTGCACAGATGTCGATGTTTTCCATTTTAAGGAGTGCCTCGAGTGAATGCATTTTGAAGTTTAGACTTCTAGCACTGAGTAACATTGCCCTCAGATTTTGCTTGCTTATACCTGTTACGGTGGTGAATTTTTCATTTGAATCTTGCTTAAAAAAGGCACCATGGGGTGGCAAGAGCCTTAGGCAGTATCCAGAATCCCAAGGGCGACAGATGCAGACCATCTCTGCAAAGCATCGTGGTCTATCGATCAGGTCATCCCAGGCAGACAGATACTGGATTCCCTTAGAATGACACCAGAAGCTTTGACAATTGTTGAAGTCATTTTGTCGTTGTACTGTGGTATCATTCTGGGTGACAGCAGGATGCTACTCAGGGCTAGAGTCATACCTGCCTGGGCTACAAGATCGGAGAGCTCCTCCATGTCTCTTTTCATGTAGTCCAGGGAGGTACATCTAAGGTCATTCACACAAACATGGACAATGACAGAGTCATATTTGTATTTGTTGTGGAGTGACCTGAGTGCATGCATTATGTGGCGGATCCTGGCACGCGACAGGCAGCTGACACATCTTGCTACTTATTTTACCATATCTGTATTTCCTTATAGTTTACCACTTTACTCTTTCCCCGTGCTCTTCCTGACATATTAAGTCATTGTTTCCCTTCAAATAAATTTTCTCCTACTACTACTACTACTACTCTCTCCTCCTCCTTCCCTTCCCCATACTATATCCCCTTATTTCTCTCTATTACAGTTAATTTAACTTCTATTTAATCACTGATACTTATGGTTTTAGATTTTTATTTGCTGCTTTCCAGTCCTTTCCTGCTCCACTCAGGCTCACTCCGCACCACTACCCTATTCCCATATCCCACTCACCCCCACTACATCCAAACTTAAACATAATTAACCAGTACCATCACAACAATTCAACCTATCCACACAATGCACTAATTAAATTGTCTCACTCATGAATCACATAATTCCACCTAAGCCCTGCCTCACTACCACCCAACTTCATCTTGTAACCTTTAACCATTTCATACCCTCTTAACCAAACTGCCATCTTTAGTTACTTTATTCATCACTTTAACCAAGCAACTCATCTTCATATTATAATTCCAACAATAATAAACAATTACCAAACCTCCAAAACTGAGCATCTATTTTCAACAAAATATTATCCCTTCAAATTATAATACCTATAACTCTTTCCCTACCTACTCACTTAACTTCTTACGCGCATCAAAAAATATCATCACTCAGCCAAAAACCCATAGGTCCTACACCACTACAAACACCATCAACTAACTTCAAAATATCACCGTCAATTTTCAGCACTATCTCCTTGACCCCTAACCGGGAAAAGCCGAAAGGCACAACTCTCCTTGATCAATTCACCTTCAAAATACCACCAATAAATACCCCACAGCTCATCTCTCTTAGGGTGCATAAAGCCATCATAGGATGTTACTGAGTCATTGACCTGAGGCCCTTATAAGCCTAGCCAAGAGTTTAGCCCATGTTTAGACAAATCAGCACCTGATGTCCCTGTCCAGCAGGGACATGGGAGGAATCCCAGGGGTATATTTTCTGTTCGCCATCCATTACCCAGGTTGCACTTAAAAAGGAGTAAAGAGAGGGAGTCTATTCCATAGATGAGGGAGTCTCTGTGACACAAATCTGTCCCGCCAACAAGTCTTGTTGATGTCACAGACCAGGTTGAGGCTGCGCATGTGGGTTATTCGAGTGGAGCTTGACTTGCGGATATGCAGCATACCCTTCAAGGTGGGGTCTGTGATCACCTTGTATGCCAGATAGAGGTCACCTCTGAGGAGCTTGTATGAAACCGAATAGAGGGATAGGGCTTTTAGTCTATCTGTATATGGTAGATGTTTGAGGCCCTAGATTCTCCTGGTAAGGAACATCTGTGGTCTCTCCAGCTGTTGCATGTGCTTTGTGAGGTACATGGGGAAAGAGGCATTGTACTCAATAACAGGCCTTATAAGGGAAGAATACAGGGAAGTTGTGACATCCTTTATCCCTGGATGAGATACCCTTACTTGTGAGGTGGGCTGTGTAGAAGACTTTACATACAACCGAAGCAATATGGTAGTCAAAGTCAGGTTGCTATCAACCTGGGTGCCCAAATCCTTCACGACTGATTGCGTGCTTAGGACATTGTTATTAATGTGATAATTTGTGGGGACATCACTTTCCTCAAAAGGGGTGATGATGCATTTTTAGTATTTGGCTTGAGGCCATGTTTCTGACACCAGTCATTTGTCTGACTGAGACCCTCTTGGAGGATGCCCACATCACTAGGGGAATTGATCACAGCACCCAGCTTGCAGTCATCTACAACCTTGGTCAGCCATAGCCCACTGGTTTTGGCCTGCACCTCAGAAAAGTATATCCCAAATAACATAGGCCCCAAGACTGAACCCTGAGTACACTATTTGTTACGGGTCTACTGCTTGAGGTAGCTTCCCCTATTCTGACTACGTGGGTTCTATCAGTGAGCCAAGCTTGCTACCCATCTGGTAACAAATGGATTGATTCCTAGTTGAGAGAGTTTATCTATTATGCCCGAGTGGGAAATAGTGTCAAAGGCTTTGGCCAGGTCAAGGTAGGTGGTGTGCACCATCTTCCCCTCGTCCATGGCTTTGGAGACCATCTCAAAAAAAAAAAGTCAACCAAATGTGGCAGACATGGCCTCCCCTTGATGAAGCCAAACTGTGTGGGATCAAGTGTTTGGAGGATACCAATGTCCTTGTTAATGAGGTCCATGATAATCCATTCCATGGCTTGCAGATTAGGCTAGTTAGGTTGATGGGTCTATAATTTCCCAGACCGGTGAACACTCCACCTTTGTGTAAAGGGCTGATAGTGGCTGTCCTCCACTCATCTGGGACAAAGCCAGCACTCAGACTTTGGTTGAATAGGGTGCCTAATGATGCTGCAAATTCTTGCCCGAGTTCATGTTGATGCAGCCTGGGATTTTATCAGGTCCCATGGAGGCTGTAATTTTTGTCTTTGAGAGAGCAGTGATGACCTGTTCCCTAGATATAAGGGGAAAGGGGCAGGTACTGGGGATGTCCTGAAATCTGTCAACCAGCAAGTTTTCTATATCTGCGGCATTTGTATATGTAGTGTCCTTGACCACCAGTTCTGAACAGATCTGGGTGTTTCCTTTGAGGTTGCAAACATATGTGAAAAAGGCCTTATTGTTGTCTCTTGTAGATGTGGCCAATTTAGACTCAAAGGTTGCTTTGGAGGACTTCACTGGTGCTCTTATTGGCTTGTTCAGGCTAAGGAGACATTGCTTCCAATTGGGCACCTGCTCCTTCTTGGTCTTGGACAGCAATTTCTTTCTTTTGTTATAGAGTTTATTTATTGCAGATGTCCACCAGACAGGTTTACTCTTCCTTGCAGAGGATGATTTAGCCCTGTTGGGTATTCCGGATTCCATGCATCTATATAAATGCTAGTATAGTACTTTCGTGTAGTTTTGGATATTGGTGTCAGTTCCTACAGAGGGGGCTGTGAAGCTGTTTATGCCATCCCTCAAGAGGCTGTAATCAGCTTTGGAGAAGTTTTTTATGTCTGATTCCAGCTAGAGGGGGGGGGGGGGTTTGCAGGAGATGGTGACTTCGCAAGTGACCACTTTGTGGTCAGATCTTACCAGGAAGGATGATACTGTAGGGATGCTGCAGTGGTTACTCATGTTGGTTAATACCAAGTCCAAGATATTATCACCTGTTGTGGGTGTATTGACTAGCTGTTCCAAGGCATCACTACCTTCCTCAACACTATAGTTAACACAGCATCACAACTTCTAATTACCGGTGACATACACCCAAACCCTGATCCCACAACTACCTCAATCTCACCTAGCAAAGCCTCCTCTCAACCTCAAAATATAATAAATACATCTTGGCAAAAATGTGATCTGTTACTAATAAACTTAAATATCAGAAGTCTAAGCAACAAAGCTCAAGACTTTTATGCCACCTTTTCTCTGTAGTCACCTGACATAGTTGTGCTAACAAAAGCTTAGTTAAAACTGCCAACTGAAGACAATGAGATTATCCCCCTGGCTATAACATTCTCAGACAAGACAGGAAGGGGAAAAAGTAGGACAGGTAGCTATAGTTTTCAAAAATAGCCTCACGTTACAATCTCTACACGCAAACATCCCAACTTTCAATACCACTGAGAAATTATTTTCAAAATTAATAACAAATACCTAGTCATAGCAGGGGCATATATCCCACCTGGGAACAACCTCACTACTTTAGAAAGCATACTTGAGTGGACCACAAAAACCTTTTCCCAAGAAACAATAATAATGGGAGACTTCAACATAGACTGGTATACCTGCAACGGACCGAAACCCCACCAGTCAGATTAACCTCTATGGATTTATACAGCTTATCCAAAATGCCACTAGAATCGATAAAAAAATCAAACAGACAATCTATCCTTGACTGGACTCTCACTAACAAAACCCCATAAAACCAACACTTGAGGTGTCTCCCTGACAGCCTAAGTGACCACTAATTAACCTTGCTACTGAGACAAAAGAGCACCAAACTACTGTTTACTGCCAAATCCAGAACAAAAACAATCTCAATCCTCAGACTCTAGTGACCACATTTAGCCAATGCAACTGGTCTATGCTAAAAGAACTACCAATAAACACAGCTGTTAAATATTTCAATAATGCATTTCTAAATATCTTTAATAACTTTGTTCCTCCTAAGACAGTCAGAACTAAAACAAACATCACCCGTTGGACAACCAAAGAAACTACAAATCTTCTCAAACTTAGAGATAAAGGCTGGGAACAACAGAACACTACTAAATCTCTACAAAACCAACTAGCATACCAGCGACTCAGAAACAAAGCCAAAACTCAAATCACACTAGATAAAAAAAATTACTATACCAACATACAAATAGCACATCAAAAAAACGCCCAAAATTTTGGTCTGTTATCAAAACTATCCTGCACCCAGACAGGTATCTACCCCACCCCACATAACCACCCCAAACTCAGGTCCAGTTGCCAAACAATTTAACAAATATTTCACCAAGAGTATCCTAGCACTATCTAAAAATAACTGTTCCCCACCAGATACTTTACCCTTATTAGAAAATCAGAACAGTGTTTACTGCTTCCATCCAGTCTCAACAAACACTAAAATTTGATTGAAAAACTGAAATTAACAACCATTGCAGCTGACAAACTTCCAACAGTATACCTCAAGATGGCAGCTGATGCTACAGCCTACCCTGTATCTATTTTAATCGATCTATCACTGAACATCAAGTCCAGGACCTCTGGAAAGCCTCTTATATAATCCCTCTCCATAAAGGAGGCAATTCAACAGAACTAATTATAGACCTATTGATATATTATCTCCTCTACCCAAAATTATAGAAAGGCGCATACATTTCTCAACTTATGCACCACCTCTCAGTCAGTACTCTCCTAGCCAGCTCCCAACACGGATTCGGACCTAATCATAGAACAACTACTGCCCTCTTAAACTTCACTAATACAATTGACCTACATAGGAGTGATGGTGAAATAGTCTTGTCAGTCTTCCTCGACATGTCCAAAGCCTTCAATATGGTCCACCATCAAAAACTTTTAACTGTCCTATCCAGCCTAAATCTTACTTCATCTGCTCTCTCTTGGTTCCAAAGCTACCTAGCTGACCTACACCAAGCAGTAAAGTTGTCACAAGACATCTCTTCATTATTGCCAGTCACTTTAGTTGTACCTCCAGGCTTCATTCTAGGTCACCTGCTTTTCAATATCTTCACTAATAATCTCAGCACAAGTACATCTCTACCTACATTAGTCCAATATGCAGATGACTCCACACTAATAGGTGCAGCCCACAATCTTCAAGAACTACAGGAAAAAAACAAAAATCCTTCACAGCAGTGGAAGCACGGCTTTCCAATATACAAGTTATACTCAACCCTAATAAAACCAAGTTAATAATCTTCCAACCCACTAGAGCCACTGACCCCCACTCAACTTTTCCATAACTGCTGCAGATAACTAATTATTGAACCCCATTACACAGGCCAAACTCCTAGGTGTCATTATTGATCATAACATGGGATTTGACCAACACGTATCAAAAACTATTAAGAAGGTTCACAAAAAATTGGGTACTCTATATAGGTTCATAGGTGTTTACTAGGTTAATGACCACATGGGTCTTTTTAAGCCTAGCCATGCATCCCAAATAATATAGCTAGCAGTGGCATACACCAAAACTCTGATCCCACACTGCCTCAGACTCACTTAGCAAAGCCTCCTCTTAACCTCAAAATATAATATAAAAAGCAATTCCTAACCAACAATACCAAAATAGCCATTGTAAGAACTCATCTACTCTCAACACTTCTCTATGTCTCACCCATATTCACAAACCTCAGAAAATCAGACCTAGGTAAACTCAAAACATGTTATAACAAAATAGCTAAATTTGCCACTGACTAAACATATAGAACACATCATTGACTACTACTAAAAAAATTATCATGGCTAGAATTCCCATATCTCCTACACTACAACCAGTTGATAATGACACACAAATCACTTAACCAGCCAGGCAAAACAAATATCCTACAAAACCTACTAGAACTATATTCTAACCATAGACTATTACAATCCACCAAGAAATCCTTACTTAATGTTACCAAATCTACAAACTCCCCAGGTGACGCTCTTTACTCTTATGTAGTCAAAATCTGGAACTCCCTACCTCTAGAATTAAGAACTTTCACTAAAATCATTTACTTAAAAAAATGCTCACAGACCAACTGACTAACAAATGGATTTGTCTATGTATTTCTCCAGGATAAAAAGTACTTTCCCTAATTACTTCTACTGTCCAAGTTAAAACAGTAACTTCCTAAAATTACTTTAACACACTCTATGATTCTATTAACCATTCTAATATCACTGTTTTCCTGATTCCATACCCTCTAACTACTATCCAAACCAATTCCACCACAATGCATAACATTTTTAATTTCACATACAGTAGCTTCTATAGGCAAGACATTCTTCTAGTCTGTACAAGTTTTTACCTCATAATCTTTAATTCTACCTACAACAGATATCGAACTGTACTTTGAACCTTCTACTTGACACAATGTTACAATTTTCTTTTCTACACGTATTCTGCTTAAACTGTAACATTAAACAGAGTGGGAGGTGTACCTCTGTGAATAAATGTCCTACAGCACTTCCAAAATCCCAAAGGCAATAAAAAGAACAAATCGTGCATAGGATTAAACACGGCAAATAATATACCTTAAATATGCTTTATTGGTAAGTGCTTTCGCACCAATTCAAAAGTGCTTCATCAGACCATTTTAAAAACACGGCAAACTCCATAAATAATCATTCATCAATTAAATCATCCAATAAGCCAATCAGCTTAAAATCATCATTAGTGGCTAAAAGACATACACTTACACCAGTATATACACACACATAAAACTGACTATATAATATATACCTCTGTAAAAGCATACAAACCAGAAAACAGAATAAAATTGTAGTACAAATATATATATATATATATATATATATATATATATATATCATTTTCATATATTTAAGTAGATTTTTTTTATCCAAGTGGATCCGGTTATAAATATGGCTTAAGTGGAACATTACCATTTAATTCAGGAAACCTATCTGCACGTAACCTTATAATCCACCTAGTCTCACGCCTTTCTAATAAATTAAGATCACCTAAGCATGGGTTCTCTTCTAAAGTTTCAACCACCATAAAGACAAAAACATGTTCATCTCCTTTCTCAATAGCATGCTTAGCTAAAGTATTTCTATCAGGATCTTTATTTCTAACTGCATTCAAATGTTCACGTATACACTTACATAGTGAGCGAATACTCTTTCCAACATAGAAAGAAGTACATTTTTCACATACAGTGAGATGTCTCACATACATAGTGTTACAAGTGGCTGAAATATTGAACTCAAATAATTCATTTGTAACTGGATGCCGAAAGTTAGAATTTTGCAGTATTGCTTTACAAATGTTACATTTAGGATAATGTGCCTCTCGTATATTGCATTTCCTCCCTATTACAGTAACACAATAGCCATTTTAAATGTTTCTTGTTCCTATACTGGAACTTAGGTTGCTCTCCAACTACATTTTTTTATCTTGTCATCAGATGAAACAATTAACTATATCCCTAATAATATTAGCTGCTGTTGAGTATTGTATATTCATTGATATAGAAGCACTATGTTGCAGTGATGTAACAGGTTCAGCAACATTATGTATAGTTGAGGCAGAAAAATAAGGTTTAGCTTTAGTATGCCTCGATTTTACTTGTATAACAATATTATTCACTTCGTTAGGTTTGTAATTATGCTTAAATAGACCTAAAATGCAGGAGCCAACAGCCACATCCCTAAACCTCTATATCTCTTAGTGCAAGAAATATGGACAAATCCTAAAATAAGGACAGATTTTAAATATTGCTTTAAACTTAGAAAGTTACTATGATAACAGGATTGTGTTCGCATGCATTTTTCTGAAGGATATGAAGTCTGAAACTCAAATGCAAGTCCTTATTTCGTGACTTCAAACACCCTTTTTATGAGAAACAAACCAAAAACATGAGGCAAAAATCTGGACGGTTAAGAGGTATGCCTGCCCCTCTTCAGCTGAGGGGCATTAAAAAAAAAAAAAAAGTCCATGATCTGCCACCTGGGGCTCCTGAAATGAAAGAGCCAATTAATTAGCATTTCTGCACCCTGCCCTGACCCTCCTTCCTCAACTGAAAAAAAAAATCCATTTTTTTTATTTTTTTTTATTCTTTTATTTTAAAATTTAGAAAACCACAAACAGAATACTAAAATGTTTAGGATTTAGTTTTAAAAAAATAGAAACATCAGCAGCTGCTACAGTTTAGACCAACAGGAAGCCCTACAGCACTCCGGTTTTAATAAAAAAAAAAAAAAAAAAAACTTTTTATTTTAGACTGAAAATCAACAGTTTGCTAGTTTAGACTATATACAGAGCTCTATAGCACTCAGGTTTGACCACAAATGCAATACTGGCTTTTAAAAGACAGTATGCATTAAAAAGAACTGAGATTGTACCACCTAACACTTTGTGCCTGGGGCAGTTGCCTCCTTTGCCATGTCCTAATTACACTACACTACTGCTGCAGTGTATCAGCACTTCCCCTATCAGTCTCTGGGTTATGTTTGTGCATTTATCCCTGCTTCTGACTCTTACCCTGTTACTATAATCTTTACCTTTTCTAAAAACAAGAATGTATACCTACCCCACAAAATCTTTCTTGTTTCCTTTGTGTATTCTTCTCTGCTTGTTGATCCTTTTTCCTGCTGTCATATATGCCAAATCCATTTAGCTACATATGGAGGGTGTTCAGCATTCTATATTGGCAAGACCGAGAGGGTATTTAAGGAGAGAATGTATGAACACCTCCATGACATAAAAAGGAAACTAGTGCTCTGTATAAACATTCTGTGATTTGTGGCAACTTCACGAGTTTCCAGTTTGGCATTTTGGAAGTGATTAGAAAGAATCCCGGGGGGGGGCTGGAAGGCAACTTTGTTGAACAAAGAATTAAAATGGCAACTTAGATTAAATGCAAATATTTTTCTCAGATTGAATGAATATGTAACAGTAAAACCAGTCTTAAAAAGGGAAAGAAGCTATTGTGTAAATGAAGTTAACATGGATAAATATAACTGTATATGTTTTAAGGGTTAATTAACTGAAGTACACACTCATTTAATAATAGGCAATTAATTAAATGGTATAAAAGAAAGCGGAATGTTTAAGTATTTTATCTGATGAAGTCTTGAGTTCACTGACAAAAGCGCTCATCTGCTCTTTTTTTATTTTAATAAACCTTTTGATACTGGACTGTGGGCTGGATTGCTATTTATTTATTATCTGCTTACAAGTGTTTATTGGACGTTTTACTTGGTATTGCCACTTGGTGGTCAGGCCAGCAGAATGGTTCTGGTAATGATGGAAGGATTAACACCAGAGGACCAGTTTGGTTATGTAACCTTGGTTGGCAATGAGGTGTTTGATGTTGGTGGTAGTGGCTTTTCCACACAAAGTAAATTTCACCAAGTAAAAAGATATTTCCATTTTGAAAGGAGAGTTATCTTGCCTTATTGAACTATTAAGCCAAAGGGAGCCGAAAGAAAGTGGTGGAAAGGTGGGTGTGGTCCCATCGTTCTCTGCTGCAACAGGAAGTGACATCAGCACCTCTTCTCCCTGCAAGACTTCCACTAGTAAAGATGCCAGTAAGGTAGAGGAATGTATCGGTTCCTGCCTTGGATGACCAAAAACGGCTAATTCTGACTCCACCAATGAAGTTTTTAAAGGCAGTGGCATTCAGAGTCAAGGAATCAACAAATGTCCTGGATGTTCTTCTAAAGGTACTGTTAGTTCGTGCAATAAAACAGTGTTGTACTTGTTCTTCCATTGAAGTTACAGAGGTGTGTGATTGTCCAACTAAAGGAAGGCAATTCCAAGACCTGCCTGATGTGACTTTTAATTTTAATAATGTAATAAAAAATGTTCTCCAATCTTATGAACTTGTGAGTATTGATGATTCACCAACACTTAAAGAGATGATTTTTACAATGGGAAAAATATATTCAAACATATATGTATTCAAATAGATGATGGTTATTTAAAAGAATGTTTGAAATTGAAAATAGTCTCTCAGAGGCTTCGGATTTATAAATACCCATATAGTATTAAATATAATGAAAGAACTATTAAGGATTTCATTTCTTATTTTGATGAATGTTGTTTTGGGATTTTAGTAAAGGTGCTTAAATATAATGAGACAGTAGTACAAGGGCTAGTGATTGAAGTTGAAAAATTAAACCAGGACATCACTAAGGATTTATTGTTCCCAGAATACCAGGGTTTGTACAAAAGGACACTGATGAGAGTAGAAAATAGGTGTAGGACTGTTTTTCAACGGAAACTGGTTAGGGACCAAAATGAAAGCATACCCTGGCCCAACTCCTGGGGGGGGGGGGTAAGGAACAGGGTTGAGTGCATTCAATCATCACCCATTTCCAGAGAGGTCAATAGGACACGACCACGGGGTGGTTTGGATGAGCTTGACTCTTTTCATAAATAGATGAAGATTTTTTTCCCCCCTAAGGCAGTTGGAGAGACTATCCAGCAAAACAAGGTTGATTCAGGTCAGGACCAAGGGAAGTTTGCGAATATGGGGATCCAGACAACAGGGAGACAGAAGATTTGATAAAAGTGAGGATGGCAGCTTTAAGATTTACAACTATACCCATATTACTTTAACTAGAGAGTTTTTTTCCCTATTTTCAAAGGGATTTAAATTTTTCCCAACTAGTCAAGGGGGTGTGGCAAATGCTCTTACTGATTTTAAAGTTGTACCTCAGGAAGATCAACTTGGGGATACATTTTAAAGATGAAAGGGCTAAATCCTTTGGTCAAATAAGGGGCCCTTATAGGAGTAGTACTTACAACCCATCCTTAAAACCCACCTTACAGGTGTCTGAAAAGTGTGTTACCAATGAAATGTATCAATTATATTCCAAGGGCAAGAAGGTTTTGTCTAATTTAACTAGAGAGGATAAGTAAATTAAAGAATGACAAAGGAATTTGTGTTATGAAACCAGACAAGGGGAGAGGGGTTGTTTTGTATGGAACACAGGAATACAACAATGTTATTACTAACTTTCTGTTAGACAATGAAACCTATTCCCCAGTGTCCAAGAATGAGATTTTTATTGCTTACCACAGGATAGATTCATTCTTGGAAAAGTATTTACTGGACAATGTATTACTTTCTCAAATAGTTAAACCCCATAATCCCAAACATTTTTCAAATCCCAAAGGTACACAAATTGGTAGGTAAACCACCTTTCAGGCCTATAGTTTCAGCAAGGAGTTCCAAGACTCACCCCTTGGTAGTATATATTGACTATTGGGCTAAGATATTATTGTTAATATGGAAGATCTAATAAAGGACTCTTGGGATTTTTGGGGTAAATTAAAACCTACAATGTGGAAAAAAGGTTTGAGCTTTTTGACTATTGACATAAAAGATTTGTTCACAGTCATTCCTAGGAATGAGAGGATCCAATATTTTCAAGACATCTTGTCAAAAATCTTCCACCCTAACCAGTGACTTTTTAGACATTTTAGGGGAACTCATGGAAATAGTCCTTGACCATAATTATATTCACTTCCAAGGTGAGTATTACCAACAAGTCACAGGTGTGGCCATGGGTGCAGGCTGTGCCCCCATATACACAAATCTTGTGATGTTGGGGTGGGAACTTGAATATGTTTTTAATTGTCCTTTTTTCTAAATTCATACTCTTATACATCAGGTATTTAGGTGATATATTTGTGTTATGTGATGGCAATGAGGAAGGTGTAGTTATGTTTATGGATTACTTAAATGGGTGTTCTGACTTTTTTTTTTAAGTTTACACACCAATGGGGTAAAGGACAGTATTAGTTACTTGGATGCAACTATTTAACAAAACATAGAATGCTTTAAGTCAAACATCTATAGGAAGGACACATGCTGTAACAGTTATCTCCACTACACCAATTGTCATCCTCACTTTCAGGAAAAGAATTTGGTAAAAGGACAAGCAATTCTTGTTGCCAGAATGACAGTGGACAGAGTAGACTTCACTATGGAGTTAGGTAAACTAAAGGAAATGTTTCTCAATAGAAGTTATCCCGATAAGGAAGTCACTAAGATTACCGAAGAGGTGAAAAAGGATTGGGGCAAAAAAATATACCCCCTTGCTTGGTGTAGGGCTCAGACAGGGTACTAAGAAAGGCAAGGAAGAGAAATATGAAAAAAATCACGTTATGGAGATTAATCAATACACATGACCCATTAGCCAAATTATTAAGGACAGCCGGAGTATTTTTAAGGTGAATAGGAAACTATTTGAAGTGGTGGGGTGTGAACCCACAATTTCCTTCATAACTGGTAGAAATGTTAGGCAAATCTTGGAAAACAACTTCCCTAGCAGAACAAAAATAGGAAAGAGAACTGTTCCCTGTGGAAGGTGTAAGCAGTGCTCATTTATTAGTAAGGTTAAATTTACTACATTAGAAAATGGTATGAATAGTAAAGTATACTTTTGTGAAAGTAATTGTAATATCAACAGATTGGTGTATTTAGCCAAGTGTAGAGGGTGTTCAGCATTCTTTATTGGTAAGACTGAGAGGGTATTTAAGGATAAAATGTATGAACACCTCCACAACATAAAAATGAAAAAGGAAACTAGTGCTCTGCATAAACATTCTGCGATTTGTGGCAACTTCACAAGTTTCCAGTTTGGCATTTTGGAAGTGATACAAAAGAATCCCTGGGGATGTGACTGGAAGACAACTTTGCTGAAGAAAGAATTAAAATGGCAACTTAGATTAAATGCATATGTTTTTCCTGGACTGAATTAATATTCGACAGTAAAACCAGTTTTAAAAGGGAAAGTAGCTATTGTGTAAATGCAATTAACATGGATATATATATATATAGTCCTTCAAAAAAAGTGTATATGTTGTTAATTAAATGAAGCACATACACATTTAATAATACGCAATTAATTAAATGGTATAAAAGGAAGTAGAATGTTTAAGTGTTTTATCTGATGAAGTCTTTGTTTCCAGAACATAAGTGGTCATCTGCTGTGTTTTTATTATTTTAATAAACCTTTTGGTACTGGACTGTGGGCTGGATCGCTATATTTATTTATTAATTATCTGGCTACAAGTGTTTATTGGACATTTTATGAGATATTGTAAGTTTTTTACAAAATATTACAAATGTAATAGCTACTGTGACTTAGAAAATTTGGCTTAAAACCTAGAACCTAAAGAATACTACCACTATAAAAATAGTTTGTTCTGATGAATTTGCCATTTATACCTCTTTAATAATCCTTACGGTTCTAGAGATATGAACATTTGTTTGAAATGTAAGGACAATTTGATTTAGTGAAAAGGCTTAGGTTCCGCCCATTGGAAGTTACAGTGCAAACTTCCTGAGCGCCATTGGAGTGAATGAGTTAAATGCAGCTGATGCTTCCTCCAGAACAGCTCTACTGGTTATGTTTAGAAGCAGTTCTCTTGGTTTAAGCTACTATCTCTTCCTGGACACATTAAATCAACTCCTGGACTCCCCTCTGGATAGGGATATACTCTTCAGTCTTCCTGCTGCTTACATTTTTAAGAATTTCAAAGGAACTTCCTTTCTAAGGCTGTTCCATTCTTTCATAAAGAACAAATGGATCCCCAAAAGGGTAAATGGTATTCAAAAAAGAAATTTCTGAACAAACAGCAGGTATTTAAGGGCCTAACCCCCCATTTCCTGACAAACCAGACTCCTTGTGACTATCCACCTCTGTCTCCCACCACCTTGGTCTACCCTTTCCACTCTTTCAAAGAAACTTTCCCCGTCACTTACATCACCAGAAAGACCTGCTGGGTTGTTTCTATCATTCATAGTATTTACATGATATCATGACTCAAAGATCAGGCAAGCCCTCATGTGTCATCAAACCAGTCCCATTTAATCCCTTAAATTTTAAAGGAGTTTTTACTACTGGGCACTACAGAAATGATACCTCCTCATCTAAAGGGAACCAGTTTCTATTCAAGGCTTTTCCCAGTCTCCAGAGAAGAGGGGAAAATGGGGTCCCATTCTACATTTGTCTCATCCCAACTTAGAGCCCCAAAATTTAAAATGATTAAGATGAAGCCTTTACTTGTTTACTTAAGGATTTTTAGTTGCCTTGGACATAAAGATGCATATCATCATATCCTGATTCATAAGGAGCTATGGAAGTTTTTAAGATTCTCTGTTTCAGAATATCACTGTCAATTCTGTGCTTTGCCCTTTGGGCTCTCTATGGCACAAAGAGCCACCTGAGGCACTGGCAGGAAGGAATGGGCATTCAATGACTATGCTCCCTACTGGAAGATATGGTCAAATAAGGGGAGTAGCCCTCAGAAGTTAGTGAACATGGGGGAGGGGTAGGCTGTAATAATTTAAAAAAAATCTACCTGCAACAGACCCCAAGAACGCCCTTAGTTCAGACAACCCACCCCAGCAGAATATAAAGTAAGCCTGAGAGGTTAGCAATAGCTGATGCACCAGTGCTGGACATGGGACACTGCATAGCAGTATCGTTAATATGATGGGAGGAGGGGGGTTCACAATGTGCTTAGCTTCAATACTCACTTTTTTGCATACTTCAAGGAATTCAGATTTTTACATACTTGGATAATTAAGAAGTTCCTTCTAGATCTCAACTTTACAGTAAACTTGCTTCTCTATTTGAGATTCTCCCTAAACATCAAAAAATCCAATCTTGTTGCCTCCCAGGATCTGCTCTTTCTAGGTTGCCAGCTCACTTCTTTGTCAGTGACTACACTTCTTCAGGAAAGGACGACTTTCCTGAAGGAATGTTTTCAGTCTCTTCTTCCCTTGGATGTGACCTCGGCAAAGAGATATCAAAGTTCTGCAGTTTGTGGCCCCCAATATTCTTATGATTCCTTGGGCCAGACTTCACAAGAAGCTTCATTGGTATTGCAAATCTATCTAGATTCAACATCATCAGCCTCAACTTCTCAATTCCTCTTTTGCCATTTATCAAAAAGGAGTTTTATTAGTGGATCACCCAGATAACTCTCAGTCTAGTCATGCTCGTTGTAGTTCCTTCTCCTTGCAAAGCTCTCTTCACAGATGCTTTTGACCTAGCTTGGGGAGCTTGTTCTATGAAAGTAAAGGTCCAGGGTGTTTGGTCTAAGGAAGACAGGAAGGACCCCATAAATATCAAGAAAACGAAGACCTCTGGGAACACTCTGAATATTTACAGACATGAACAAGGCAGGACAAGATCATGCCACCTTTGGAGACAAGCAGTGACTACTTTGGATATAGCCATACAGTACAATATGTTGCTTCAAACAGTTTGCATTCCTTTAGAGAACAATTCAGTGGTAGATTATTTGAGCAGATCCCAGGCAGACCCTCACAAATGGATGTTGAGGAGAGACCTTCCTGCAGATTGTCTATTTGTGGTGTACTCCTCACATATATATCTTTGCAACCAGTCAGAACAGGCAGCTCAAGCAGTTTTATTCAACGATTCCATGCCAAGAAGATTGGAGAATGTACACTATTGTCATGTTCCTGGAAGGAGAGAGTCCTCTACACTTTCTCTCGAAAACCTCATATTCCCATGATTATAGGATCATAGGAGGTTACAATGCTAACGGCCCTGGGGGCTTATAAGCCTATCCAAATTTTAACCTCCTAAAAAGAAATCCCTGTCAATGAGACACAGGTGGAACCTCTGGGACAAACTTGTGGTTTTCCATCAAGGGTGCACTTGAAGAGGGTCAGCGAAGTACTCTGACATGTATGAAAAGTCTATTCCAGAGATGGGGCAGCCTCTGGGAGACAAACCTGTCTCTCCTGCAGGTTTTGTTGATGTTAGATTTAGGCTTTTCAAGCAGGTAACACACGAGGAGTCAGCTTTATGGATATAGAGCATCTCCAGTAGGGCAGGGTCCAATATTGCCTTGTAGGCGAGACACAGATCACCTCTGAACAATCTGTACAATACCGGGTAGAGTGATACTGATTTGAGCCTGTTTGCATAGGACAGGTGTTGGAAGCCATGGATTCTCTTTGTGAGGTATTTCTGTGGTCTTTCCAGTTAGTGCAGCTGTTTGCAGAGGTCCATACCAAATGAGGCATTATACTCAATTACTGGCCTAATGAGGGAGGAGTACAGACAGGTAATAACCTCCTTTTTTCTAGATGCAATCCCTTTACTTATGAGATGAACCAAGTAAAATGCTTTTCTGACCACTGCTGCTGCATGATGGTCAAATGTGAGACTGTTGTCAACCTGAGTACCCAGGTCACTCACCACAGGCTGTGTGCTTAGGGGGTTACCGTTGATGTGGTAATCAGTAGGGGCTGTGTTTTTGCCAAATGGTATAATACATTTTTTGAATTTGACTTAAGGCCAAGACTTTGGCACCAGTCATTTATTGTCATCAGACCCTCTTGCAGTATGTTATCATCATTTGGGAGTCAATGGTAGCACCCAACTTACAGTCATCTGTAAACTTGGTCAGCCACAGGCCTTTTGTCTTTGCATGGATCTCTGAGAAGTAGATGACAAACAGTAGAATTCCCAGGATAGATCCCTGGGGAACACCACTAGTGGCAGGTCTGCTGTCGGAGGTGGAGGTGCCTATTTTAAACTTGTGGGTCTTATTGGTGAGCCAGTTGACCACCCACCTGATGAGATAGGGATTTACACCAAGTTGTGTTAGCTTTTTGATGATGCCAAAGTGGGGGTTGTGTCCAAGGCACTGGCCAAGTTAAGGGAAGCTGTATGTACTGACTTTTCCTCATCCAGGACCTTGGTGACAGTCTCAAAGAAGTCAACCAGATTCAACAGACAAGATCTGTCCTTGACAAATCCAAACTGGGTGGGGTCAAGTGCTTGGAGATTGCCTATGCCCTTGTTTATGAGAGCCATAACAACATGCTCCATGGCTTTACATATCAGAGTTGTCAAGCTAATGAGGCAATATTTTCCAGGGTCGGTAGTGGCACCACCTTTATGCAAGGGGATGACAATGGCAGTTCTCCACTCTGCTGGAATAAAGCCTATACTTAGGCTGTAGTTGAATAGGGTGCTCAATGGCAAAGCTAGTTCTTGCTGGAGATTGTGCAGAATACAGCCTGGGATACTATCAGGTCCCATGGAAGCTGTGCTATTTGTCTTGGGTAGGGCCTTTAACACTTGAGCTATGGAGATGTGAGGTGTGGAACAAGTATCGGGGATGTCGAATGGGCCTTTGGGGGGTGAAGTTTCCACTGAACCTGTTAGCAGGTTGGCTAAATCAACAGGATCAGAATAAGTAGTACAGTCAAGTACTAATTTGGAATAAACGTTCCTGACATAACTGAAGAAGGCTTTGTGGTTTCCCTTTATTTCGGAAGTTAATTTCAAATCATAATTGACTTTGGAGGTTTTCACTAGTGATCTAATTTGCTTGTTGATGCTGAGGAGGGAGATTTTCCAATTTGAAATTTGTTTCTTTTTCCCTTGGACAACAGTTTCTTCCTGTTGTTTTAAAGTCTGTTGATAGAGGATGTCCACTAGACAGGTTTGTGTTTCCTTGAGGAGCAGGTTTTAGTTCTGTTGGGTATGGCTGAGTCCATGCATTTGTACAGATGCTTGTATACTGCATTGGCATTCTGTTCAACATAGTTGTCTGCATCCTCTGAGGGGCGCGGTGGTGTGTAGCTACTGATATCCTCCCTTAAGAGGTTGTAGTCAGCTTTTGAGACATTTTTTAGCCTGGTTATGGCTGGGGGGTTGGGTGTGATAGAAACTTTGAATGAGAGAGACCGATGATCTGATCTTACCAGGGAAGAATAGACTATGGGAGTGGTACAACGGTCACCCATGTTGGTGAGAACCAAGTCCAGAATGTTATCTCCCCTTGTGGGGGATGAGACAAGCTGGTCTAGTGACTTATAACAGATGAAGTCAAGGAATCGTTGGGTGAGTGCATTAGTGCAGGAATAGTTCACACAGTCGATGGTGGGGAAGTTGAAGTCCCGAAGGATCCAGGTGTTAGGGAGTACCTTGATGAAGTCAAGTAAGTCCAGGTAGGAGGAATGAATGCCCTGAGTCATGGAGGGGGGTCTATTGCTGGCTATAACTTGGATGGGTGTCTTGCCAACTGTCAGTTGCCCCTGGAGTAATTTCAGTGCGTCATGCTGGCAAACCAGTCTGAAGTTGTGCCTGTCCTTAATTAAGATAGAAACTCAACCACCCCTAGTCTTCCCAACCTCATTTGGGGGTTGGAATGTGTGGAAAGAGGTATAGCCCAGTAAGGCAGGGGTGCTCTCTGCAACCATGAACCAAGTTTGCATGACCGCACAGACACTGGCATCTTCCAGTGTGAGGAGAGCTTCCAGTGAGTGCCTTTTCATGTTAAGGCTCCTAGTGTTAAGCAGCATGACCTTCATTTTACTTTTTGACAGCTCTTTTATGTTGGAAGATTTGTCTTTGGAACATAACCTAAAAAAGGCACAATGAGGGAGGCAAGAGCCTTGGCCAGGATCCGGAATCCCAGGGGTGACAAGGTGGAGGCCATCTCTGGCAAAGCATAGAGGCCTGTCAAACATGTCATCTCAGGCAGACAGATACTAGATCCCCTTGGAAAGACACCAGAAACTAAGCCAATTGTTGAAGTCAATTATTCTTTTTTTTTGGTATTGTGGTCTTGGTGAAGGTAGGATGCTGCTTAGGGCTAGGGTCATACCTGCCTGGGACACGCACTCTGACAGCTCAATCATGTCTCTCTCTTCATATAGTCCAGGGAGGTACGTCTCCAGTCACTCACACCAACATGGACAAGAACCTGAAAATCAAAAGGGAAACACCAACAATCTTGCTGAAGACTCCCTTCTGGCCCTGACAGCACTGGTTCCCCCTTCTCTATTATCTGTCTGAGGGCAATCACCACAAGTTACCTTAAAGGATAGATCTGCTCACACAATGTTCTCCAATTCTTTTGAGCCTTCAGATGCCGACTCTAATCCTCTGGGTGACTGGGCTCTTGTAGGCTTTAGGCACCACTTTTCAGAGGACATGCTACAGGTATTACAGGAGGATAGGAGACCTAGATTATACAGACGTTGCAGACCAGCAATGACTACATGAGGCATAGCCATACAGCACAATCTGTCTCTTCAACCAGTTTGCATTCCTTTAGAGAACAGTTCAAGGGCAGATTATTTGAGTGGATCCCAGGCAGATTTTCTATATGATGCCACAAAAAGAAAGAAAACCCTTATCAAATGGATATTCTTCTCATTTTCACTCTTGTGTGAGATGCTCAATCCAGGGCTGGCATATTCTTCTATAAAAGCACAACTGTCAGCCATTTCTGCCTGCATTCCAGTTGATCCACCTTTGTCTTCATGTTTTCAGACCAGTTTTTAAAAGGTATCCTTCAGCTCAAGCCCCTAGAAAATTTACCTAGGTCCATCTTACAATTAATCTTATATTCCAACTTTATTCCTCATTCCACGTGTCTGGAAATGTAAAGCTTTGGAACTCTTCCTAGTGGTTAGTAATACAACAGTGATCATAGGAAGGACATAGTACAGTTATACAAGAGCTTACCATAAGAGTAGATGCCCTATTTCTCACTGTTGCAGTACTCTTAAATAGGATATCCTGCCAAGGAAGCCAAATATCCTGCCTGCATGCTAAGCTCCTTCCAGGCACTGCAGCTCAGATGTATGTCATACATCTAAAGTATAGGGTACATTAGTTGCTTGTACATCACTTATCCTCAGAACTGAATTGCCCCAGCACCACAGCAACTCAAAAGACACAATAACGTGCATCCAGAAAAGGAGGGGAAAAATACCTCTTGACCAGAGGAAATGCCACAAAGAAAAAAGTACAGTTGTGTACCTACCATAAATGTAGATGTTCGAGTGTATTAACTGTTGCAGTCATTACACTTGGGTTATCCTGCTGGCAGGCTACCCGCAGTCGGCCTGAATTCCAAAGTCCTCGTCTAGCGTCGGTTGCTGTCACCTCTTCCCTGACGTCAGTGCACCAGGGGTATAAAAGATGCAGCCGACGCCATTTTCTTCAGGTTTTCTTGCCCCAGATGTCAGGTGCCCTCAAAAGGGTAGGCTAAAAACACCGCTCATAAAAAAGCATGAACTAACAAACATTACCTTCATCTACAAGCAAATACACCACATAGGTTGTATAGAATAGAGAAGTACAGATAAGTCCCAGCAATGAAAGGGGGATGGAGGGAGGGTAACCTGGACTGCAACAGTGAATACAGTCGAACATCTACATTTATGGTAGGTACACAACTGTACTATGTTCATCGTGTTTCACTGTTGCAGTCATTACACTTGGGTTGAATTCCAAAGCTGAAGTTGGGTGGCTGGGTCTAGATAGAATTAGGAGTGGCTATGAGGCCCTGCAGAACTGCAGTGGCGAAGCCTGCTCTGGATTTAGAGTAAAGAGGTAAGTGGTAGTGCTTTGTAAAAGTGTGCACTGAAGTCTAGGTTGCAGTCTCCAAAATGCCCTTGGTTGGTACTCCTCTGAGGAAGGCTGCTGAAGTGGCTGCTGTTCTGGTTGAATGTGGCCTAATGCCCTTAGGCACTGTTTTGCCATGTTGTGAATAGCAGAAACAAATGCAGTGGCCTATCCATTTTGAAATAGCCTACTTTGAAATAGCTTTTCCTTGCGATCCTGCAGCATATGTCAATAAGAGTTGCTCAGTCTTTCTGAAGGCTTTAGTTTTGTCCAAGTAGAAGCGTAGCGGTCTGTGTATGTCCAAAGAATGCAGAAGTCTCTCCCCCTTATTCTGTGGGTTTGGATAAAAGCTAGGCAAATGAATGGTTTGGTTAAGAGCCACACTGGACACTACCTTAGGCATAAATGTTGGGTTTGTCCTTAGAGAAACCCTGTCTGGATGGATGGAAAATAAAAGCCATGTAACTCAGACTCTTCTTGCTGAGGTTATTGCTAGGAGCAGAGCTGTTTTCCATGATACGTATTTTATCTCAGCTGTATTGGCTGACTCGAAAGGAGGCAGTGTGAGCTTTTCCAAGACAAAATTGAGGTCCCATGCAGGTGTTGGAGCTCTCCTTGGAGGTGTTATGTTTTTGGCCCCTCTGAGGTACTGCCTTAGCAGTGGATGTGAAAAAACAGGTGGATTCATATTGTAATGAGCTGAAATGGCAGAGGCATGGATCTTAATTGATGAGAAGGATAGGCCTTTGTCCAGCATCTCAGTTAGGTATTGTAAAATCTGAGGAATATTTGGTACAAGTACATCCATTCCTTGTGCCTGGTTCCAAGCACATAATCTCTTCCATTTTTCTGTATAAGATTTTCTGGTGCTGGGCCTCCAAAACAACATCCATAACTGCTTTAGAGAGAGGTGTGTTCTGAATGGTTAAATAATCAGCCATGCAGCCAGATTTAGGGTTCTGAGTTGGCTGTGCAGGATCTGATTGTTTTGTTGCATCAGCAAATGAGGAATTTGGGGTAATGCCCAGGCTGTGTCTTGAGACAAGCTCTTTAGGATTCGGTACCAGTGCTGGTGTGGCCAGTCTGGGGCAATCAATATCATTTTTGGCTTCTCTTGTCTGACCTTTAGGAGTACCTTGGGGAGGAGAGGCAGTGGAGGAAAGGCATATAATGTAAGGGTTTTCCAGCTGAATGATAGGGCATCCACTATCCATGCTTGTTTGTGATAAGTCCTTGTGCAGAATCTCTGTAGTTGGCAGTTGTGTGGGAACGCAAACAGATCTATGTCTGGGCATCCCCATTTTCTTGTTATGCTGAAGATTTGTGGATCTAGTTTCCTCTCGTGAGGATCCTTGAGATTTCTGCTTAGTTCGTATGCCAGAGAATTTGTCTTTCCTGGCAGGAATTGTGCTTGCGGGTGTACTTGATAAGTCAGTGCTGTGTTCCACAAAGTCATGGCTTGTCTGCAGAGGGGTTAGGAATGTGTGCCTCCCTGCTTATGTACCATATGACTGTAGTATTGTCCATCTTTACCAGCAGTTGTCCTGGATGAAGTAGATCCTTGAAGGCTGTCAGGGCATTCTGAACAGCTAGCATCTCTTTTTGATTGATATGAAGATGCATTTGGCTTGCTGGCCATGCTCCCTGAATACATTTTCCTGCCATGTGGGCCTCCCAGGCATAATCTAATGCATCTGTTGTTAGTGTTTGCCTGGCCATGGGTAGAGTGAATGGCTGTCCCTTGTTGTGGTGACAGGTCTGTGCCCACCATAGAAACTCCTGTTGCAGGCAGGGAATAAGGGTAACTAATGTTTCCAGGCTGTGGCAATTTTGAGTCCAAGCACTTTTTAGATACCATTGTAGTTTCCTCATATGCAGTCTTGCATATGGAATTAGTAGAATGCAGGAGGCCATGAAGCCCAAAGCCTGCAGAATTTTTCTTGCAGATAACTTGGTCTTTGTTGCCAACATTTCAAAGTAAGAAGTCAGTTGCCTTTGTTTGTCTGGCGTGAGATAAGCCATCTGGGCAGTTGTATTTAAGCTTGCACCCAGGAATATTATCTCTTGAGAAGGTACTAGTTTTGATTTCTTTTCGTTTGCCATGTACCCTAGGCAAATTAGTAATGCCAGATGCTTCAGTAGAATGTCTTTGTTCTCTGCTTGAATAAGGCAGTCATCCAACTAAGGGTATATTTGAATTCCTCTTTGTCTGCAGAAAGCAATTACTGGTGCCAGGCATTTTGTGAAGACCCTGGGCGCAGTAGATAAGCCAAAGGGCAGTGCAGAGAATTGGTAGTGCATTGATCCAGCTATGAATCTGAGGTATCGTCTGCAATTTTGTCCGATTGGGATATGCAGGTACGCCTCTTTTTGGTTACAAGCCAAGCCTTCTTGCCCAGCATGGGTAGAAGCTGCTGCAGAGTCAACTTTTTTTAATTTTGGAACGTCCAAGAAAGTGTTTAGAATAGACAGGTCCAGTATTGGTCTCCAGGCTTTGTCCTTTCTGAGTACCAGGAATAGTCGAGTAGAATCCTTGTCCCTGCTCTTGCTGTGGTACTCGCTGAATGGCCCTCATGTCCATGAGGGATGTAACTTGTTTTTGCGCCTCTGCCCATTGATTTTGTGGCAGGTCTGGCATACCTTTTGCCTTTGGCAGGGTGCAAAAGTGGAACCTGTAGCCCTGGGACACTATATTCAAGACACATTTGTCCTGGGTGATTATATGCCAATTTTGTGAAAAAAGTGCTAGTTTCCCCCTAATGGAGCTGACAAAAGATAAGTGCTTGGCATTGGCAGAGGAAAGTCATTGGGACTGTTTTCTATATGGCTGTGATTTGTCTTCTCCACTTTTGGAGTTAGAAGCACCCCATTGTTTAGCCCTGTATGAGCCTTGGGGCTGGGATCTGCCTCTAGGGCATCTGTATCTGCCTCTTTGTGGCCTGTTTGACACTGGAAAAGACCAATTCTTTGAAGGCCAGTTCCTGCTAATGTAAGAAATCCTTAACTGTCTGCATAGATTTTGCTTTATCCTTCATTTTCTTCAACACCTCTTCTGCCTTAACACCAAATAAAGTATCATGCTGTAAAGGAGCATCCAATAATTTTGCTTTAACATGACCAGGCAGATTTTGTTCCTTTAACCAAGAATGCCTTCTAATGACAGTACCCATAACAGCGGCCCTGCAAGAGGCCTCCAGTGAATCAAAACCACATTGCAAAGTATGTTTTCCCACTTGTTCAGCTGCATGCAATAAATCATGCATTTCCTTGTTATCTGCACATTCAGAATTTGTCAACATTTTCTGTTTTAGCAGGGACATTAAATATTGCTGATATTTAAGCATATGAAACTGACAATTTAAAGCTCTTACAGCCAAGGTAGCAGAAGTGTAAACTTTTTTCCCACATCTGTCCAGTGCCCTAGAATCCCTATCAGAAGGGACAGGGTTTTTTGCAGTGGAAGCCTTGACCCCTTTGGGACCCTGAGATATAGTTTCTGGTTCAGCAGCAGGGTTTTTATATAGAAATTTGTGGGAATCTGGAACACTGTAGTACCGGTCTGGCTTAACCGGTGCAGGGGGTAGAGAGTCAGGAGACAGGCTGGACTCTGAAAATACATCATCTACTATGTCTAGAACAGGTGGAATAGCAAGAGGTCTGTGCTGAGGTAGTAAAAGAAAGTCTCTGAGCCTTTTCTTAGATTCTGAGTATTCCTGGCTCTCCCAGTGAAAGTGCTCCCTCATGGTGTGATGGGTTTCCCCAAAAGAATAATCCTCAGGAGGAGAGGCTGAAGGAATAAACTCTTCAGCATCAGAATCCTCATGGGGAGGAAGGGAGTATCCCTGTTCAGAAGAGGAATCAGAGGAAATGGAAACCTGATCTGAAGATTCATATTCTGTCTCTTGCCTAGGCCTCTTATCAAGAGGGAGATGGGAACCCCTAATCAAAGTAATTAGGTCTTCGGCCATTTTAAGCATCTGTTTTTTTTAGGCATGGAAGTCTGTGCATGAGAATGCTGTACTTGTTTCTTTGTCTTTAGAGCTGCTTTAGTCTTTGAAGCTGAGGTTGGCTTAACATATAACTGTGTAGGTCTGAAAACACCCTCAGAAGCCGATGCCTGCTCAGTGGCTCTGGACGCATCTGAGGGAATAGTTTCTGAGTGTCCAATATCTTGAGTATCCAGAGGCCTAGTCGGCTCCTCGTGGGATTCAGAAGCGGCCTGTGGCTCTGAAGTAACGGGCATCAGGGGCTGCAAAAGCGCCTCACTGAGAACTGGCGAACCGACGACTGGCTTAGCAGAGGCCTCGTCGTCAGTTTGGACCTCGGATACCTGTCCTTTTCCTTTTCCTTGTGCTTTTTATAAACTCTGGTCATCGGCTGATACGACGGCATTATATAATTAAATCTTTGGCCAAAGTAATGAAAGGCAAAATCGAACCAACGCTTAATAGTGCATTGGTTAAATCTAGCACAAAACCGACAGCTAGCAACATCGTGGTCAGGGCCTAGGCAAGGAATACAGTAAGAATGAAAATCCTTATGGGGTGTTTGCTTCCCACAAGAAATACAATTGTTAACTTTTTCTGACATCGGTCTGGAGCAAGAAAAAAGTTTCCCCAATGGGGTACTTAGCTTTAATGAAGACTTCGGATCTGAAATTAGGATTTGAAAATCTCAGGAGTCGGCCAACCAGCACTTGCAAACTGCTTTTGCTTCGGGCACCGCGCGGCAAGAAAGACTGAAGAAAATGGCGTCAGTTGCATCTTTTATACACCTGGCGCACTGACGTCAGGGAAGAGGCGACAGCAACTGACGCCGGACTGGGACTTTGGAATTCAGGCCAACTGCGGGTAGCCTGCCAGCAGGATAACCCAAGTGTAATGACTGCAACAGTGAAACACGATGAACATCAGGGGTGACACAATACTGCAAGTGAGAAGTAGGACATCTACTGTTATAAGATCTTACACAACTGTACTATGTCCTTCCTTATCACTGTTGTAGTATTCTTTATAAATGGGAGAGTACAACAGTAACTGAAGATGATGGGAGGTGGAAGCCACAGAGGAGCCCTCTAGCAACAAATGTAGGATGGCCCTGGCAAAACTGGCTCTGGCCCCAGAAACCACATCCAACTGTTAGTGTTTAGTAAAAGGTACATACAGAAAACCAAGAAAGCAGCTTCCAGAATGGATTTAGTATCCAGACCTTTGAAAAAAAAGCACTAGAAGAGGCTATAACCTTGGTAGGATGGGCATAAATGGAAGACAGCTGCTTACCATGAAAACAACAGTGAAAGGAGATGGCTTTAGAAATCCAGAAGACAGTTTGCTTTGAAACGGACAAACCCAATTTCTTGGAATGGAAAGAAGCAAAGTTGCTCAGATTTCCTTACAACTTTACTCTTGTCAAGGTATGTAGATCCAAAGTATGAAGAATTCTCTCACTATAATTCTGTGGAGAAGGGGGGATGAAGGAAGACATAGTTTGATTCAGAGACAAATCATTAGTAACCTTCAACATAAAAGGACTAGTACAAAAACAAAACAAAACAAAACAAAAACTGTCTGTGACAACCCCCCCCCCAAAAAAAAAAAAAAAAAAAAAAAAAAAAAGAGAGAATAAATACCATGAACACCTGAAGTTCACAATCTCTCCTAGCAGAAGACATATGAGCAACACAGTTTTCCAAGTACAAAGCTATAAAGAGACTGTAGGCTAAAAAGTGGCAGAGTCAATTTTTCAACTACAAAATTATGGTCTCAAGGAAGAGAAATAGGCTTTATTGGTGGCCTAATATGAAGGACGTCTTTCAAAAATTGTTCAACTTCAAATCTAGAAGCAAGTGGTTGAGTCGAAGGCAGACAAGTAGAAATGGCTGACAAATGAAACAGATGAGTATGCCAGGCGAGAATTGAGCATCTCCCACACACAAGAACCAAGAGGGTCCAGGCCATGAGTGCGACATCAAACAGAAAATCTCTTCCATTTAGCTACATAGGATTTTCTCGTAGTTGGTTTTCTGGCCTTCTGTAAAACCTGAAGCATGTCCTTAGAGAATTGGTGTCTAAAACCAATCAAAGCTCTATCACCCAAAGCTTCAGTTCTAGGATGGGTGAATGAGGGATCCCATTTTTTGTGTGAAGACCCACCCCGTGAAATTACTGTGATGAATGACCCTGGCCAGATGAAGAAAAGGGGAGGGGAAATTCGGTCTTGAAAAGGGGTAAGAAAAGACATTTTGAGACTTAAGAGTTAACCCCAGACTGCAAAGAATCCCAGTGTTTTCAGGATCCTGAAGAAGGAGTTGGAAGAGGACTTGAATCAACAGGTCATCCATTAAGTGAAAATCTGAATTCCCTGAAATCTGCAGAAGGCTACCATTGGGACCAGACATTTGGTAAAGACCAAAAGGCGGAACAGTGAACTGATAATGTAAGGAAGAAACAGAAAAAAAAATCCTGTAAAGAGGGTGAACAGGAATGTGAAGGTAGACAGTCTTCATATCCAAGAATACCAGGAAAGCCTGAGGTATTAACAGGGGAACTAGAGATTGGAGAGAACATCTTAAAAGAGGGCACTTTCAGAATGGTGTTAAAAATCCAGAATGGGCCACCAAGAATCCTGCTTCCTGGGGACAAGGATCATTCTGGAATAAAACCCCATACCCTGCTGAGAGGGAGAAACTGGTTGAATGGTTCCTTGAGCAAAAAAATCTTGAAGACCCAAAGAAAAGTAAGGAAGTTGGCAAGGAGGTGGTCAAAGAATGTCTGAAAAGGGAGGAAGGGACTTCCAAACCACAAAATACCCATTCTGAATTATGGAAATCACCCATAAGCATGTGTTGCCAAACTAAAACAGGCACAATTAATCTGAGGGGGGGGGGGAGGAAGTTAAATGGAGGCATATTTGTCAGGAAAAGACATCTTTTGGCCATTACAACCCTGAGAAGGCTTATCTGGAAAAACTCTCTTGGAAGATCTGCAAGTCTTGAAAGGCCATCTCAGCTGCTACAGTACAAAGGAAGAGAGGTAATTTCTCTGAGAAGTACATTTGTGTAAGTTGAACTTACCATAACAATAGATGTCCAAATGATCACTGCTGCTGCAGACTTAGTTATATGGATTGTACCCTGCCAAAGATATAGCAGCTGGACAGCTTCCATAGCTTCAGTGCACCTTCCATGTGCAAAAACTGTTAAGCAGCTTGAGATGGGCTGACTAAAAGACATGTTTGCTACAAAGCCCTTCAGAGCTTTCCTGCCAGCAGAAACAGGGAAGCAAAGGACAATGCCAGAAGCATCAAAAATTAAATGTCCATACCCTGGTATAAAAATATACACAAAAAGGGGATGGAGGGAGAGCATGGCTACTGCAGCAGTGATCATTCAAGCATCTCTTGTTATGGTAAGTTCAACATAACTGTACTATGTTCATCATACTTATCACTGCTGCAGTAGCCATAACTATATTGGTAAATTATCATAGCTAACTATATTTGGGAAGTGGAAGAAGATACCAGGAGCCCCTGGAGAATGGTCCTAGCAAAGCCTGATCTAGACCTAGAGAAGGGATCAAGCTTATAGTACTCTGTAACAGAGGACCACATAGCAGCTTCTGGAATATTTCTAGAATCCAGCCCTTTGCAAAAAGCCATAGATGAAGCCAAGGCCCTGGTAAAGTGTGCCTTGACACTGCCTGAATAGTTTTTATTGTGGTGAGTATAACAAAGGATAGTAGCCTTAGATGATCATTTGGAAACAGTCAGTTTTGACACCAGGTCCCTTTTTCCTACCCTCACAAGAAATGAAAAATTGATCTAAACAATTTAGTTCTGTCAAGACAGTATCAGAGCTGTCTGTGGACATCCAAGGTATTGAGCATCATTTCTCCATCATTTTTAGGTTCAGAATAAAAAACAGGGATATTGATAGTTTCGCTTAAAATATTGTCAACGCAAACTATTCAAGACTTGACTGTCTACCACTATTACTGAGCTGATTAGTCTTCAAATTAATAAAAAAGAAGTTATGTACTCACCATAACGTTCCACCTGAGTAGTTGTACTTCATTTTTCTGCAACCTGTGGGTATTCGGATCCATATAGGATCCGAGCCGGCAACTTTTTTTCTAGCATCTGCTCCAAGCTCTGAGCTACTCCCCCTACCCATAATGCACTACCATCACCTACCTTCCCTTAGATCAAGTTTGCTGTGACTAAATACATTAGCAACTCAGACCAATGAACCAAACCTGTATATGGACATTACAAGGTCCGGGGGACGGAGGGAGGGAAGGTTGCAGAAAAATGAAGTATAACTACTCAGATGGAATGTTATGGTGAGTACATAACTTCTTTATCTGAAGTAAACTTCATTTTGTCTGCAACCTGTGGGGCAGATTCCCCAGCTACTCCAATCCTGGGAGACCCTTATGGAAGAATATTCCTGAGCACCGCAGAGCCAAAGGATGCTCTACCTCTAGAAATCAGGTCTAATTTATAATGGGAAATGAAGGTATGTGAATTGGCCCAGGTTGCTGCTGCACAAATGTCATCCAAAGAAACCCTAGACCAAAAGGCAGCAGAATTCACCATGGACCTGGTAGAGTGAGCTTTAACAATACCAGGAGGAGATAAACCTTTTATTTTGTAGACATGCGAAATGCAAAGAGTGATCCATCTAGCCAACCTTAGAAATAGCTTTTCCCAAAAAGGATTTGGAAAAGGAAACAAACAATTGGTCAGACTTGCGGAATGATTTTGTTCTATGAAGATAGAAGTGAAGCTGTCTATGAACATCTAACAAATGAAGTTTGTATTCAGCCTTGTTTTGGAAATTAGGAAAGAAAACAGGCAGATTAATGGACTTGTTTATGTTTGATTCAGATGCCACTTTAGGTAAGAAAGAAGGATTAGTACAGAGAGAGACCCTATCCTTATGGAAGACCAAATAAGGAGGCACGGCAGACAGAGCTTGAAGCTCAGAAACCCTCCTAGCTGATGTAATGGCGACTATGAAAGCTGTCTTCCAGGATAAAAGTTTTAAATCCACCGATGCTGCAGGTTCGAATGGGGAGCCACCAAAGCCTGTAGGACAAAGATAAGGTCCCAAGGGGGCACTGAATCCTTGACAAGAGGGCACAAAAGAAAAGTGCCTTTAAGAAAAGCCTTACACAGCCTAGTAGAGGCTAAGGCAATGTTGTTTTCACCAACATGAAAATTAGACATGGCTGCCAATTGCACTTTCACTGTGGAGGAGCTAGCTCCTTGCTGAAAAATACCAGACAAAAAATCCAACACCACTGGAACAGGGGCTGTAAAGGGATCTAGATTTCTCTGTGAAGCCCAAATGGAAAAACGGTTCCATTTACTGTGATAAAGTTTCCTAGTGGAGTCTTTAAGAGAAGCCACCAGTATGGATTTTACAGGAGATGAAAGACCGGAAGTCTTGGCAATCAACGGAACTGGAGCAACCAAGCTGTCAGCTTGAAGCTGCCCAGGTCGGGCGGGTGAACACCCGAAGGATGCAAGATTAGATCCGGGCAGGGATCCAGAACCCAAGGAGGAGCTAAGAGATGAGACCAAAGGAATGGGAACCAAACCTGGCAAGGCCAGAACGGGACAATGAGGATAACTTTGCACCGCAGTCAGCAAGCTTTCTGAAGAAACTTCGGAATGAGTGGCAAGGGTGGGTAAGCATACAGAAGTCCGGGGGGCCAAGCATGGACTAGAACATCTCTGGGGGCATCTCCTGGTGAGGGAATCAGAGCGAAGAACTCGCTGCACTTCGCATTGGAAGGAGATGCGAAGAGATCGCAGCAAGGCTGACCCCATGCAAGGAATATCTCCTCTGCTACTGACTGTTTCAGAGACCACTCATACGGCATCAGAATAGCCCAACTCAATCTGTCCGCTAAAATGTTGGAACACCCCAGGATGTGCATTGCTATCAGAAACCGACCGGTGGAAATTGCCCACTCCCACACTCTCACGGCCTTGCAACACAGGGGGTAGGATCTGGTTCCCCCCTGCTTGTTGATATACCAGACAACCGACATGTTGTCTGATTGAACTGCATTCAATCCGAGAGGGAGGACAGTGTGAAAGGCTTCCAACGCTAAAAGCGCTGCCCTCATCTCTAGAACATTTATGTGCAACTTGGTCTGTCTGGGACCACGTGCCTTGGACTGTCCTTCCCGAACAGTGTACTCCCCACCCGAGTTGGGAGGCATCTGTGGTCACTGTGGCTTGGACTGGAGATGCCACGAAGGGGCGTCCTTCTATAACCTCCAATGAATTTAACTACCAAAGAAGGGACGTCCTGCAGACATGACTGATCCTGATCGGAAATTCCATGGGCAGGTCTAGCCAAGACCATTGAACAGCCAGAGTCCATTGAAGAATCTGCATACGAAAGCTCACACAAGGGAGAATTGATACAGAGGCAGTCATGGAGCCCAGTGCCCAGAGAACTTCGCTCGCCTTTGGAGACTTAAAGTTTGCTATTTGAGCTATGTGGCACCTGAGGTGTAAGATCCTGTCTGGAGTTAAAAATACTTTCATCTGCAAAGTGTTTAGCTGTACCCTGATGAAGTCTAAAACTTGTACTGGTTGCAACTGGGATTTCTGAATACTGACTGTAATCCTCAATAGATCTGCCAACTGAATAAAGTAGTCTCAGGCCAGACAAAGCAGACGCTTGTTGGGCGTAGCAAAGAGCCAGTTGTCCAGGTAAGGAAATACCTGACTACCTTGAAGCCTCAGGTGAGCCGCTACAACTGTCATTACCTTGGTGAACACCCTGGGGGCTGTGGTGAGACCAAAGGGTAGGGCTCTGAACTGAAAGTGACTGGCTCCCAGCCGGAAGCACAGAAACCTCCTGAAGCTTCTGTGGATCTTGATGTGGTAGCAAGCATCCTGGAGGTCTAACGAGCACATCCAGTAGCATTCTCGGAGATAAGGTAGAATGGACTGCAGGGTGACCATCTGGAACTTCTGTTTGGTGACAGACAGGTTCAAATTTGACAGGTCTAGAATGGGCCTGAGGTCCCCCATCTTTTTTTTGGCACTAAAAAGAACCTTGTGTAAATGCCTGATCCGGACTGGTCGGGGGGGGGGGGGACCTGTTTGATGGCTCATTTGAGAAGCAGCTTTGAAACCTCTAGAGCTGCAGCCTCCCTATGAGCAGGTGGAACATCCAGGAGGTGTTTTGGAACATTTGGAGGGGCAACAAATGGGATAGTGTAACCTCTGGATATAATCTGTAACACCCAGTGATCTGTCATTATGGACTTATGGACTCCCATGCTGCTGGGTGTAACGACAATCTCCCCCGACTGCCTCCAGAGTAGGACAGCTGGGCGACCCATCAGGGCTGCTGAGCGGGTCTATCAGAAAAAGGTTCCCTAGACCCAAAATTCCTGGGACCCCTCTACCTCTGGGTCGGCGTCGATCCTGTCCCCCTCTGCCTCTGGGGGAATAGTTGTCCTGAGAATCATGGAAAAACTGAGATTTTTGGAACCACATCTTCTTTTGCCCTCTGATTCCTAGAGAAGGACCACTGAGGGTTAGAGAAGCGGATCCCAACAGCAGACAAAGTCTTCCCGTCTTTTTTGCTCTGGACAAGTGTGTCATGTACTGTCTTCCCGAAAAGGGAAGAACCATCATAGGGAGCATTAATAAACGACGTCTTGAAAGGGTCCGCGAACTGACACAACCTGAGCCAGAAGTGACCCATGGCTACTCCTGTCCCGGCTGCCCTAGCTGCTCCTTCTGTGTCATGAGAAAGGAGCCGCATAGACGTGTTCAATACTGACCTCAGAGTTGACATTTTCGCAGAGAACAGCTGTTTGTCCTGCAGTGATAAGGACTCTGGGGGCGACTCAGCGAATTCCGATACAAGGTCTCGCTGAAGTCGGATCACATGTGCTAAATAGTTCAGCGCATGGATTGAAAAGGTCAATGAGGAATAAATGCGCTTCTCAAACCTATCCACCGACCTGGACTCCTTGTCTGGAGGGTGGACTGAGGAACTCTCCTGCGCTAGTTCCTTCTTGGTGGCCACTGCGACCAATATAGCACCAAGTGGGGCTCCTTTTGACCAAGGTTGTCTGTCAGTAGGAGGAGATAAAATCTTGTCGGAGTGTTTGGTGATGGGCTCTAGGGTGTCAGGCTCCTTCCATGCCCACGTGGTGATAAGGTCCACCAATGGTCTGCTGGTGGAGACACCCTGGAAGTAGATGGGCCCGTGCCAAAGGCCTCCAGGAACAGTGACTCATCCACATAAGGTTTTGGGGCTGACCAACCTCCCCTCTGGCGGAGGATCTCCATGTAGTCTCCGAAGGAGATGTCGTCAGGAGGTGACTTGGGGGAAACCTTCTCCTTCCTCCAAGTCATTGTCCGTAGTGAAGGACTCAGGGGAGTGCAGGTGCCTCCTTTTGCACTTGCTCTTATGGTGGCCCTCTTCAGTGGGACTCCCTGAAGAGGACTCATGAGCCACAGGGGGTTCCTCAGGGGGAATAACCTGGGGTTCCTCTGGCACGGGCTGTCCTTGAGACAGGATGAAGGGAGTCATCACCAAATCCAGAGGGGTCTGGGTGGAATCTGAGGGGATGGACTGGGATCTCAATCCCTGAGAGAGAACCCTCTACACCACTTCGAAGGCCGAAGGAGAGCGTACCTCCTTGGCACCCAGCAAGGAGGAAGCCCTCCCTGGATCTGAAGCAAGGGTAGCCTGAGGCCTGAGGAAATGGGTCAGATCTGAAAGAGGCGGAGCCAAAGAATCTATTCCCTCGGGATCCGAGGAGATCAAGGTAACAGGTGGAGTCGAGGTTGGGGGAAAAATCGGCGCCGAGCTACCAGCTTCAAAAACCCTGAAGCCGACGTATGGATCGGGGAAGGAGAGATGGGGTGGAAAAAAGGCATGGAGGTCCCCCCTCCAGAGGGAGAGGAGCCTGGCAAGACTCCCATCTGTACTGGGTCTGAATGAATCTCCACATCATCCTGTCCATGTCTAAGTCTGATAAGCTCTAAGTCGATCGCGAAGAAGCCACAGACTCGGATCTGGCTGGTCTGTGCTATGAGGGCAAGGAAAGTCTCAGATCCGAAGGTTCCAGCGGCTCCGGTGAAAAATGAGGAGACCAGAGCCATGGAGAAACTGGCCTCATGGACTTAGTAGGGGGAATAAGTAAGAGCTCCCTGAACGGGGATCTCTTGAGAGATATATCCCTTTTCTTGTCCCTGTCGTCCTTGCACCTTTCTCTGTCCTTGTCTTTGTCTGCTACACTCACTGTAGCTTTTTCCTTGCCTGACCCAGCACCAGAAGAAACGGGAGTTTGAGTCCCTGTCTGGGTGGGAGGTTGGGTGGGAGTAATGGGTACCGAGGTCGTGGCAGACTCCAGCATAGATGCAGGAAGAAGGCCTTTGGCTACCAATTTGGCCTTCTAATCCCCGAGGGCTCTAGGGTTGAACCCAGTGCAGACTGCACACCTGAGTCAACAAATGGGAAACTCCCAAACAAATTACACAGAGTGTGACCATCAGCCGGGGAGAGCTTATGGCCACACTCTGTGCATTTTTTAAACACTGATTTTGGCTGATCAGCCATGGTCCTGCACCAAAACACTCCTCCCAACAAAGATCACCTCACACAAACACACGTAGGGGAAGGGCAGGCCTAACAACAACTCTACAGAGTTTTATAACAAAAACTTTTTTTTTTGAACTAACTGACGAGCAAGCGATATACTAGTGGGGAAGGGAAACTAACAGTCACACTAAAGACAAAGAATTTTTAGACTTACTATCCCTGAGCTCAGAGCAAAGGAGACCACGATGCTCACTATGGCACGGCAAACGAGATCTGGGGAAGGTAGGAGATGGTAGTGCATTATGGATAGGAGAGGAGCTCAGAGCTTGGAGCAGATGCTAGAAAAAAAAGTTGCCAGCTCGGATCAGAATATCCACAGGTTTCAGATAAAATTAAGTTAACTACTTCAGATCTAGCATTAATGGCCCCATTAATGAATATTTGAAAATCAAGGACTCATATTTCTAAGCAGCAGAAATAATGCCACTGAACTCAAACACATTACAGCACAGCCACCGGGGGGTAAAAAGCTTTTACTAAAACAAACCAGATGTCCATTTCTTATGAAGTAAAAATTAAAGACAATTCCCTACAAAACAGAAATTAAAATACAATTTGCAACTTCAGATCGAAACTAAAATAGCACCACCGGAAACAACATAAATGCACTTGCTATGGAGACAATAGGTGAATCAAACCTACTCTCATAAAAAATATCAGCTCAAATCTCAAGACCTCTGATAGCATTTCATGAAAAGACTGTGTTGAACTTTGAGAGCTTTTCATAGGAGGTTGCTGGGATACCAGCCCTAGAGCCTTTACAAGCCTAGCCATGCTAATCCCAAGTATAGGATCATAGGAAGTTACTAGACTACTGGCCCTGAGGCCCCTATAAGCCTAGCCAAGAGTTTAGCGCAGGTTTAGACAAGTCAGCATCCAAAGCCCCTGTCCAGCAGGGACACAGGTGGAATCCCAGGAGCATATTTTCTGTTTCCCGTCCAGTTATCCAGGTTGCACTTAAAAAGGGATAATGAGGTACTCTTCTTGATGTGGAGAGGCAGTCTATTCCACAGATGGGGGGGGTCTCTGGAACACAAATCTGTCTCACCAAGTCATCATGTCACAGATCAGGCTGAGATCGCATGTGCGGGTTACTCAAGTGGAGCTTGACTTGCAGATGTGCGGCAGTCCCATCAAGGCAGGGTCTGAGATTGCTTTGTATGTCAGACAGAGGTGACCTCTGAGGAGGGCCAAGATTTTTAGCTTGTCTAGGGTAGATGTTTCAGGCCATGGATTCTCCTGGTTAGGAACTGTGGTGTCTCCAACTGCTGCATGTGCTTTGCGAGGTACATGTCAAAGGGGGGGGGGGCGTTGTACTCAATAATTGGCCTTATAAGGGAAGAATATGGGGAGGTTATGACCTCCTTGTCCCTGGATGAGATACCCTTACTTATGAGGTGGGCCATGTAGAAAGCTTTCCATATAATGGAAGCAACATGGTGGTCAAACGCCAGGTTGCTATCAACCTGGGTGCCCAAATCCCTCATGATTGATTGCATGCTTAGGAAATTAATGTGGTATGTGTGGACGTCACTCTCTCCAAAGGGGATAATTTTTTTTAGCATTCTTGCTTGATGCCATGTTTCTGGCACCAGTCATTTGTTTGGGTGAGACCCTCTTGGAGGACGTCCATATCACTTAGGGAATTGACCGGGACCAACTTGCAGTCACATCTGCAAACTTGGTCAGCCATAGCCCACTGGTTTTGGCCTGCACTTCAGAGAAGTATATCCCAAATAAGAGAGGTCCCAAGACCGATCCCTGGGGTACACTGCTCATTATGGGTCTACTGCTTGAGGTAAATTCTCCTATTTTGATTTGGTGGGTTCTAGCTGTGAGCCAGTGTGCTACCCCATCTGGTAACACATGGATTGATGCCTAGCTGAAAGAGTTTATCTATTATGCCCGAGTGAGGAATAGTGCCAAAGGCTTTGGCCAGGTTAAGGTAGGCAGTGTGCACAGACTTTCCCTAGTCTATGGTTTTGATGACCGTCTCAAAGTCGATCAGATTTAATGGACATGACCTCCCCTTGACAAAGCCAAACTATGTGAGGTCAACTGTTTGGAGGTAGCCAATGTCCCTGTTAATGAAGTACATGATCATCCATTCCATGACCCTGAAAGTCAAGCTAGTTAGGCTGATGTATCTGTAGCTGAAGTATCTCCATTTGTTAATTTTGTGGGTAGTTCACAGAATGGATTTATAAAGAGAATGGATCTGTGATCAACACTGGCTACCCCTGTCCATGAGTGACATGGGTGCCAGCCCAGGGACACATTTACAGTCTCCCATCCAATTATCTAGGTTCTGTTTGAATAGGGTCAGTGAGGAGCTGTTTTATGTGAATAGGGAGTCTATTCCAGAGAAGAGTCAGTCTCTGGCTGACAGGGCTTTCAGCCTGTACACAAAGGTCATGGTTTGGAGTCCCTGTATTTTCTTAGTGAGAAACCTCCAAGGTCTCTCCAGCTACTGCAGGTGTCTGGTGAGGTACATGCAAATGGGTGCATTAAACTCGATTAGTAGTCTGACGAGGGTTAAGTACAGAGGAGTTGCAACATCCATTAACCTGGATGCTATGCCCTTGCTTATGACATACTCTATGCAGGCAGCTTTCCTTAACACTGTAGAAACTTGGTGGCCAAACTTCAGGCTACTATCAACCTGTGTTCCCAAGTCTCACACCACTGGGTTGGAACTTGGGAGCATGCTGTCAATATTGTAATTTTTAGGGAATTCCATCTTCCCAAAGGGAATAATAATGCATTTTTTGCATTTAGTTTTAGACCATGGCTTTGGCACCAATCATTTGTTTGTGTTAGACTTCTTGCAATATATTGACATTGTAAGGGACTGAATGACTGCTCCCAGTTTGCAATCATCAGTGAACTTGGTGAGTCAAAGACAGCCTACTTTGGCCTGGACTTCTGAGAAATAGATGCCAAGCAGTAAGGGACACAGCACAGAGCCCCTGTAATACTCCACTGGGGATGGGTCTACTGGTGGAGGTGGAGTCACCAATTTTAACACTGTGTTCTGTTGTTGAACACATTGGCTACCCATCTACTAACTTGGGGGTTAAATCCTTTTCTGGGAGAGTTTCTCAAGGATGCCAGCATGTGGGAATTGTCAAAAGCCTTGGCAAGGTTGAGACAGGTTGTGTGCACTGTCCTACCTTCGTCCATGGCTTTGGTGACATTCTCAAAGTCGTCTACCAGGTTTAATAAGCATGATCTATCTTTAACAAAGCCAAACTTGGTTGGGTCCAGCATTTGGAGGTCGGTTATGTCATTGCTGATTAAGTCCATGATAATTCTTTCCATGGACTTGCAGATGAGGCAGGTTAGACTTATGGGTCTGTAGTTCCCAGTGTAAGTCGATGGCATTTCTGTTGCTGTTCTCCATTCTGCAGGAACATAGCCAGTTCTCAAGCTTTGATTAGAGTGTATGCCAAGGGGTTCTGCTAGGTCTTGTTTTAGATAGTAAACAACCTGGGATATTATCTGGTCCCATTGAGGCCAGGTTTTTGGCCTTAGTGAGTGCAGAGATGACTTGTTTTCTAGAAGTACTAGGCAAAGGACTGGTGTCAGGTATGCTTTGGGATATGCTAGGTGGGGATAGGGGGGTATAGTTGGCACTGAATCTGTCAGCTAGCAGGTTGGCAATATGTTCCAGTGCAGTATGAGTGATTCCATCTACAACCAGTTCTGCACATAGCTGGGAATTCACTTTTAGACTTCAGACACAGTTAAAGAATGCCTTATGATTATCCTTGGCTAGGGATGCAATTTTAGTTTCATAATTTGCTTTAGAAGATTACAAGATTTCTGATTTTCCTGTTTAGGTTTAGGAGAGAACTCTTCCTCTGCAGAGTGATATCCCTCTTGCTTTTGGACAACAGTTTCTTCCTCTTGTTATTTTATATTTGAAGTCCACCAAAGTGGCTTGTTGTTATGGGAAGACCTGGTTTTGATCCAGTCAGGTACAGCAGAATTTATGCAGTCATTTAAGCATTTGTACAGGGCATTTGCATACACTTCTGGACAGTGATCACTGGTGTCTGTGATTGTGGGTGGTATGAAGTTTTTTATACCATTGCTTAGTATGCTGTAGTTAGCTTTGGTGACTTTTTAAATAATTTTTATTCCTGTGAGGGTGTCAGTTCCTGTAGTTACTTCAAACAAAATGTATTTGTGGTCTGACCTAACCAGGAAGGGCATCATGCATGGGGGAATACAGTGACCCTCTATGTTGGTGAGTACTATGTCCAGAACATTAGTCTCTCTAGTGGGTGTGCAGACCATCTGTTCCAGAGCAAGTCCAGGAACCTCTTGGTGAGCATGTTTTACTTGTGTATGTCCCCCAGTCTACAGGAGGATAGCTGAAATCTCCCATGACTAAGGTGTTGGGCTGTATGTCAAGAGATTCCAGTAAATCAAGGTAAGCAGTGTGCTTACCTTGGTTCATGATGGGGGATCTATAACTAGCAATGATGTGGTATGGTATTTTCCCAACAGTTAATTGGACATGGAGTAGTTTGAGAGAGTCAGGCTGTTTGACCAGGCTCAAAGTGTATTTGTTTTTAATGAAGATGGATACACCTTCACCTTTGGTTCCTTCATGCTAATTTTGAGGTCTTAAAGTGTGGAAGGCATTGTAGCCTTGCAAGCCTGGGGTGCTCTCAGTGGCCTTAAACCAAGTCTCACTAACTGCAGATGTCAGCAACCTCCAAGGTAAGGATTGCTTGCATAGAGAGTTCAGTTTTTGGCTTTAAACTCCTAGCATTAAACAGCATGACCTGAGTTTGTCTTGATTAGATTTTGTTAAATTGGAAAAATTGTTGCTTTGATATGGCCTAAAAAGGCACCATCAAGGAGGCAAGGGCCTTTGACAGTATCCAAAAGTCTAGGGGAGACAGATACAGACCATCTCTAGCAAAACAGTGAGGCCTGTCTACCATATCCTCCAAGGCAGACAAATACTGGATCCTCCTGGACCAGACACCAGAAGCTGAGGGAATTGTTGAAGTCAATCATTTTTTGTTTGTATTTTGGCATCATCCTGGGTGAGGGTAGGATACTGCTTAGGGCTAGGGATACACCTGAATGTGACAGTTCCAGCATCTCTCTCTTCATATAGTCCAGAGAGGTACGTCTCAAGTCATTCACTCCAAGGACTATGACAAGAGTCAAAGTGAATTACTGTTGAGTGACTTGAGTGCATGTGTGATTTGTCAGATCCTGGCACCTGATAGGCAGCTAACCATGACCTTCTCCTTGTCCAATCTGGTGAGGGGGACATCTGTCGGTCTCACTATGGAGTCGCCTATGACCAAGACATTTGATGTGTTTTGCCTTAGGGGGCTTATTTGTTGAGATACTGGTGTGTGCTGATATGTGTAGTGATTTCTTTATGCTTAGTGGTAAGTGTGGGTGATGTGCATTTGGGAGGTTTCTGTTCTTTGGGTAGGCTTTTAGTGAGTAGCTCTGTGCATGTGGGTTTATGTGTTGTGACCTTATTTTATGAGACAAGTGAGGTTTGCATGAGAGGTGAATGGTGTGTGGCCGACAACCTGTTTGATGTCTAGTTGTTTTTACATGAGGGAATTTACTCCAATTACAATGTATTTGCATCTCTCAAATAGGATGTTAGTTTGCTTTGGGAGTAAATGGTTGTCAGTATACATGAAGCAATTACTACATTGCTTCAAGATGTCCATATCAATCAAGCTGGCAGGAGAAATTATGGGGAACTGACTGTCCATTGTGGCAGAATTTTTCTGAATGTGGTATTTGGGAAGGGAGTGGGCTGGCTGGACTTGGTCAGAAACAGCAAAAACAAAGCAGCAATTCAATTACATATAGTTAAAGTGCAGTGCTGGCTTAAAATGTACTTACTTTTCAGTGGAATTCTTGATTTCAGTGCAGATGCACTCCAGACCTCTGGCTAAAGTTGCCAAAAGTTGAGCAGATCCGGTAAACTGAGTGCAAACCTGCACAAACGCAAGGCTTATATACACACACATTTAAACAGTTTTAGCACAACTACTAATGGGAAATCCCCAAACTGAGCCTTTCTCCAGCAAACCCCAACTCAGATGAGTCCTGAGCTGCACACTTCTGCCACAAAGGTACAGGGAAGCCTTCTTAATGTAAGATGGCTGGTCTAAGAGCACAGTGATACCAAGCAGTCCGGATTCAGCAGGTGTGACTCTAGCCTATACTATGTAAGGCAAGGAAACACAATTACTAAATGGGAAGGAGTAAGGGAGAGTCATTTAAAGGTCAAAGTGAAAGTATAAGATGACCTGCAGTGGTACTACCCTCTGCACAAACTGGCAGCTTTTCGAACAGCTATGAACAGTGGGAGACTATGGAAGACATTTCTTAGAGACTTAAACTGGAAAGGTTTGTTTATATGCAAACACAGGGAACGGAGGCTTTCATACAGGCAGGATGAAAGGCTTTTATAGAGTTAAACCCTCAGGCCAATCAGGTAAAAACACAATAAACTATCAATCAGGACTTTATCAAGCAGGAGTTCCAACCCTTGATAGGTTGAATTAAGCTGTCTGCTCCACCAGAGTCCAAAAGAACCCTTCCACTGTAAAACAAACTGGTTCTGAGCTCAAATGCTTGACAACAGAAGTAAGCATTCCTGCAATATCAGGACTCCAGTTTGATATACAAGTGACATAATTATTTAAAAAAAACTCCAGCTAGCTGTGCTGGCATACGTTACACATCCACTGCCCTACTTCTCCTGGCATAGACAGCAATAACTCACATTGTCAGAATTTTAGTGAAATAAACGTTTTTGATGTTAGTTTATGGCAGTAGTGTAGGGAAGCTGGAAGGGTAGCTGGAATTTTTATTAGTGCACCTTGTGTTGCAGGCCTTATCACTTTGTCTCATGACATATTTTGTAGAGTGAAAGCCTGTGAGCTGGATTACATTTTACTCATTTTCTCCTCTATTAGGGTCTTGTTTAAGTATACATAGGAACACAGTTTTAAAAGTGTTCAATAGCTTCTTCTAGGGGAATCCATTTAAGGCTGTTCCAACTGTAAAGTCTGAGAAAAGTCTGAGACAAGTCTGGGTGCTGAATGTACAGAGATTCCCACAATAATTTTAACTGTAAACAGTAGGGTATGGATGGTGAGGGTGCGGTGATGGTCACTTAGTCTGATAGGATGCCAGTTTTGTTACTGGTGGTTGGATTATGAAGTCTAGAGTCTAGTGGGTATACAGTAGGTAGAGGAATAGAGATTTTTGGTAGAGGAGAGAGGGTTATGTACTGCCCAGATAATAATCACATCTTGGTATGACTGTTTTTTGATATGGTTTGGCTGAGAGAACTGAGATTAGTTCTTCAGATATGGGTATATGTTTTGCTTGGCATATACATACATTCTTTTGTGGTTTGCATAATTGTAGACTTGAGGAGACCTGCGGTGGTGGTGCTGCGGTAGCGTTGTCGCCTCACAGTAAGACGCTGTCCCATTCGATTCTCAGCTAGAACATCTTCTGTGTGGAGACATGCGTGAATTGGCGTACCTTCGTTGAAGGTTGTGCATCAGGGCCAGCAACTCGGCATGTATAAAACTACTGCCAACCATTAGCGGACTGGAGTTCTGCTGTCATGACCCCTAACCGGGAAAAGCCAAAAGACGCAACATAATTGTAGACTTGAGGATTACTCTCCTTCCACAGATCATGGGAATTCTGGTCTCCGCATGGATTCAAACCCACTTCTGATAGGTAGCTTGAGAGACCTGGGGACACAGGTTGACAATATCCTTACCTTTTATCACTATGTCTGCACAGTGGTTAAGAAGGGCATTCTGTATTGCTCATCTCATAAATAAGGGCATTGCATTCAGAAAAAAAGTTATAACCTCTCACTCTTCCCTCATCACACCAATAATAGAGTACAACACCCCTTTCAGTATGTACCTTTCCAAGCATATGCAGCAATTGCAGAGACCACAAAGGTTCCTCAAAGGAAAATTCAAGGTCTTCAACATCTGTTCTATGTGGATCATCTACAATCACTGTCACTTTACTGTTTCCTATAGATTACTCAGAGGGAATCTATGCCTTGCATATAAGGCAATCTATGACCCCTGCTTTATTGGAAATGCTGCATGTCCACAAGTCAAATGGCACACGGGTGACTCACTCTAAAGACCTTAAACTGGCACGTGACATTAATAGAACCTGCTGGAGGGACAGATTTGTCTCCCTGAGGTTACCACACCTTTGGAAAGGACTCCCACCTCACATCAAACAGATCAGCTCACTGGCCCTCTTCAAATGCAATCTGGACAATTGGATGGGTAACCGTAAATTCACACCGGGGTTCTAGCTGTGTCCCTCTTGAACAGGGGCAATTTGTGCTGATCATTGAAATAAGGGTAGAACTTGGCTAGGCCTGGAAGGGTCCTAGGGCCATTAGCCTAGTAACTTCCTATGATAAATTCACTAACCCTGAGAAATGTTCACAACACAAACTCTGCAAAACTTAGAAATATTTTTGCAGATTCACTCAGAACAATTTTTGCAGCATCAGAGAAGGTTAGTAAATATCAGAACATTGTTAAAACAACCTATCAGCAGTACAGTAGCAAACATATGGAGTTTCTTTAACAAGTGCAGGCTGACAAAACAGTGATAAATTCAACCAAATAAATTCAGGACAGAAGTGTTAAATATCACTGAAACAGAACATAGAGGGTGACCACCAGCAGATCCTAGGGCTACTACTATGGCAAGCACAGCACAGGCCCCACATATCTTCCTGGAACTACATATTGTGAGACTAAAATATCTGTCTACAAGTACATGAAGCAGAACCACTTGAATATACAGAAAATGCATGCACATATTCTCTGTGCTGTACAATTTTTTTTTTTTTTTTTTTGCAGGGGCAATTGTTCATGCACCTGTCATTGTAGAGGCAAAACTACATTAAGACTCTCATTCAAAGGTTACTGAAATAGTGATCAGTAAAGTATGACCTAGATCTGAATCACTGTTTATCCAGGAGGTTGTGGTCAGAGAAGAAAAAAATGGAGTGAGCGAACAAGTACAGGCATTAACGATATTTATTTCCAATTTGATGACCGGGGAGGCCCACTGGGCTCAAAGAGCCCGTTTTCAGTGGAGGCCTGGGGAGAAAAGCTCCATAGTATAAAGTACAAGCTACATAATACAAAAAAATGCATAGTTGCAAAGGTACCAGTAAAACAACTTGTAGCTATTAAATAGCAAATTAAGCAAAGTTGAACTGCAACATAGACAAAAATATATAGTACATATTTACAGGTTGAGAACAGTAGTACAGAGTTAAATTTGTACATAGTTTAGCAATGTCTGAGAATGTTATAAAGGTAATGTTAACATAGGGTTAATCCCTGGTGGGTAAGGAAGAATGAAACCCTGTGTGTAATAAATGTAATCATGTATTAAGCAAGTTAGGTAGGTAGAGTGCAACTGCACTTTCTTTTTTTTTTCAATAATCCGTCTTTTATTATTTTTCAACCACATGACTACAAACTACTATATAAATACAATATGTACATGACTGCTTCCAAAAGTTACACAAACATTATATATTAACATAAATTATTAAGAAGGAAATACAACAAAAAAGCCAACGGTCTGTATTATTATTACAACCTATATCTAATCTAATATTGAATCTGTTCTATAAATATATGCCCTGAGAAAAAGTGGATAGGAACCTCTAGGCCAACACAATATTAAAGATTTGCTCCCATATTTTTATATTGTTTATGCTTTTCTTATGGTCATTGATTAACAATTTGTGCGCTAGAATATGTCTTATTGCTAATGTTCTAAAATTTTCCCAAGACGTCTGGGCTGGGTTCAACCAGTTTGAAGCTATGTACAGTTTCATTAATAAACAAATATTCATGATTATGATCCTTTTTGATTTGTCTAAATTATCTGGGGGAATGTGTAGGATCATAAATTCCCAAGAGAGTGTTGAGTGTTGGTAGCCCATTTTCTGTAAATTAAGTTTTAACGAATTCCAAAGTTTAAAAATGCATTTGCAACTCCAGAACATGTGCAACAGGTCAGCCGTCTGATCTATACAATGTGGACATTTAGGCGAATTCTTTGAGTCAAATTTATGAAGAGTAAGACGGGTATAGTAGGCATTATTAAATATCATCAGTTGCGTGAATAGTAATTTTTGGAGGGATACTGACTTTAATGTTAGATTAAATGCTTCCAAAATCTTGCTGTCGTCAACCAATATTAATTTTTCCCTCCAGTAATTTGATAAGAGAATATGTTTATTATATTTCATCTCTTATCAGTTTATACGCGGTAGTTATACATTTTTTGTCCTGTATCAGAGCTTCCCACAGATTACGGCATATGTTTAAGTCCTCTTCTTTAAGTTCAAAGTTATTGAAATAATTTATAGCCAAATCTTTTAGTTGCCTCATGATGATTAGATAGGAAATAGGAAGATTCTTCTCTTTTAAAATATCGCGTACTGATACCCCAAGAAAGGGGTATAAATCCAGTATGGTTAAATCCTTTATTAGAGGGAATTTCTGTAAGTCTATCAATTGATTCCCAATTACTAAGTTTGGGCTCTTGTGGAATGGTTGAAATTTAATAGGTTATACTTTAATAGGTTTAATGAAGTAAAGAGATTTTGAATTGAAGTTACATAGCTTTTAATATGTTCCATTAAGTCATATTTACTGAGTGTTCCTCTATTTAGAAAGGGTAGTGCTTTACAGTTAATTCCCACTCCAGTTACATGTCTATAAGTTAGGACCAACCATTTGGGTGCCCATTTCAGACTGGCTGTCAAAGTGAATCACCCTTAAAATTCTGTTAGCATTAATTACCAAATAATAGGTTTCAAAATCCGGTAAGTCTAGACCTCCCCTATTCTTTGGAGCCATCAGTTTCTCATACATTATCCTCGTTTTCCTAGGTTCCCAAATAAATCTCCCTAGTCCTATATGAAGCTGTTTAAAAAATTTCCTCGTGATTCTAAGTTGTGTAGCTCTAAAGGTATATAGTATTCTGGGAAGAACATTCATTTTGATAATTGCGGTTCTTGCCATTATTGGTAATTTCAATTTACTCCATCTTTTCAAGTCCAATGTTATCTGATCCCAAGTTGACTTAACATTGTTCATAAAAAAATCTCTATTATCAGTTGAAAATACAATACCCAGATATTTTGTTCTTTTTTCAGTCATTACCTGTCCTATCAATGGTAACAATGAAAAGGGTGTAGGTGTCTTTAATGGGAATATTTTTTTTTTTTTTTTTTAAATTAAGTTTATAATTAGAGATTTTCCCAAAGTCTTCTACTGCTTTTAATATTTTCTCGGTATCTGAAACAGGTGTAGTACAATATATATTTAAATCATCTGCGAAAGCAGCCATATTTATCTTCATACCATATAATATCGGGGGATTATAAAAAACATTTTGTTTAATGTGTAAAAATAATGGTTCCAAATAAAGATTAAATAAAATAGGAGATAATGGACATCCTTGTCGGGTACCATTTTTAATTTGTATTATTTTAGAGCAGTCTTGATTAATAAATACATTTGTATATGCATTGTTATATATTTTCCTTAATGTTAGAATGAAATCCTGAGGTATATTAAAGTATGCTAGCATGTCAAATAAGTATACCATTTAACTCTGTCAAATGCTTTCTGTGCGTCAATTATAAGTGCATACATATTGAGATTTTTATGCTTGGTGTAGGAGATTAATGTATGAAGCATTAATATATTATCAGTGGTCTGTCTCCCATCTATAAACCCCACCTGTTCCTCTGACATTATTAAATTTATGACCCTTCTTCAGTCTATTTGCCAGGACGGATGTCATAATTTTCATGTCTATATTCAAGAGTGAAATGGGTCTGTAATTATCTGGGTTTTTAGAATCACTTTTCTCTTTTGGTATCAAAATTGTCTTTGAAGCATTAAAGTGGAGATCATTAATTTTATTCTGAATTATATAGTTAAATGTCTGTGAAAGTATTCTACTCAGAATCTCACTAAAAGTTTTGTAAAATTCAGAGGTCTGGGGCTTTATGAGGTTTCAACTTCTTAATTATCTCTGTTACCTCCTCCACTGAAATCGGTTTAATTAAATCTCTATGGGACTCATTATCAATACTCGGGAATGTAATCTTTTGTAAGAAATCTTTCCTAACTTTATATGGTGGTCACCATAGATCTGATTAAATATTGTTTCAAAGGTATTCATGATGTCTGCCTTATTAGTATACGTTCTATTATAATATATTTCTGGGATTAATAGTGTTGATTTCGTTTGATTAATAATGCGTTCTAGTGCTTTTGAGGGAGTCTGAATATGATTTGCGTATTTTACTAAATTTCTCTGTTCATAAAATGACAGTTTACTATTATGTAATAAAAACAGCTCTTTTTGACATTTTAATAAGTCTGTTTCTGTTTGTTTATTGCAGGTCCTCATTAACTCCTGGTCTAGTAACTTAATTCTGGTTTCCAATTCTTGTAGTTCCCTATTTTGCATTTTTTTATAGTAAGTAGCTTTCTGAAGAAAAATTCCTCTTATTTGCGCTTTAGTTGTAGCCCATTCTATATCAACGGGGTGTCTGTTTTTGAGGAGGTTATGAAGTAACTGTTTAAGTGTCTCTAACTTCTTTCAACATGTCGTCTTTACTCAGTAAATATGGATTTAAAGACCAATTGTATCCTCGAAGTCCCCTATTACTCATATTATTATTGTTTAGTGTTAATGTGATCTTAGAGTGATCCGACAATTGTCGAGCTTGGGTAGAAACACATGGGTCAGCAGATATCAATATTTCTGGGATCAGAAAAAAGTCAATTCTCGACCACATTTTATGGCAACTTGAGTAAAAAGTAAAATTATCTGCTTTCATTTGTGTGTGTGTGTATGTTTAAATGGGTCATATAGTTTGAAATTGGTTTTGAGTTCCTTCATTGCCTGTTTATTAAAAGCTTTAGATGAACCTAATTTATCCAACTTGGGATCTTGATACGAATTCCAGTCACCTCCCATTAATATATAGCAGTTATTATATCGTTGTAAAATGGAGTAAATTGAAATTATAAAATGATGCTGATTAGTGGAAGGGGCGTATATATTCATAAGTAATATGGGTTTATCATAGAACTTGGATATAAGAATCACCAAACACCACCGTCCCCCTTTATCTACTTTGACATCTAAGATTTTCTCTTGGTATCGGTTTTTAATTATAATTGCCACCCCTGCACTGTTCATTGTCCCTTCCGCCGCCACTATCTCCCTAATCCATTTCTTATCTTTCAGTATATCCCACTGATCATTAGTCAAGTGAGTTTCTTGTAATAAAATAAAACCTGCTTTTGACTGGAAAAACGGATGTAAAAATAGCTTCCTTTTTTTTCATGTTCTGGATTCCTTTGACATTCCAAGATTCTATTATCCACATATGAAGCTTTTCAAAAATGTACTTCTATTTCTAATATTAAGAGACAACCTTAGATTGAAGTATGTTAGCATATCATAAATTATTTGGAAGCAAATCTGACATCCCATCCCTACCCAGTGCCTATCCACTATTCCTCTGGACCAGGATGTACATAGGTTTTTCACATTACTTGAATTTCTCTGGCTATCTAAACTTCTAACTCTACGAATTAACACGAAAACCTCATGCAAAAAACCTACAACCACTACCTCTAAATCTACAAAGCTTAATCCAAACATTCCCTAATAAACACTGCTAACTAACTAACTACAGCTCTGGACATATTTTATATAGTCAAACACCTTTACTAATTGTTCTATGAGAATCCAGTTTAACTAATACCTCACAATATTGATATTCAGCAATAACATTAATACAGTTTAACTTCTTGTCATATACAATGTTAATTATTAATTACCAGAGAAAGCAAACATTTGTTTAACATTGCAAAACAATCCTAAGCCTATTTTTATTTAAATGTTCTAACTGCTTTAGTTAGTTGTCTTCCTCCAAAGGTAAATGTCTGCTAAAACTTGTAAAATACTACAACTAACAATAAAACTGTAACTACACAAAGCATTTGGCTAGATAATTGTGTCCATATAAAATACATGCAAAGGTACTAAAGAAAAGGAAACACTAAATGTGTCATTTTAAACATTTCAGGTCCACAGTCTTTTATAACATTTGTTATGCTATCACCATCATGTTTCCATATTGAGCAGAGCATACACATACATTGTTCTAACTGAAAGTGAAAAAACCTGCCTAAGAAAAGAAAAAGAAACACAAGTACCCTATTCTACCACTAAACAATGCAATACCCTTCTATTTTAACCAGACCATTCACAATAGTATTTTTCCCTACCTGTACAGCTGTACCTTTCCTTATAACACACTAAAGCCATTTACCCTCCAAATATGTCCAGGAAGCTTCGTTTTTAAGTCCAATTAGTTTCTTCTGCTTCCATACAGTCCTTCCTGTTTGGTGAGCCTAATTTCTTTTTTTCGAGTTTGCGACGGGGGAACCAATTTGCAGACAGACCTCCTGGATGCGCTACGTTGAAATCGGTCCCCCTGCAGCCTCCGAAGGACTTCCTGCTACTTCGTGACTTGCTTGAGATCGTTGAAGCCATAAATCCTCGGAAAAGCCTCGTGGTCAAGCTGGAACTTCGAGATAAGAATAAACAAGTGTTTCCCAGGGCCTGGTGAAGAAAAAAGAACAAGTAAAGGGTTATAAAGCCTCGGATCATCGTAAGTATGGATTCCCAGTCTGTCTGATGCTGAAAAAAGCCTGGATGATCTGATCAAACTTCCGAAGGTGGCAGGGACTTGAAAAGCTTCAGAAAGGTAGGTCTTGCTTCTTTTTTAGTGTTTACTGAGTATTTAGTGCCATCCACTGTAAAAATTAAAGTATTGGGAAACTTCATTTGAAATCTGATGTTTTTTTCAATCAAAAACTTGCAGTATGGAGCTAGCATTTGCCTGGATTGCCTTATTTGTATTGGTAAGTCCTGTGACATGGAAATTTTGTTATTTTGCCACATGATAAATCCACCATTCTTTTTTGTAGTTAGAAGTATTTTGCTTACATCTTGGTATTTTGGCATAGACTGGTCTAGGTGCATTTGAAGCAAGTGATTCTCTGAATGCTCTATGTGCTCTTTCTATAACAATCTGTTTAACACTGTCAGAGTCCTTAAACAATATTTCAAGTATTTGTACAATGGTAGTATTAAGATCATTGTATTGAATTGTTTATGGGATTCCTCTAATAATTATATTATTCCGTCTGGATCTTGCTTCCAAGTCTAGAATTTTATTTTGCATAGCTTGAATGTCTGCACCATGAGAGTCTGTTTTTTTCGTGAGCATTATTATTTTATCCTCACTTTCAGCTATTCTGGTTTCTGATTTATCCATCCTTTCCAAAATTTGATTACATGTGGCACTAAATGTAAGCATTTGAGTTGGTAAATCTTTTAAGACTTCTTGAATAGGTAACAATGCGGATTTAATTTCCTCCATGCTGACCGGTTGATCTGGTTTATTTGCTATTCCTGCTTTTGCAGTCTCCTGTTGTTTAACTGTTTTCTGTCTTTTGATTATAGATTCTTTTTCCGGAGACTGCAGTGCTGATAGTTTAGTTTTAGTAGTTGTGATTTCCATAGTTTTGTCTTCTTTTGACATTATAAGACGCTGTAAACAGATTTATACCAAGAGTGAAATTTCAGCTGAGAGATAAATCCTTTGTTTGATGCTCTGTTCAGAGTCAGGCTGACCATCAGTTCCAATCCTGCTGTTACAAAATATTTTTTCCCGATTCTTTCCTCTCAGAAGCAAAGATAGTTCCTAGTACTTTAGTTATTGCTGCCAATTAGCGTATTAAATCTTGTGATATCTCCACAGGGTTGATTTTTATTTCTGATATCTGAAGAGCTGTAGAATTGCAGTGCTTAAAGGATGGTGGCCATCTTTGAATCCCGCAACTGCACTTTCATTTATAGGAGAGGTAGGAATGGAGATGGGTTTTGAAGAGTTCAAAGTTTTCAGAGATTCTTAGAGATGGAGGGAGAGAATTCCATTTTTTGGCTAAGGAAAAGGCTAGGAGAAGCTGACCAGTAGGACGGTTTGGCTTGTGTACAGAAATTAGATTTTGGTGGGAAGATCTTAAGAGTTCTGTGTGGGGTGTATAATGGTAAGATGTTTGCTAGTGCTGGACATGAAGTTGGTTTGAAAATAAGCTTGTGAGCTTTAGTAAGATGGAGGTAGTCTAGGTACTTGGGAAGTTCTAGCCATTGCAGCAGGTGGAGAGGTATACAGTGGTGAGTGGAGTATTTGGATGTGGTTGCGAACTTTGAGATTTTTGTTGCAACAGGTTTCCAGTTTAGAAGAGATGGAGGAAGATAGTTTGGTTAGTAGGGGAGCACCATACATCAGTGAGGGTAGTAAGTAGGTTGTGGCGATGGTCTGTCTAGTTGAAGGGGAGAGGAAGTGAGTTTCTATACAGCATACCAAGTTTCTGATGGATTTACTTAATATTTAGCTGGATATGGGTATCAAGTTTTAGATGTTTGTCAATAGTAACCCCAAGAAGTTTGGCAAAAGGTACAACTTCTATGGTGGAGTTGGCATGGCTGATAATATTGAAGGAGGTTTTATCGAAAGGGAGAGATTTTGAGGGAGTGAATAGTAGGATTTTTGATTTGTTGGCATTTAGGGAGAGATGATTTGAAGCATCCGGTTCTCAGTAGTTGAGAAAGCAGTTTGAGTTTTAGTTTGGAGGTTAGAGGCAGAGAAGACTAAAGTTGAGTCGTCTGCATATTGTACTATTTTAGTGTTAGGAATAGCTGCGTGGAAATCATTAATGAAGACATTAAAGAGCATTGGGCTGAGTATGGATACCTGGGGTACCCCGGTTGGGGTTGGAAGGAAGGCTTGAGGTGCCAGTTTTCCATTTCACAGCCTGGAATCTATCAGAGAGGAAGATGCTGAACCAGGTAATGGTGTTTTGTGAGAGGTTGAGATTAGAAAGGTGGGTATGGGAGACTGTATCAAAAGCCTTGAAGAGGTCAAGGACGACTGTGGATACAAGTTCTCTGGAGTCATGGGCTAGGTCTACGATGTCTAGAAAAGAAAGAAGAGCAGTTACTGTGCTATGGCCAGGACGGAACCCATGTTGTGTTGGGGTAAGGAGTTGGTTATTTGTAAGGAAAGGCATGAGCTGGAGGTGGATACATTTCTCGAGAATTTTTGAAATAAGAGAGAGAATTGCTATGGGTCGGAAGTTGGAGATATTATTTTTGCCTCCTTTATGGAGGGGTAGGATAAAGGCTGCATGCCACAGTTTAGGGACATATGATTCCTGTATGGATCTATTGATGAGTATACTAATGGGGGTGGTGATTCTGTCTGCTGCTAGTTTTAGAAAGAGTAAGGGGATGTTGTCAGAGGCATTGGAGCATGGCTTAAGTTTAGAGAGAAGTTTTTTGTATATATGAGGTGGGGATGGGTTTGAGATGAAATATAGGAGGAGAGTTTAAGAAGGAAGATTGGGGAGAGGATTTGAGTTGGGGGAGGAGTTGTTAGGCAAGGTTTTGGTGAGTTCTGCTATGGAATTAGTAAAGAAGGAACTGAACAGTGTAGCTATTTCTGGGTAGGATTTACTAGTGTCAGGGCAAGGGTTGATTTTGGTCCCTGGGTTGAGAAGAGAGTTGACGGATTTCCAGAATTGTTTGGGGTTTGTGGAATGAGTAGTCTGGAGTTTGATATAGTATGATTTTTTTTTTTATCCTGAATAACTTTTTTTGGCTAGGTTGCGGAGTTGTTTATATTTAAGAAGGGTGTCAGGGTGCTTATTGCGGTAGTAAAGTTTTCAGGACTTGTCTCTTTGTTGCATGAGTACTTGATCTATGTGAATTGATAAATCTAGCATGAAGTGACTGATGGAACCCACATTGCTGACCTGTTAGTCACAGCTCTTTGCCACTTTCTCAACTACTGAGGTTTTGAACAGTGTCTACTTAGAAGGATTTTTAAAGAATGTATGGGTGTATAGTACTTTTACAGAACCTATTAGCTTTTTTCCACCGGTGGAAAAATCAACAGACTTAATTATCATCCTATTACTATCATGCCCAGTGTATCCAAAATTCTAGAAAAATGTATTCGACTACTAAACTTTATACTTGATAATCTTCTCTCTCCTACCCAAATTGGCTATTGTCCATACCACAGTACCAACTCTACCCACCTCAATTTCTGCATTTCCATTATCCTCCATCAGAATGCTGGCATATCAATGGTGTTCCTCATTCTGTCAAACGCTTTTGATACAAAGCCATATCCAAAACTTAACAGACTCTCCTCCCTTGGTCTAGACAGAACTCTCTTCCGGTTCTTTAGCTATTTATCTGACAGACAACATGCAGTAAAATGAAACACCAACATATCCTTTCTTTCTTTATCTACAGGCATCGTCCAAGGCTCTATCCTAGGCCAACTCAAATTTGACATTTTCATTAATGATCTACACAAACCCACTGGAAATGCCTCAATCATACAGTATGCAGATGACTCAATGTTCATCTGTTTAGCTAAATCCATCGAAAACCTACAACTTACTCAGAAATCCCTCCTCTCTATACAGGCATGGTTCAACAATTCTTAACTCCTACGGAACCCCCTCAAAAACAAACTCTTCACTTCATGGCAACAAATTCAACTTCACCTTAACCTATTCCAATAACACCACAACAGAAAATTTCACACACTAAGCTACTAGGAGCAATAGACAAAAACATGAAATTTGATGTGCATATAAAAGAACCAATAAAAAAAAAAAAATCAAAAACTCAGCTTCCTCTACAGGATTAAGCATTAAAGATGCTAAAATACGAACAGCCACTCCATATCTACTCCCAACCCTTCTCTATAGAGCCCCTATTCTAATCAGTCTCAGCAATTCAGCAGGCAACAACTTTTCTCATGTCAAGTTTCCACAATGTGGAACATTATTCCATTCTCTCTAAGACTAGGCACGACACTAACAAAATCTAAAGCAACATCTAATGGGTGTCTGGTCTTGTTCCTGATCCATCTCAGCTAAATTAATATGCTTTCTAAGTGCTACTTAATTTTATCTAATCTCTCTCAGTGCTACTTAGTTTTATCCAATCTCTCAGTACTACTTAATTTTATCACATCTCTCCGGGTTACTTAACTTGATCTACTCTAAATCAGTTATACTTGGTCCTGCTTTTATTGTACCCTCAGCTACAATAATATACTTCTCTCCCTCAGCACTACCATAACTAGAGCTTTCTTGCATATCAAGGATCAAGTGAGCCAAATGTGTACCTTAGCCTTTTCCTGACTATGCCTAACTCAGCTGTATTTTCTGTGTAATTAACCTAATTACTACTTCACATTTCCTGCTCATGTTTAATCTGTGTGTTGTGTTGAATCTAAACGATAAGGTATTTGTTGTCAAGCCTCATTATATCATTGCTCATTTATCTTTGTATACTGTATTCCTGAACTTAATGTAGGTGCTTTTCTCCCCTTGTCTCCACTGAAAGGGGGTGCTTTCCAGTCAAACCATCCCTGTAAACAAATGTAAATAAATAAATAAATACATCCCTGCCCATCATGTTTGATTCCCAAACAGTTTAAAAGGTACCTTATCTTGAAAAACACTGCTCTCTTTTTTTATTAAATGAACATTTACAACATATATGAACGTATACTACCATTCTGATTTTTTTCCATGAGACAGTTTGTATTTATTTATTTAACATTTAACAGGGATAAACAGAATGGGTGAAAAACCCATTTTCAGTGGAGGCCTGCAAAAAAAAAAGCTCCACAGCCAATTTTACATGGTTTAGAGAAGAAAAAAACAAAAAATTATGAACTTCATAAGAACTCTTTACATCACAAGAGAAACATATAAACATCATGAGAATTACAATCACAGGCACATTATTAAGCACAGTCAGGAATTAAAGTAGATTACACATTTATGGAGATTAAGTAGATTTAGGTAGGATAAGTACACAAGAATAAAAGAGCACAGAGAAAGTTATGTACAGTATGGGCGAGAAAGAGAGAGGAAATAAAAAACTAGACAGTAGCCAAGAAAGAAGGGGGGCACAAGCTAGGAGGAGGAAGAGGTAAACAGACAGAAAATGTGGAGAAAGATGAAGATAGGAGGAGAGGTAATGTAGAGGAGAAATGTTAGGTAGGAAGAAGAAATGGAGAAAAATAGGGCAGGGATAAGATATAATGTAAGTGCGTGAGAATATAGAAATGACATTTAGATCCACAGGAGGAGGAGTAAGTGGGCTGGATATAGAGGAAGTAGAATGGTAAATAGATGTGTGAAGAGTTTAGCTAGGTCCAGTACATGGGCAGAGCCAATTGTTCCTGAGGAAGACTTTTAGTAAGTTGTTGAAGTGTGCTGGGTCAGTACTAGTTAATATGCTCTGGGGGTAGAATTCCATCATTTGGAGATGTAGTTGGAGAAAAGAGAATCCCCAGCTTTGTTACTGGATTTAGAGACTTGTAATAAGGATCTGTTGGAGGATCAAAGAGTATGAGTGTTAGTGTAAAGTAAAAGCACAGTACACAAAGGGAAGTTTTTTCTTTCAGGTTGATGAACGTCTGTGTGCAAGGGTGAGTTGAGTGCAAATTAAAATAGTTCAACCCAGTTTAGTTGATGTAAAGTGGAACAGTGGTGAGACCTGTATGACGAGTTAGTGGCAAATTTGGCAATTTTATTACACCAAGTTTCAACCTTAGTGAAGATTATTTTACTAATGTTAGTGAAGACGGGGGAGGCATATAGTACTGTGAGAAGATGAGTTCTAGTTATAGCTTGTCTTGAGTTGCTAGTCAAAAAAGGTTTGATTCTATATAATGAGCCAAGTTTCATATGAATCTTCTTGATGGACTGGGACAGGTGGATGTCAAATTTCAATTTATTGTCTATTAGAATGCCTAATAATTTAATTTGAGTTATAGCTGTTATTACAGTGTTGTTTGAGGAATAGATTTGGAAAGGAGTACGAGGGTCTTGACAATGGCTGGTGTAGAATAGCATCAGCTTAGTTTTGGAAGGGTTCAGGATCACTTGCGAGTCTGACAGCCATGCTTCAACAGATAGGAAGGATTGCTGAGTAATAGGGACAAGATAATTTAGGGAAGGGGCAACAGAGATGTGTATAGAGACTTCTGCATACTGAATGACAGAAGCGAGTGGAGTGGATATATAGAGTCTATTTGTAAAGATAGTGAAACGGAGAGGACCTAAAATTGAACTCCCATGTTAATAGGTAGTAGGGTGAAAGTTCATGCGGCCATTTGACAGCTTGCTGCCGACCAGATAGGTAACTATGGAACTAAGTTGGAGAGGAGTGGCTGATGTTAAGGGAGGATAATTCATCCAAAAGTTTCTGATGAGAAACAGTGTCAACAGCTTTGGACAGATATAGAAAGAGAGAGGATACTAGCTTCTCATTGTTTCTATGTTGGTTTACATTAGTGAAACTAAGCAGGGCAGTTGTGGTACTGTGATTTGGGCAGCAGCTGTGTTGGGTGTTAGAAGGTTACTGGATAACAGTTACTTTAAAAGTTGGTTGTAGGCACATTTGTCTAATATTTTGGAAAGGGGTGGTAAGATGGCAATGGGTCTGTAATTAGAGAACTCAGTTACCACCTTAGTGCAGAGGGATGATATAAGACATTTTCCAGCTAGAGGGAATGTAATGTTCTGAGATAGAGTAATTGATCAGAATACTGACAGGACAGGCGATAGCATTGGCTACAATTTTTAGAAATTCTGTAGGGAGGTTGCCTGCGGCCAAGGTAGTAGGTCTGAGCTTGGAGAGTAGTTTTTTTTTACAGTGTCTTTTAGAATGGTGTTAACAGAAAAGGAATTATTGCTTTTATTGGAGGTATTTGGGATGTATGGAATAATTGTAAGGTTGGACTTGTAAAGTAAATGAATGGAACTTGTAGAGAAAGTGTTGATTTATGCAGAATTGTTATCAATATTGTTTGAAGAAAATGGGGACGGGGTTGATGAGTGTCCAGGATGACAGAGTTTATAAATAGCAGTCCAGAATTTCTTGGGATTATTATTATGCTTTTATAGTAATATGAAGTAGTACATTTTTTTGTCAAGTTTGACTTGAGACTTGGTTTTGCTGAGAAGCTATTTGTATAGGTCCATTTTTTTTTTTTTTTTGGTTTTTGGGTGAATGCCAGGTAGCCCAGGCTCTCTCTCTGTTTGAGAAGATGTGTTGTATCTTTTGTTAACCAAGGAGCATAGTTAGATTTGACTCTTCAATTTTTACAAGGTGCTAGCTTGTTTAGAATACCTAGAAAGATGGAACTGAACGACACCATCAAGAGCAGCTTTGAGTGGGGACCAGAGTTGTAACAGTGTGATAAAAATGTGGGTGTTGAAGTTCTTTTTGCTGCAAATATGATGGTAAAAGATTTGTCTGGGGGGATTAATATGAAATCTGACTAAACAGGTAGGTAGATGATCACCAAGAGTATAAGGGAGGCATCCTGACTGAAAAGCTGAGGGAGGTTTCTTGCTGAGGATCCAATTTCAGATAGACTGTTTATTGGTGACTCTCAGTTCTTGTTGTGGACTGGATTAATTGTGAAAAACCATGAAGATTGATGAACTTTGGGGGATTATCAGTTATAGGAGTACTAGTCATTGCTAAAGTCAACCATTATGTTGGCTTCTTGTGAGAAAGTAACAAATTCAGTGAAGTATTTCCTCAATTGCATTAGTGTTACTGCCAGGAGGAATACAGGTGGCGATTACAGTTATATTTTTGTTATTGATTTTTAGATTAGTTTGGTAAACAGTAGTTCAGCATTAATGAAGTCAGGCGTGTTTGTTTGTATAAGTTCTAGTTGTAAGTCTTGCTTGTACATTAAGGCTACTCCACTGCTGTCTTTTTCTGTCACAATGGTATATATATTAGCCTGGAGTAAAATATTATTCTTTACATCAGGTTTTAGCCAGGTTTCAGTGAGTACAGTGATACCTGGGGAGTACAGGGATAGGCATGCATGAAGATCATGGACTTTATTCAATATGCTTCTTGCATTCATACTGAGTAATAGGAGATGACAGGCTTTAGGAGAGACATGCATAGCAGAGTTTGAGAGGGAGTAGGAGGAACTGGTTGTTGACGAGTAAGCCTGGGGCCAGGGTTAGGGTGTATGTCTCCACTTAGTTTTAGAAGTGAAGTGGAGTTGAGTGGAGTGGGCCATAATAGATCTTTACTGGTTGTGGTCAGAAGTTTGTCAAGTTTATGAACTGAAGTGATTTTAAGTGAGGTGGGATGCATTTTGTAGTTGAGTTAAATGTAGGTGTAGTCAGGGCAGATGGGATATGAGGGCAGGGGGTAGGGAAGCACAGACAGCCAGAATGTAGTGACAGCGAACAGAGCAGGCAGAGAACTGGAGAGTTCACAGGAGGCAGACAGCAAAAAACATCAGACTCTGCAAGAATTTGCATGTAATAGCAGGGTTACTATGAGGCAAAACACTTCGCAAAGTCAACTAACTTGAGGATGCAGTGAGAAAGATCACAGGATGAAACCAGTTCTGGCTGACAAAAGTTAGAAATTAAGTACTATTTATTTAGAAAGGCAGTCAACAGGCTAGGTGGAGAAAAGGGAGCAGAGTGAAAGGAATAGTGCAGGAAATCGGTTTGGTGGTGTGTGAGCAGCCTAACAATTTAAGGTATTTAACAAGAATAGGCGTACAGTGTATTGAAAGTTGTGCTGATGGTACACTGATTCTGGCTGGGTTTGCAGACCATTAGCCTTCCAGATTTACTTCACTCTCGGACTTTACTTCTCCCTAACCTTTTCTTTCTCCTGTTGCTTAGCATTTGACAAGTCAAAGCTTTATTTGGACTTGTTTAATAATCTATGACAACAAATATGAAGACTTAATATACTTCTGGATGATTATTAAACTGCTTGTCACCCATAATCAACTGGGAATACTTGCTTGTATCTTAGAACATTCCCATTCTTGGTGTTTTGTGTTATAGCCCACTTCCATGTCTCCTAAACTGGACACTAATGGACACACATCATATGGTTTAAGCTTCTGTTGCATGCATGGTATATACAGCAATACTGAAAAATCTTACTCCTGTCACCATCAGGCTGTTTTATGAAACATTAAAGAAAGGACAATGTTTCCAAATCGGATCAAGCTAGTGCTTAAGTATACAGGCAAAAAACAGTACACAGCTATTTACAGAACTGCCTGGATAGATCATACTTGCAATTCAAATCCCCAAGTATCTTTCTGATATAGGAATTTTTGCCACTGGCAACCTGCATTTGAGAACTTGGTCAGGTGAAGGACTGACCACTTGACAGGTCTGATGAAGATGCCAGTGCAAAACTCTTCCATGTATTCATTTACATTTTTAACGGGAGGTTCCCATTATCAGTGGAGTCCTGGGAAGAATACTTCAGAAAGTAAACAGGAAATTATGGCAGACATTATGCAGTTAAATTTGAAGCAAGACATAATTCAGCTAATAAAATGGCACAAGGCCAAACACAGTAACAACGTATACACTTGCATGTGTACCACAAACAGCAGGCAGACACCGTAGAGGTACACATGTATAAATATTCTACTCTCTATTATTGCACTTCCTGTGGGTACATTAACTGCTAGGCAGGAGTTACTCTCCAATAGCCTAGCAGTGAGCTATAGTTTTCCACCTGTCAGCACTTCACCTAAGCTAATTTGCAGATATTCTCTCTAAAATATTGTAATTAACCCCTGAAATAATGTAATTTGCCTTTGCTATTTTGTCTTGCCACTGGATTGTTAACTGTGTTTCTAACTTGCAAGCTAATCTGTTGGATAATTCTTTATTACCAATGTATAAATCTGATTTTTCATTGTACTGAGGAGCTTTTCACCCCACGCCTCCACTGAAAATGGGCTCTGAACAGACCAGTGGACTTTTCTGGTTAACAAACTGCAAATAAATAGATATTAACAAGAAGCATCTCAGGGAAACATCAAGTGAGTGGCACCTGGGAGGCCAGCTAGGTAGGGCAGAAGGCAGCTGTGAGAATGCAGAGCAAAACAGCACATGCCAGAAAGCAAAGTAAAAAAAAAAATCACTTTAAATGAAGACATTGTCTTAAATAATTATTGGGCACTGTCAGCCCATCAGAAACAATGACCATGTATTTTTTTATATATGCATTTAATCTCTATGCCTGTCAACCACATGCCCCAGCCCCAATGAGTCCTTATCCCATCTGTCCGCCTTGCTCCCCAACTTTTCTGGCAGGGCAAGAGCCAACTTGAGGGCACTCAGGCAGCTAGAGAAACTGTTTGCACCCCCCTCTGCCATCTTTCCTTCAGCTTTACCATTTTGGTGAGACACACTCAACCCAGCACCAGAGGGGTCTTGTTTCATCTCTCTGATCAGGACTACACAAGTTTAAGTGAGAACACTAGCTGTTCTCAGAACAGAGGGCCACCAGGCCAGTTACACTCTCACAACACTGCATGACCTTTGACATGATGCCCCAGATACTTTTATATAATCCCCATTGACACTCCCCTAGAATAAGTGCAGCTCCCAGAGTGCAGACTCCACTGGAATAAATAATACTTATGCAAATGGCTCAATGCATTTTACTGTGCACATGCCACTTGGCGGGAAATTAATCCCAGGTCTATAGTTATGGACACCAGCCTCTCCTGAATTTCCAAATGCTGCAGTGTACTGAGCTAACATGCTTCTCTCACAATGGGCTACCCAACATCAGAAGCTCACTTCTATCCTGCCAATGTAGGATCCTCCAGATCTGGGTCATGCTTGGGACTTCATTCGCCTCACTTAAAGCTAGCAGAATGGTCAGACATTTGTTTGCAGCAACAGTAAAGTCAAGTTAACAGAGAGGCCAATATGATGGACGCTTTACAAAACTAGCTTATTTTTCTTTGCAGGCCTTCATCCCATTTAAAGCCAATAAAAACTCTACAGAAATTTCTGATAACCATCTTAAGTATATTTTTTTTCTGGCACTGGCAATGTCCAACACTTAATTTTTACTTTTTCCCAAACTAAGCAAAGGCACACTGATCAGTTTTTGCAGTAAATAAAGTTACAATGACAGCATTTTTTCTTGCCTTTTTAAATATGCACATAGTTTTGACGTGTCTTTACAGTTTGCTCATTCTCTGTACATGGATTTTAACTTGTATTCTACAAGTGCTGCAAAGCTGCATCACCTACACCTTCTTACTTTACAGTCACTGTATATTAATTCCTGATTTGCATGTCTGTAAAAAAACAGAAATACAACAAAGGCATAACGATAGTAAGGCATTTGTGGAAAATGTTAGGGGATAATACAAGTAATAAAGATGAAAAAACATTTAAAAACATCATGAAAACAATGAGCACTAAGAATTTAAAGAACGGATATAGTACAGTTGTGTACACTTACCATAAATGTAGATGTTCGAGTGTATTCACTGTTGCAGTCATTACATTTGGGTTATCTGCTTGCAGGTAGCCCTCAGTCGGCCTGATTAACAAAGTCTTGGGTCCTGCGTCAGTCGCTGTCCCTTCTTCCATGATGTCTGGTCATTAGGGGTATAAAACATGCAGCCGACGGCATTACATCAGTTTTTCTTGCCCCAGATGTCAGGTGCCCCCCGATGGGGAGCAATTAAATATGAAAATACAATGATATGCCTCCAACAAAAAGCAAATACACCAAAAAGGCTTTTAAGCATAGTAAGGGAAAGTAGAAGTATAGGCAAAAGAAGTTAGGGGGCTGGAGGGAGGGTAACCAGGACTGCAACAGTGAATACAGTCCAACATCTACATTTATGGTAAGTGTACACAACTGTACTATGTTCTTCGTGTTTCACTGTTGCAGTCATTACATTTGGGTAAATTCCCAAAGCTATGGTTGGGAGGAGGAATTTAGACAGCATTAGGACCAGCTACAAGGTCCTGCAAGACAGCAGTGGCAAAGCCAGCTCTGGATTTAGAGAAAATTGGCAAATGATAATGCTTGGTGAAATGGCAAATGATAATGCTTGGTGAAAGTATGCACAGAACTCCAGGCAGCAGCTTCTAGGATGTCCCTGGTAGGGACGCCTTTGAGAAAGGCTATAGAGGTAGATGCAGCCCTGGGAGTGAGGTCTGATCCCCTGGGGGATAGGTTTTCCATGGTGCTTATAGAAATGAATGCAATGGCCTATCCATTTAGAAATGGTTTGCTTTGAAATAGCCTTCCCCTCTGCCCATGTGGCAAATGCCACCAGCAGTTGTTTAGATTTCCTTTGAGGTTTAGTACTGTCCAAGTAGAATCTAAGTTGTCTGTGCACATCTAAGGAATGCAGTATCCATTCCCCTTTGTTCTGTGGATTGGGAAAGAAGGTTGGCAAATGAGAAGACTGATTAAGAGCAACACTGGATACCACCTTGGTCATGAAGGATGGATTGGTTCTGAGGGACACCCTGACTGTATGAAAGATAATGAAAGGCTCCACTGCCATAAGGGCCTGTAATTCAGATACCCTTCTAGCTGAAGTGATTGCTAAAAGGAAGTCGGTTTTCCAAGAAATAAATTTTAAGTCTGCAGTAGCAGCTGGCTTGAAAGGAGGTAGAGTGAGTTTCTCCAAAACAAAGTTAAGGTCCCAGGCTGGGGTTGGGGCTCTCCTGGGTGGTCTCAAATTTTTGGCCCCTCTGAGGAACTGCTTGAACAGTGGGTGAGAGAAGAGGGGGGATTCTGTGTTATAATGATCTGAAATGGCTGAGGCGTGGATTTTAATGGAGGAAAAAGACAGGCCCTTGTGAAGCATCGCAGTTAAGTATTATAAAATCTGAGGTAAATTGGGCGCTGCTGTGCTCATCCGTTGAGATTTGTTCCAGGCACAGAATATTTTCCATTTTTCAGCATAAGATTTTCTAGTACTAGGCCTCCTTGCCTCAAATATCCATCACAGGTTTACTGAGGGGATGGTAGAGGAGAGATTATGTAATTAGCCAGGCTGCAAGGTTCAGTGTTAGAAGCTGAGGGTGCAGAATCTGGTTCTCCTGCTGAGACAACAGGAAAGGAGTCTGAGGCAGGTGCCATGGGGATAACCATGACACACTGCACAGGAGGGGGTATCAGTGTTGGCGTGGTCAGTCTGGAGCAATCAAAATCATCCTTGGTTTGTCCTGTTTGATTTTTAGTAGTACTTTGGAAAGCAAAGGCAGAGGGGGGAAAGCATAGACTGATCGGTTTTTCCAACTGAAGGACAGAGCATCCTCTTTCCAGGCTTGCTTGTGGGGAGTCCTTGTGCAAAATTTGTCCAATTGGTAGTTCTGGGGAAAGGCAAACAGGTCTATATCTGGGCTCCTCCATTTGCTTGTCAAGATGTTGAAAATCCTTGGTTCGTTTCCACTCATGTGGGTCCATGAAGTTTCTGCTTAGTCCGTCTGCCAGTGTTTTTAATTTTCCTGGCAGGAATTGAGCTTGTAGGTGCACTTGGTAGCTCAAGGCTGTGTTCCACAATGCAATGGCTAGTCTGCAGAGGTGGTAAGAATGTGTACCCCCCTGCTTGTTTATGTACCACATAACAGTGGTGTTGTCCATCTTTACCATAAGTTGTCCTGGAAGAATGTGGTCCTTGAAGGCTGTCAGAGCATTCTGTACAGCTAACATTTATTTTTGATTGATATGCAGGTGCATTTGACTTGGGTTCCATTTGCCCTGAATGCACTTCCCTACCAAGTGAGCCCCCCATGCATAGTCTGATGAGTCTGTTAGGGTTTGGGCGGCAGGGGGTGGTGTGAAAGGTAGTCCCTTGTTTTGGTGGCAGGCCTCTGCCCACCAAAGGAATTCTAGGCATAGGCAAGGTATGATAGGAATCACTGCTTCTAGATACTGGGAATGTTTGACACCATAGGCTTTTTAGATACCACTGTAGTTTCCTCATATGCAGTCTTGCATATGGAATTAGAAGAATGCAGGAGGCCATGAACCCCAAGCCTTTCAGTATTTGTCTTGCAGATAGCAGGGTTTTTACGGCCACTTGTTTGAAGTAGGTTGTCAAATGAATTTGTTTCTCTGGCGTGAGGTAAGCCATCTGGGAAGTTGTATTCAAGCTTGCTACCAGGAATATAATTTGTTGACAGAGTACCAAGTGTGATTTCTTTTCATTTATGGTGTACCCCAGACAAGTTAGAACCCTTTGTACAAAGGCCAGATGATTCAAAAGTAAGTTCTGGCTGCCTGAATTAGACAATCGTCCAGGTATGGGTATATTTGAATATTTCTTTGCCTGCAAAATGCAATAACTGGAGCTAGGCACTTTGTGAATACCCTGGGCACAGTAGATAAGCCAAAGGGCAGTGCAGAGAACTGACAGTGTGTGAAGCCTGTTTTGAAGCAGCGTAGGTATCTTCTGCAAGATTTCCTGATTGGGATTGTGCAGGTATGCTTCTTTTAAATCTAGTGTTGCCAACCAGGCATCTTTGCCTAGCATACGAAGTAACTGAAGAGTCAGCATCTTGAATTTTGGAATTTCCAAAAAGGTGTTTAGAATACACAGGTCCAGGATAGGACGCCATGAATTGTCTTTTCTGGGTACCAAGAAAAGTCTCGAGTAGAAACCTAGACCTTTTTCCGGTAGCAGTTGAACAGCCCTTATGCTTAAGAGAGAAAGTACTTGGTTTTGGGCCAATGCCCATTGATTTCGGGGTAGGTCCGGCCACCTGCTTGGTGTTGGCAACCTGTGGAAGTGAAATCTGTATCCCTGGGACACTATATTTAAAACCCATTTGCCCTGGGTAATGAGTTCCCAGTTCTTTGCATGAAGAGCAATATTTCCCCACAAAGGGGCAGTCAGTTAAGTGCTTGGAAATTTTAAATGGAAGTCACTGAGACAGTTTACCATAGGGGGGAGTCTTATTACTCCCAGATTTGGAAGTGGAGGCCCCCCACTGCTTAGTCCTGTGTGTCCCCTGGGACTGAAACCTGGGGCTATTGCTGTGTCTGAGTTTGGCTTGAGAAGACCTGGAAGTGAAAAACCCCACCCCCAGCCCAGAAAACCACAGTGAAATCTTCTCAAAAGTGAACTTCTCACTTCTCAATACCGAAGTGGAATCCTTCAAGGCCCCAGGGCCAGTGGAAACTACAGCCCAAACTGCAGAATCCTATATAAATGCATTCTACGGACATCTCCAGGAATGCATGGATCATGCTATCCCAAACTAAACCAAGACCCAATCATCCAAAGGCAGGCGTCCAGTCTGGTGGACCCCTGCCATAAATAAACTGTACAACAGATGGAGGAAGCTACTACATGATAGAGCAAAATCCCTAATAGGGAAGGCATCTCTGATCAGTACTAGCAAAAAATTACGATCCCTCATAAAATCCTCCAAGGCCAGCTTAGAGAGAAAAATTGCACAGGACACCAAAGACAATCATAAGACTTTTTTCAGTTATGTTAGAAACCTGGGATGCAACTCCCAGACTTGTTCTGAGTTGATTCTAAACGACAAAAAATACACTGAACCCACAGACATCGCCAATATCCTGGCAGACAGGTTCAGTGCAAACTTCTCCACCCCCTCCCCCCCAAAAGAGCAAGTATCTATCTCAGCAGAGGGCTGCCTCCCAAACATCTCAGATGCTCAGGTGAAGGCTGCCCTCTCCAAAGCAAAAAACACCGCTTCCATTGGACCAGATGGCATCCCAGGTTGCGTCCTACATGAACTAAAAGAGGAACTAATCCCTCAAATAAAACAGCTATACAATCTCAGCCTCACTACAGAATATGTGCCCACAGAATGGAGTACAGCAACAGTGGTCCCACTCCACAAAGGTGGAGCCTCTACAGACCCTGGAAACTATCGCCCCATAAGCCTGACTAGCTTAGTCTGCAAGGCTATGGAGAGGATCATCATGGGGCTCATAAACAAAGACATTGGGGACCTACAGACACTAGATCCTACCCAGTTCGGCTTTGTCAAGGGCAGATCCTGCCTTTTGAACCTGGTTGACTTCTTTGAAACAGTCATCAAAGCCATAGATGAAGGGAAGTTAGTCCACACAGCCTATCTGGACCTTGCAAAAGCATTTGACAATACCCCACTCGGGCATCATAGATAAGCTATCCAGCTTATATATAAACCCCTACTTCACAAGTTGGGTCGCAAACTGTCTCAAAGACATAACCCACAGAGTGAGAGTTGCTGGAGCCATGTCAGACTCGAAACCGGTCACAAGTGGCGTCCCACAGGGTTCTGTCCTGGGACCACTCTTGTTCGGTATATACTTTTCCGAGGTACAGGCAAATGTGGGAGGACTATGGCTCACCAAGTTCGCAGACTACTGCAAACTGGGCGCCATAATCAACTCTCCAGCTGACACAAACATCCTTCAAAAAGGTCTCACAGAGACAGATAACTGGTGCCAGCACCATGGTTTAAAGCTAAATGCCAAAAAATGTATAGTCATACCCTTTGGCAAAAACAATGTGCCCACAAATTACCACATAGGCGGAAACCCATTAAGTACAGAGAAATTTATTAGGGACCTGGGGACCCAAGTTGATAGCAATCTTTCCTTTGAAAACCACATTGCCAAAGTGGTTAGAAAGACCTTCTACATAGCCCACCACATCACGAAGGGTTTCACATCTAGATCAAGAGAGGTAATCGTGCCCCTTTATTCATCCCTCATCAGGCCCATCATAGAATACAATGCCCCTTTTGGGATGTACCTTACCTGACACCTGCAGCAATTAGAAAGACCCCAAAAGTATCTCACCAAGAGGATCAAGTGTCTCAAACAGATGCCATATGCTGCTCGGTTAAAAAAACTCCAGCTCTACTCAGTTGCATACCGCCTACTTCGAGGTGATCTATGCCTGACATACAGAGCTATGTCAAATCCAGAATTAATGGACATGCTCCACCTCAGTAAATCTAAATCCTTTAGAGCCACATGCTCGAGGGACTTAAACCTCAGCACAGAAATAAATAGAACTTGCTGGAGGGACAGGTTCATAACCCAGAGGCTCCCTTCGCTCTGGAATAGGATTCCAGTTCATGTGAGGCAGAGCACCTCACTGAATCTCTTCAAGAAGAACTTCGATAAGTGGATGGGGGATCGTAGGTTTGTCCCAGGGATTACTCCCATGTCACTATTAGACAGAGGCACAGTAAACTAAACCTTAAAAAGTGCACAGTATACTCAAATCAAGGGGTGGCGTAAGCCATACAGAATCGGGCTAGGCTTATAACTGCCCCAGGGCAGATAGCCTAGTATGAACCTATGAAGGGGCTGGAAAGGACCAATTCTTAGAGGGCCAGTGCCTACTAAATCTAGGAGGCTGAACTTGTAATAAATCTTTAACAGTTTGCATAGATTTAGCTTTATCTTCCATCTTTTTAAGAACTTTCTCAGCCGTGTTGCCAAACAGGCGGTCCTGATTTAAGGGAGCATCCAACAATTTAGCTTTAACATGATCAGGCAAAGATTGCTCCTCTAGCCAAGCATGCCTTCTGAGCACAGACCCAGTAACAGCAGCCCTGCAAGAGGCCTCTAATAGGTTCATAGGTTTATACTAGGCTATCTGCCCTAAGGCATTTATAAGCCTAGCCCAAAGTTTTGTGGCTTACGCCACCCCTTATATGAAAAAATACTGTGCCCATTAGTTTGTTGTGCCTCTGTCCAGCAGTGACACAGAGATGATTCCCGGGGTAAACCTACGATCTCCCATCTACAGGTCAAGATTTCTCTTGAACAGAGCCAGCGAGGTGCTCTGCGTCACATGGACCGGGATTTTATTCCACAGCATAGGGAGTCTCTGAGTGATAAATCTATCCCTCCAGCACATCCTATTTATATCCATGCTAAGGTTTAAGTCGCTTGCTCTAGTGGTTTTGGTGGATTTGGATTTTTTGAGGTGGAGCATGTCCATTAATTCCGGGTTGGACATGGCCTTGTATGTCAGGCACATGTCACCTCTGAGCAGACGGTATGCGACTGAATAGAGCAGGAGTTTCTTCAATCTGGCAGCATATGACAGATTTTGGAGTCCCTTTATCCTTTTGGTGAGGAACTTTTGGGGTCTCTCCAATTGCTGCAGATGTCGGGTGAGATACATCCCGAATGGGGCATTGTACTCAATCATTGGTCTGATAAGTGAAGAGTACAGGCGAACAATGACCTCACTAGATCTGGATGTGAATCCCTTCATGATCAGGTGGGCAATGTAGAAGGTCTTTCTAACCACTTTAGCAACGTGATTGTCAAAAGAAAGGCCACTGTCAACCTGGGTCCCCAGGTCCCTGATAACCTCTTCTGTGCTTAGTGGATTGCCACCTATATGGTAGCTTGGGGTTACCTCGTTTTTCCCGAAGGGTATGACTATACATTTTTTGGCGTTTAACTTCAGGCCATGGCTCTGGCACCAGCTATCTGTTTCCGTGAGTCCCTTCTGAAGGATATCCGTGTCCGATGCACTTTCCACTATGGCACCCTGTTTGCAGTCGTCTGCAAACTTTGTCAGCCAAAGTCCTCCCATGTTGGCCTGTATTTCTGAGAAGTAGATGCCGAACAATAGGGGGCCAAGGACCGAGCCCTGTGGGACCACTTGTGACCGGCTTGGAGTCTGACATAGCGCCAGCAACTCTAACCCTGTGGGTTCTGTCCTTAAGCCAGTTTGCAACCCATCTTGTGACATATGGGTTTACATTTAAGCTGGTAAGTTTTTCTACAATACCCGAGTGTGGTTTTGTGTCAAAAGCCTTTGCAAGGTCAAGGTAGGCTGTATGGACTGCCTTTCCCTCATCAATGGCCTTGGTGACTGTTTCGAAGAAGTCGACCAAGTTCAAAAGGCATGATCTGCCCTTGACGGGCCAAACTGGGTCGGGTCCAATGTCTGCAAGTCCCTATATCTTTGTTTATGAGCTCCATTATGATCTTCTCCATAGCTTTGCAGACTAGACTTGTTAAGCTTATGGGGCGGTAATTACCAGGGTCCATAGAGGCACCGCCTTTGTGGAGTGGGACCACAGTTGCCGTACGCCACTCCTTGGGCACGTATCCTGCGGTAAGGCTGAGATTAAACAGCTGCCTTATGTGCGGGTTTAATTCCTCATTTAGCTTGTGTAGCACACAGCCGGGGACACCATCCGGTCCCATTGAAGCTGTGTTTTAGCTTTAGAGAGAGCAGCTTTCACCTGTGCATTTGAGATGTCTGGGAGGCTACACTCCGCTGGGATAGTTATCTCTCCTTTAGGGGAGAGGGTGAAGTTTGCACTGAACCTGTCTGCCAGTATGTTGGCAATGTCTGTGGGTTCAGTGATTTTTGTATCATTTTGGACTAATTCTGAGCATATCTGGGAGTTTCCACCCAGGTTCCTAACATAGCTGAAAAAGGCCTTATGATTGTCCTTTGAATCCATGGCAATTTTTCTCTCAAAATTGGCCTTAGTTGATTTTATGAGTGCTCATATTTTTTTACTAATAATGATCAAGGGTGACTTCCCTTTTATGGATTTTGTTCTATCATGTAATAGCTTTCTCCTCTTACTGTAAAGTTTGTTAATGAATCAAAACCACATTGCAAAGTATGTTTTACAACTTGTTCAGCAGAATGCATTAAATCCTCTAAGTCTTTATTTTCCCCACAGTCAGGAATCATCATTTTCTGTTTAAGCAATCCAATAACATGTTGCTGATACTGTGAAACTGGCAGTTTAAAGCCCTAAAGGCCAAGGTTGCAGAAGTGTAAACCATTCTTACCCCATCTATCCAGTGCCCTGGAGTCTCTATCAGAAGGTGTAGGATTTTTAGCAGTAGAAGCCTTAATGCCCTTGGGCCCCTGTGAAATAGTCTCTGGATCCGCAATAGGATTTTTATAAAGGAACTTGTGTGACTTAGGGATCCTATAGTACCTGTCTGGTTTTCTGGGAGCAGGAGGCAAGGAATCAGAGGCCAAACTAGATTCTGAAAAAGCATCAACAATGTCTAGTACAGGAGGAATAGCTAAAGGCCTATGCTGAGGTAGGAGTAAGAAATCCCTAAGCCTCTTTTTTGAATCAGAAAAATCTTAGCTTTCCCAGTGGAAATGCTCCCTTAGAGTATGCAAGGTTTCCCCAAAAGAAAAATCCACTGGAGGGGAAGCAGAGGGAATGGAGACCTCTGCATCAGAATCCTCATAAGTAGATGAGGGCAAATCCAGATAATCAGAAGAATCAGAAAAAACAGGATCCTGATCAGAAGATTCATAAACAACTTCAGTCCTAGGCCTCTTAGAAAGGGGGGGGGGGGGGGTTGGCTACCCCTGATAAGAGTTATTAAATCTTCAGCCATCATTTGCTTTTTAGGCACAGTGGCCTAAGCATGTGGCCTGGGCGTTGTTTTTTTAGGCATGGTTCGAGATTTAGGCCTAAGTGAAGAAGGAGGCGTCGGTTTAATATGCAAGTCTGTATGCACGTCTGCATGCCTGAATACACCTCAGAAGCAGGTGCCTGCATAGCGGCTCCGGACCCATCCAAAGTAGAGGTATCCGCGGATTCCATAGTTGAAGCATCTCGTGGCATACCGGACTCTGAATGGGTCTCAATAGAGGATTGCGAATCTGAAGTAGTGGGTATCAGGGGCTGTGAAAGCGCCTCACTGAGTACTGGCGAACTGGTGACTGGCTTAGGAGAAGTGTCATTGGCAGTTTTGGACTTAGTCGGCCTGTTTCTGTCTTTATCTTTGCATTTTTTCACAATCCCGGTAGTCGGATGGCCAACTGACGACATTTCTGGATAATTACACCGAGAACCGAAATATTTAGGGGCGTTAATATACTGACGACGGATAGTGCGCTAATTAAATAAAGCACAAAACCAACAGCAAGGTACGTCGTGGTCAGGGCCTAGGCAAGGAATACAGTATGAAAGAAGATCTTTATGAGGCATTTGCTTTCCTCAAGTAATGCAATTAACTTTTACTGACATCGGTAAGGAGCAAGAAAAAGTTTCTCCAACAGGGTACTTAGCTTTAGTTGAAGACTTTGGTTCTGAAACTCGAAAACAAAAATTTCAGGAGTTGGCCGACCAGCACTTGCGAACTGCTTCTGCTTCGGACACCGCACGGCAAGAAAGACTGATGTAATGGCGTCGGCTGCATGTTTGATACCCCTGACGACCTGACGTCATGGAAGAAGGGACAGCAACAGACGCAGGACCCAAGACTTTGTTAATCAGGCCGACTGAGGGCTACCTGCAAGCAGATAATCCAAATGTAATGACTGCAACAGTGAAACACGAAGAACATCCAGTACTGTCTCAGTCCTCTAATACCAGTGATGAAAAATTTCATATGTATGCTTTATAAGACTGATGGAAGTAAACAAATAACATCCAAACACTGCACAGTTCTATGCTGCTTAGCAAGTGAATTGTTACATTTATTTTACTGTTTTAATACTGTCAAAATATATCCATTAACTTCAGAGAGCACTCACTACAGCATTATTTACAAATAGGTTGCAACCGAAGCAACTAATCTTGAGTTACCAGACATCTCTGCTTACCTGAACATCCATTGGCAAAATATATTTATTTTTAATACAGGCTTTATAACGCCTAGGGATAAATAAACACATTATGTTAAACATACGATTAAACACTTTTGGTATTCGGTTTCATTAATTAATGACCCCCCCCCCCCCTCCCACAATGCCAGCTTCTTACTTCAGTTTTACTGCTTCTCATTTTATAATCTTCTACAGGCTGCCAAGAGCACTGCCCACAAAATGGAACTCCAGTACATACCAACACAATGGGATGAATGACAGAAGTGCAGAAAGCCATAAAAATAAACATTTCAATGTTAAAGGACTACAGCATGTTGAAAATAAAGCCACCTGCTGTATAAGAGACAACTGATGAAAGCTGGAGTAGAAGGCTGAGGCAATCAGTGAGACAATGAATGATGCTTACAATACACAAACATGTCATCATTCATCTTCTTACAATTACTTTGTACAGGCTCTTAACTACTAAAAATATCTGAATAAGGAAGACCGACAACACTTGGTCTAACAAAGCCCTCTGTAAACTGTGGAGGTTGTCTCTGTCTACATTTGTAACACTGTTTCCAAAAATATATATACAATTTTATTCGTAACAATCATACACCTGTTACCTTTTTTTTTAGCACTGCCTTCCTAATTTACTCAACATGGAAGACACCCCCTTTCATATAAAAATATGCGTGTGTTATATGCACTGATGTAGGTACGCAAAGCAGACAATGCAGGATATGATCCAGAATACCTTCAGATCTGACAAAAAAGATCACATTTCAAGAAAAGTGAATGATTAGTTTATGAATCTGTGAGAGCACTGCAATCAATCAATATGAGTGTTCATAAAGTGTTGCAACAAATAACTGGCTCAGTGTTATGTGAACAATAATAAACACATTATTTCCAAGATGATGAGTGAGCTTGCTAATGTTTTCACTCAGTACTAGCTTCAGTGCAAAACAATGATTAAAAGAGTTAGGGGGAGGGGGCAATTGTACAAAATCCCTTAAGATGGTACAACAGGGGGACACATCCTCCTGTTTAACAGCCATTTAAAAGTAAAACAAAAAATAAGGCCATATACAACTCATGGTGTAGTTTACACACCACAAAGCACTTATAAGCTGCATATACAGAAAGGTTAGAGTAGCTGCTGTTGCTAAAATGGAACGGATTTACAGTATTTTCCAATACAACTCTCTCAATCCCACAGAGAAGACTTGGGAAGAAAAGTCCACAACAAAAAAAAAAATAGACAACTAAAACATTCACCTGGCACAAGTCGCAGCTCTCTAGGAGATGGGAGAAAAGCAAAATAAAAACAATTCAGAGGAATAACAAGCTCCCAAGACAGAATCAGAGACAACAGTAGACTATACAGTCTGGAGTTCAGAATTAGCAGTATTAAGCACCTGGAGTCCCCCCCCCCCTTTTAAACAGCTGTCAAGTACTGAAACAAAAGTTACATTCCTTGCCAACACAGCTTAATAACAGAAGGCTATCTTCATTAAACCACTAGGACCAACAACATCTCAAATTTTCCCAGGATATACCTCCTCCTCCTTATCCGTAATGTTCTGTAATCTAACTGCCTTTAGACATTTTAGGTGTGCCTCTTGAAAGCAAAGCACATAAGCCATTAGCAATACTGTGCATATAACCATGCAAATAACTTAACACCTCCTAGATCATGTACTCTTATAGCCAGGGAGTGGGGCGGGTAGAGGATAAAAAAAAAAAAAAAAAAAGACAATTCCAATAACAATTATTGTTTAGCAAATACATAGCAATTATAACTGAAATTATCAAGCACATCTTCTTCAAAGCAGTAGGACAGAATTCCAGATTCATCATGATGGGTGGTCATCATGGGAATACAGATGAGACAACTCTATCCCACAGGAAGACCAGTACCTAGGAAACCTCTCTAACTTGTACTATCATACAGTGACCATTGACACATCCGCACAGATATCATCTAAAGGTGCAGCTATGAGAAAGGACCGAGGGGTAGCTACTGCACTGGTTGAACATGTCAGTAGGTGTAGCAAGCAAAAGTTTTGTTACATTTTTCATTACAAATATGAATATAGCCCAACCACCACTTAAATTAATTGCACACATTCACACTCAATCTGTTAGGAAGCAAGTAAAGGAAACTGAATCTTTACTGATTTTGTTCTGTCAACATGCACTGTAAGTTGCATGTGTAAATCCACAGTGTAGAAAATATTGCACGTACTGGAACAATTGGGAAGAATACAGGCAAATTATAAGCTGATTCAAATTTCTTTCTGCAGGCCATCTCTGGTATGAAAGAAGGGAATGTTGTAAAGATGCTACATCTTTAAGTAAACCAAAAATGAATGCTTACTGCAGTGACAGAAGATTTTCAGTGCAAATAAACTGATGGACCAGCCTACTGGCACCAACTAAATAATATGCCCATCAGCTAGTGAAATGGCATCTAAATAATACACCCACCAACTAGTGAACTGGTGTCTACATAATACGCCCACCAGCTAGTGATCTGGTGTCTACATAATACGCCCACCAGCTAGTGAACTGGCGTCTACAGGAAAAGACATGCAATGAGAAAAACGGACTAACACGGCCATCCTCTTATTTTCAGGGGTTCTCAATAGGGAATGGGAGAGACTTCCACCCTGACAGTTTACAAACGATATCGCAGACATGATGTGAACGGCTGGCAGCTACAGCATAACGGAGAGAGTCCTGAACATCCTGTAGAGTGAGGGGAACCACCTTCAGCAACACAATACTGATGCACAGACTAACCCTCTGAATCTGACCATACATCTTGGACTGTCTGCCCTTGAGAACACTCTCCACGGCACAGGCATTCATGAGGACAGCCAGTAAAGGAATGGGGGAGTGAAAGAGACCACCTAGAGTAAGATTAGGAGTGTGAAGCCAGAATCACATGCAAACTTGTAAATTCTTATCTGATGAGATACATGACCAATCTGCAATTTTAAATATATAATTTTATGCACACACTACATATATCACAAAAAAAATAAATAAATAATATATATATATATAAAATGTGCATGTTATTATACATGTATAATTTCACTGAATGCTAATTTGACTGAATCCCAAATGGTTGAAATTATATGACTGAAACCTCTACTATACAAAAAAAAATGATTTTGCAAGAGGGCAAGCCCCCCCACCTACCCACAATGTCCCACATATAGTGGGCTTTGCCACCCCACAACCCAATTTACATATACTAACTTCATGGTTGAACAACCACAGAGAAAGAGAAAAAAAAAAAAAAAAAAACAGATCTGGGGTTATAACATAACCATCACAATATGTACATACTCTAACAGACTCACTTTCCTAATAAAGTACAGTTTTGTACCTACCATAAATGTAGATGTTCGAAGATCCACATTGCTGCAGTCCTTACACTTGGGTAGTCCGCTGTCCTCGGTCGGCCCGAATATCAAAGTATAAGGCTGACGTCAGTCAAGGCGCATTTGACTGACATCAGGACGTCAGGGTACAAATGCGCATGACCGACATCATATCCTCAGTCTTTTCTTGCCCCAGATGTCAGAAGACCCTAAAAGGAAAGGTCAAAACCAAAAGACAGCAAACAACCAACCATCCTAGCACTAAAAATATGTACAATATATACAATATACACCATATTGACAACCCAACCCACACAACCGCCTCTAACTACAGAGGGGAAGGAGGGAGGGTAAATTGGACTGCAGCAATGTGGATCTTCGAACATCTACATTTATGGTAGGTACAAAACTGTACTATGTTCTTCATCTCACATTGCTGCAGTCCTTACACTTGGGTAGAATCCCAAAGCAGAGGTAAGGGAGGATGGCCAAACTATAAGGAAGCAGGAGCTGCCAAAATGCCCTGCAAAACAGCAGTGGCAAAACCAGCCCTAGATTTAGAATAAAGTGGTAGGTGATAATGCCTAGAGAAAGTATGCACTGAACTCCAAGTAGCTGCCGCCAAAATATCTTTAGTTGCCACCCCCCTCAAAAAAGCTGTCGAAGTGGCAGTAGCCCTAGTGGAATGAGGCCTAATCCCAGCCGGAATCTCCTTGCCATGATGGGAATAACAGAAAGCAATGCAAAACCCAATCCACTTAGAAATAGTTTGTTTTGACACAGGCTTGCCCTGAGAACTCAAAGCAAAAGAAACAAATAACTGCTGAGACTGCCTGAACCCTTTAGTTCTGTCCAAATAATATCGCAACTGCCTGTGTACATCTAAAGTGTGCAAAATCTTTTCCTCTTTATTTTGGGGATTTGCATAAAAAGTAGGCAAATGAATAGTTTGGTTTAAAGCCACACTAGAAACCACTTTAGGCATAAAGGAAGGATTAGTACGTAAAGATACCCTATCCTTATGGAAAATTAAGAAAGGCTCAACCGCCATAAGGGCCTGCAACTCAGAAACCCTTCTTGCAGAGGTAATGGCCAGCAAAAAAGCAGTCTTCCATGATAAATATTTCAACTCTGTAGTAGCTGCAGGCTCAAAAGGTTGTAGAGTGAGTTTCTCCAACACAAAATTGAGATCCCAAGCAGGAGTAGGAGCTCTACGTGGGGGTCTTATATTCTTTGCCCCTCTAAGAAATTGCTTGAACAAAGGATGAGAAAACAATGGTGGGTCACAATCATAGTGAGCCGAAATTGCTGCAGCATGAACCTTAATAGAAGAGAAGGACAAACCTTTGTCCAGTAACTCAGTAAGATATTGAAGAGCCACACTTAAATTAGGCTCAGAAACATCAAAATCCTTTGCTGCACTCCAAAATAAAAATCTCTTCCATTTATCTGCGTACACTTTTCTTGTACTAGGCCTTCTAGCTTCCAAAATAACATTCAAAACTTGCTGTGGAAGTTGAGACCCACTATGGTTCAAAACAGAATATGCCAGGCTGTTAGGTGAAGAGAGTGAAGCTTGACATTGAGCAAATGACTGTCCTCCTGAGACAACAGGTGTGGAATCAAGGCAAAGCCCACGGAGGCTCCCGCACCAGGCTTCTCAGTAATGGGTACCAATGCTGTCGAGGCCAATCTGGAGCTATCAAAATCATCCTTGGCTTGTCCTGTCTGGCCTTTAGTAGTACCTTTGGGAGGAGAGGCAGAGGTGGAAAGGCGTACACATGAAGATTGCTCCAATTGAAAGAAAGAGCATCCACTTTCCAAGCTGTGGGATGAAACCTTTTCGTGCAAAACTTTGGCAGCTGGTGGTTTAGTGGAGAAGCGAACAGATCTATGTCTGGAGTTCCCCATGACACTGTCAATTTCTGAAATACATGAGGATCCAATTTCCACTCGTGGGGATCCATGATTTGTCTGCTTAACACATCTGCTAAGGAGTTCTGTGCTCCCGGCAGAAACCTTGCCTGAAGATTTAGATGTAAACTGAGAGCAGTCTCCCACAAAATCATTGCTTGCCTGCATAGAGGATAAGAATGTGTTCCCCCTTGCTTGTTGATGTACCACATAACAGTTGTGTTGTCTGTTAGAATCAACACCTGCCCTGGAAGAAGTAAATCCTTGAAAGCTATTAATGCAAACTGGACTGCTAACATCTCCTTCAAGTTGATATGTAGATGTTGTAGTCTGGCAGGCCACTTGTCTTGTATCCACTTTCCATTCAGATGAGCTCCCCAAGCTTTGTCTGAGGCATCTGTCGTCAGAATCTGACTCGCCTCTGGCCGGGTCACAGAGAGTCCCTTGTTTAGGTGACATTCCTGAGCCCACCACAACAATTCCTTTTGAATGCAAGGTATTATTTGAATGACAGTGTCCAGATCCTGGCAGTGCTGTGTCCATACATTTTTGAGATACCATTGTAACTTCCTCATATGCAGTTTGGCATTGGGAAGCACCAGAATACAAGATGCCATGAATCCCAAGGCTTGAAGGACTGTCCTTGCAGTCAGCCTGGACTGATGAGACAATTGATGAAAGTAAAGGGAAAGATTCTTTTGTTTGTCCGGGGTCAAAAAGGCCATCTGGGATGCTGTATTCAGTCTTACACCCAGAAAGCACATGTCCTGAGAGGGTACTAGACTGGACTTTATTTCGTTCACAGAATACCCCAGGCATCTTAGCACTGCTATCACATATTCCAAATGATGAAGAAGCTCGTCCCTTCCTTGAGCCAGAATCAGTCAATCGTCCAAATAAGGATAGATCTGTATTCCTTTTAGCCTGAGGAAAGCTATCACTGGAGCCAGAACTTTCGTGAACACTCTGGGCGTAGTAGATAAGCCAAAGGGCAATGCAGAGAACTGATAATGAGAAGTCCCAGCCCGAAAACGCAGATACTTCCTGCAACTCAGTCTGATAGGAACATGAAGGTAAGCCTCCTTGAGATCCAAAGTTACCATCCAATGATCTTTGCCCAGCAGAGGTAAAAGCTGTTGTAACGTCAACATTTTGAACTTGGGAATGTCCAGATAAGTGTTGAGGGTAGATAAATCCAAAATTGGTCTCCACGTGTTCCCTTTCTTTGGTACTAGGAACAGGCGAGAATAAAATCCTAGGCCCACTTCTAGCATAGGAACCGGCTGTATGGCCCCCATTTGAAGTAACAGAGAAATTTGTTTGTGAGCCTCTATTCTTTGTTGAGGAGGAACGTCTGGCATGCCTTTGAAAGGAGGCAAGGTATGGAAATAAAACCTGTAACCGTGGTGTATGATATCCAATACCCATCTGTCTTGGGTAATCAAACTCCAATTTTCCTTGAAAAGTGCCAACCTTCCTCCCAAAGGTGCTGCCAGACGAGAAGGCTCTGGCAGCTGAAAAGGTAGGTCATTGGGTCTGTTTACGAAAGGACTGACCCCTGCCCTCACCAAGACTGTGCAGGTGAACTCCTGTTCTAGGCCTGAAAGAGCCCTGAGCACTGCCCCTACCATGCCTAGACCTACCCCTAGACTGGGAATCAAAAGAAGGATACGTCCACCCCTTGGTAGGCCAATTTCTACTAAACTTCGGAGGCTGAACCTGCAAAAAATCTTTAACAGTCTGCATAGACTTAGCCTTGTCTTCCATTTTCTTTAAGACTGCCTCAACAGGAGAACCAAACAACACATCAGATTGTAAAGGAGCATCTAAAATCCTTGTCTTAACATGTTCAGATAAATTCTGATCCTCAGCCAGGCGTGCCTGCGAAGAACTGACCCAGTGGCAGCCACCCTGGACGAGGCCTGTACAGCATCAAAACCACATTGCAAAGAATGCTTACCCACCTGTTCAGAAACATGCACTAAATCTTGTAACTCTTTACACTCAATACCTTCCGCCAGAGCATCTACCTTAGACTTCAATTGTGAAAGGAGATAGTTTTGGTATTTCAGCATGTGAAACTGGCAATTCAAAGCCCTCATAGCTAGTGTGGAAGAAGTATAAACTTTCTTTCCCCATCTATCCAAAGCCCTGGCCTCTTTATCTGGAGGAACCGGATTTTTAACAACAGAAGCCTTAACACCTTTAGGCCCCTGACTAACAGTTTCTGGGTCTGCCCTAGGACTCTTAAAAAGATACTTATGAGCTTCAGGCACCCTGTAATACCTATCCGGTTTAACAGGAGCAGGAGGCAAAGAATCAGGATTAAGAGAAGCCTCTGCAAAAACATCTTCCACCACATTCAGAACAGGAGGTACAGCCAAAGGCCTATGCTGGGGTAAAAACAAAAATTCCCTAAGCCTTTTCCTGGAATCAGAGAAGTCCTGACCTTCCCACTTAAAATGCTCCCTCATGGAATGAAGAGTCTCTGAAAAAGAAAAATCCTCAGGAGGAGAAGCAGAAGGAGTAGAATCATCCACATCAGAATCAGAATAAGGAGAATACTCCTGCAAGTCTTCAGCCGAAGACTCTGAAACATCCGAAGCCTGCTCAAAACTCCCAAGCTCAGGTTCCACCCTAGGTCTCTTATCAGGAGGGGGCATAGAAC